>NW_022436957.1:22557051-22640973 GCF_009761245.1 Sapajus apella
TCTTTCTTTCTTTCTTTCTTTCTTTCTTTCTTTCTTTCTTTCTTTCTCTTTCTCCTTTTCTTTCTTTCTTTTCTTTCTTCTTTCTTTTCTTTCTCTTTCTTTCAGAAAAATAAACTAAGAACTTACTAAGTGACACTTTGAAAAGTAGTTGAAATACAATGGAAAACTTAAAATTAGATATGACCTCTGCTTGCACAAAGTATATGTCTAGTGCAGGGACATAAACATTAAACAAATATCTACACAAATAATTTTAAAATGTCAACTGTGCATGTGCTTTAAAGAGAGGTAGATAGTGTTGTGAGAGTCTTTAACAGAAATGTTTTACTTTGTGAGACATCACTGCAAAGTGACACTAAAGTTGATATTAAGAAGATGTGTAGGAGTAACTTCTGTGAAGAGTAAGAGAAATAAAATACTTTGATTGTAAGAAATATGAACTAAGACCTTATGGTGGGCAGAAGCGCTGACTGCATCATATATAATAGGTAAGAAACTAAATGTGTGGGACAGAAAATTCAGGAGGCCATTGAGAATCTCGATGAGAAGACTTTTTTTTGCAGTCAAGGAACAAAACTTACATTTTGCTCAAAGACCGGTGCATACAAACATAAGAGTCAAAAGTCATGCAATTTACCCATATAACAAACCTGCATATGTACCCTTTGAACATAAAAGTTGGAAGAAAAAAAGAAAAAAGAAACAAAAATAAGAGTAAGATTGATTTATTTTCAATAGTTATTTTTTAGGATTTGACAGATCTTGCATAAGGTTCAGGATTTTTGACACCCTCAGTTATAATGACAGCAGAACTAGAAGTTGAAAAATCAAACAAAATGAGGGCTAGCTGATGTTTAGTAAAGGAAGTTTATTATCTGCAAAATGTATATTTTTACAAAGCAGGAAACAGGGGCCCAAATAAAGTAGGAACTATATATCAGATTACATTTCTGAGAAACCAGCTGAAATCGAGCCACCTGTGTTCTGCCTAAATAATAATGTATTCATTCAGAAATAATTAATATTTTCCTACTATGTGCTAGTCACCATTTTAAGTACTGGGACTTCTGTGCTCATAAAACTCATAGTATTGTGATGAACCCTGCAAAATTCAGTATGAACAGTCTATAATATGGGAATTACAGTTTATAATGCACATACATTTATTAAAGAGGCACTAAAATTAATGATGCTGTGTTAGGGAAGACTTACTGGAGCAAGTGACATCCACTTTCAGGTGGGGCAATTGAGAAACACAAGCCAGGCAACAGAGGTTTCGAATGCCTTGTCAATCACACAGAATAGGATATGAGAAAGGCAAGAGTTCAGAGGAAGCGATAAGTGGGTATTGAAAAATAAGAACAAAGTAATAAAAAGCCAACTTATTAAGATAATTGTTAGCCATGGTAAGGAATTTGGATTCATTGTAAGAGCAGTGGAAGTCATTATGGGAGTAATAAGATCGGATTTGCATTTCAGAAGGACCCCTATGGCTGTTGGGGGGATGCAGAATGCAAGGTCAAAACTTCAAAACTTGAGGCAAAAACGTGTTAAGAAACTGCTTAAATTATGCAGCCAAGCAATGTGGGGATCTGTTTTAGGATGGGAACAGTGAATAGAAAGAGAGTTGAAACCATTCCAAAAATGTACAGAAAGTGAAATTGACGTTACTTGATGCGTAAATGTATCAGGGTGGCAGATGAGAAGATAGGAAGACACAAGGAAGTGTGAGAATAGCACCGAAGTTTTACCATAAATCTTCCCTAGGAGTATTTTTAAAGATGGTAAGTTAAAATAACTGCGAATTTGATTTTTATTATACTGGTTACCTCTATGCATATATTCCTAAACAATACGTTATTTAATTTTTCCAGTTTTCTGAATTTTATCTAAATGGAATATACTTCTGTGACTTGCTTCTTTCTTTCAGGATTATATGTTTGACATTCACCTGTGTGATTGTGTTTAGCAGTACTTCATTCAATTTCATGCCTGTCCAGTGTGTTGAATGAATAAACCAAAATTAATTTATCTATTACATGGATGATATTCATTTGAGTGTTTCCAGATTTTTCAGTTATGAAAATGCTGAGAACATCATTTTACATGTCTCTTGATACACGTGTGTAACAATTTCTCTAAGATAATCATCCAGGAGTAGAACTCTAGGTGGTATGTATTCCAGGGTTTATAACCATTTATGCTTCACTTAGAATTATACATGCCAGATGTGCCACATCCATGTCCATGCCTGATATTGTCTGACTTTTCTTTTTCTCTCACTTTCGCCTTCTCTTTCACTCTCCCCTTTTTGTTCATTTCCTTCCTTCCTTCCTTTCTTCCTTCCTTCCTTCCTTCCTTCCTTCCTTCCTTCCTTCCTTCCCTTCTTCCTTTTTAAATCTATTGACTGTTAATGAAGTTAAACAATTTTCACAGATTTTGTGTTCATTTATATTTCTCAGTTGGAATTTTATGTTCAAAATTTTCTCATTTGTTTTTCTATTGGATTGTTTATATTTTAATTATTTTTAGTGTTTTTATATTGTGAATACTACTGATTTATCAGTTATATGTGCTGCAATTTTTCCTCATTTGAGACATTATTTTTCCCTTTAAAAAATATATCCTAGTCAGTAGTGGAAAATTAAACACTGCATGTTCTGATTCATGTTGAAGCTAAAATAGGTTGATATTATAGGAGTGAAAATTAGAACAGGCAGTATTAGAGGTTCGGAAGAATCATGGAATGGGGAGATAGAAATTTGTTAAGGAATGCAAAATTACAGCTCAATAGGAGGAATAAATTCTAGTCTTCTATACAACTGAAGGATAAATACAATTAATAATAATACATTATATAGTTTCGAATGGCTAGAAGGAGGATACTGAATGCTCCCAACACCAAGAAATAAAAGTTGAGGTGATGGATATGCTAAGTACCCTGATCTGATCACTACACATTATATGTATCAATATGTACCACATAAATATGTACAATTATTCTGTACCATTTAAAAAATAAAAATTTTAAGTTGTATCCTGAGACAAAAGGCAATTTTAAATTTTAACGTAATAAATGAAATCATTTCTTATTATTTTTATGCTTTCTGTGTCAACCTTTAAAAATCTATCTCTTCCCAGTGGTCATAAAGATAATTTCCTAAGTTGTCTTCTAAAGCTGCATAGACAGAGCTCTCATATTAAAACTATAATTCCCCAGGAAAATGTTTGTTTTTGTTATGGTATAGGTTCAATCCCAAAGCTTTTCCCTGTGGATAATATGTTGTTCTCACTTCCTGTATAGCCTAAGTAATCTCAGTAGGTCCAGATTGACCACATACTTATCTCCAGGCAGCTCTAAAGCCTGGTACTGACACTTGACCAATGCTGTGGTAACTAGAGAGAAATAAGGTCCAGTATAAGTACATGAAGTCTTTCAGAGTATGGCATAGCCTGTCAGCATTATTTAGTAGTAATGATTGGATGCTTTATTTGCACTTGGTTTCAGTGACGTAGGCTGGTGGGGTTGATGGTGAAAATTTATCTACATTTTCAAGCATACAAGTAGTAGTTTGAGACCTGGAGGCGAAACTGCTCTTCATTCTCTGCACCCTTCAGTACATATGCTTCTGTTGAAGTCCTGTATTCTTTACCTCTAAGAAAGTTTGGTAAGTATAACTGATTGTGTACTTTGAGTTCTTTCAGTAATTAAAAATTTAAGGTAATCAATATCTAATTAGTACACTCCATTTACTGAGGTCCCTCAGTTATGATATAAATTAAGTTTGCATGTATGGTGATTCTCATTCTGAGTTTTTTATCCTTCCAACATTCTATCCCTGCATGACCATCCTGTTATCCTAATTGACTACTTAATAATAACATTTAATATTTGGTAAAATAACTCAATGCCATGTTCTTCATATGGAGTATCTTATACATTCTTGGCAGTTTGCTCTCCATATAAATTTGACAGCCAGCCTGGCAAGTTTATTAAAAACAACTACAACAAAAGTACGTGAAACTACCTGGTCTCAGTGTTTTCTTTATAGAGACTTTATAAAGTGGCAGACTTAATTTATTGGATTTGAAATCATTCAAATAGACAGAATATTCTTAGGTCTGTTTGGGTAAGTTATATTTTTCTAGTTTGGTCTTTTCTAATTTATTGGCATAAAATTGTCCCTAGTATCCTATTATTATGTTTTAGTATCCGCAGCATTTGAAAATTTACCCCTGTTAATTCTTAATACTTATTGGCAATCCTCTCTTTTACTGATCACTCTTGGAGAAGTTTTGTCAATTTTATTATTCATTTAAAATAATAATTTTCTGTAACAGCTTAATGTTTATATGTTAATACTTTTTTATTAATTACTACTCTTAAACTTACTACCTTTTAATGTCTTTATTGATTTGTCTTTTCCATTGAATGTTCAGGACAAATTTAAGGTCATCTTCTTTTATAATATAGAGTATACATTTTGTCTTCATATCACTTTGCTGGGGTAATTTTGATATGCAATACTTTCCTTGGCATCAATTTTAAATGCTAATATTTGTTATTTCCATTATGATTTTCATTTATACCCAATGTGATAGAGGACTATTTCTTGGCTTCCAAATATAGATGTTGTTTTTAAATTTCCAAATTAATTTCCTTGTGTAAGAAGGCATAGTCATCATGAAAACAGTTCTTTGAAGCTTTTTAGACTGGCTTTTTGATTCAGAATATTGTCCATTTTCATTAAATGGCCTCTGTGCTTAAAAATAATATGTACCTGCCACTGAATGATTACAACTTTCTTTACACGTGTAATAGGTGAAACTTTTTAACAATGTTGTTCAATTTTTATATGTTCTCTATATATGTTTCCTGCTTGATATTTCATTTTCTGAGATATGCTTTGAAAATCATTCCGATGTTGATTATTTTGTCCAATTCTCCTTCAAGTTCTGTCGCATTTATTTTTTACTTGTTGGCTTTATTGGTAAACTCTGATATACAATGCATATGAATGAACAAATGAATCATTTTTATTACATGACAACCCTCTTTACTGCTGATGATACTTGTAACACTTAAAATCTAATTTGCATGATATTGATAAAAGTACACAATATTTCTTGTAGTTGCTTTTGCCTAGTATGTTATTTTCCATGACTTTATAGTTAGTCTTTCTCTGTACTTATCATTTATGTAGATCTCTTATGAACAGCATGTGGTTGGATTTCTTTTTCTAAAATCAACCTTTCAATCTTTAATTGTAGTTAAAGGTTATAGTGTGTGTGTATGCATTAACTGGTATATTTTGATTTATATCTATCAGCTCCGTTTGTGCTTTCTTATTGTTCTTTCATTCCTAAAGTTTATTTCTGCTTTCTTCACATTTGTACTTGTTGATTTATCTCATACTACCTAATTGGTTTTCCTAGTCTAGAAATTATAAAATCTACTTAATTCGGCTAACATTAACTATTACTTTTGAGTATGTATAACTTAATTAATAACATCTAATTATTAACAGATATTTTCTTCCATCTCCATTCAAGGACCTTAGATCACATTACCCTTAAGACCTCTTCCTGCCTTATACAGCCTTTGTGATGGTTAATATTAGGTGTCAACTTTATTAAATTGAGGGATACCTAGATGACTGGCAAAGTATTGTTTCTGGGTATGTCTGTAAGGGTGCAGCCAGAGGAGATGGACATTTGAATCAATGGACTTGAAGAGGAAGATTCACCCTCGGTGTGGCTAGGTACCATCCAATCAGCTACTAGCATGGCTAGAACAAAGCAGCCAGAAGAAGGAGCATGCAGTTTGCTGAATATTTTGTTCTCTCTTTCTTCCTGTGCTAGACATGGCTTTCATTCCTCCTGCTATTGAACATTAGATTCCTGGTTCTTTGGGCTTTGGACTCTGGAACTTGCACTAGCAGCCTCCTGGGGGCTCTCAGGCCTTTGGACAGAGACTGAAGTCTACATTGTCAGCTTCCTTAGTTTTGAAGCTGTTGGACATGAACTGAGCCACTACTGGCTTCTCTCTTTCCCCAGTCTGCAGACAACTCATCATGGGACTTTGCCTTGTAATTGTGTGAGATAATTCTCTCTGATAAACTCCTTTCTATACATACATATATCCTACTGGTTCTGTCCCTCTGGAGAACACTGACTAATACAGACTTCATATTTTATTTTTATATTATTTAACTTTCAAAGTCATTAGTCTTGTATTATTTCATTCTACCAATGTCTAATTTAATTAAATGTGTCACTTGATAGGGTTTGACTGTGTCCCCACCCAAATCTCATCTTGAACTGTAGTTCCCATAATCCCATCCCCACATGTCATGAGAGGTCATTGAATCATGGGGGCAGTTACCTTCATGCTGTTCTTATGATAGTGAGTAAGTTCTTGTAAGATCTCATGGTTTTACACAGGGCTTTTCCCCTTTTCTCCTTCCCACCTCCATGTGAAGAAGGACGCATTTGCTTCCCATTCTGCTATGATTGTAAGTTTCCTGAGGTCTCTCCAGCCATTATGAACTGTGAGTCAATTAAGCTTCTTTCCTTTAAAAATTACCCAGTGTTGGTTATGTCTTTATTAGCAGAAATGAGAACAGACTAATATACCACTTTTCTTGTTTTTTTTTTCTTCTTGTTTATCAAATCATAAATATGGCATCTTTTTCATTCTCCCTCAAGTAACTCTTTCAGAATTTCCATTACTATGGATTTTTTAAGGGTAAATTTTTATGTGATTCATCACATAAACAGAACTAAAGACAAAACCACACGATTATCTCAATAGATGCAGAAAAGTCTTTCAATAAAATTCAATATCCCTTTATGTTAAAAATCTAAATAAACTAGATATTGAAGGAACATATCTCAAAATAGTAAGAACCATTTATGACAAACCCACAGCCAATATCATACTGAATGGGCGAAAGCTAGAAGAATTTCCCTTGAAAACTGACACAAGACAAGGATGCCCTCTCTTATCACTCCTATTTAACATAGTATTGGAAGTTCTGGCCAGAGCAGTTAGACATGAGAAAGAAATAAAGGGCATTCAAACAGGAGACATGAAGTCAAACTATTGCTGTTTGCAGATAACATGATCATATCTCTAGAAAACCCCATCATCTCAGCCCAAAAGCTTCTAAGCTGTTAAGCAACTTCAGCAAAGTCTCAGGATACAAAACCAATGTGCAAAAATCTCTAACATTCCTATACATCAACAACAGGCAAGCCGAGAGCCAAATCACAAATGAACTCCCATTCCCAATTACTACAAAGAGAATAAGATACCTAGGAATACAACTAACAAGGAAAGGGAAGTGAAAGATATCTACAAGGAAATGGTTTTCTTAATCTCCTTTTCTGATTATTCAACATTACTGTATAAAATGCAATTGATTTTTGCATACTGATTTTAATATTTTATCCTGTATCTTTTTTTGGATATATTAGTTCTAACAGTTGTGTGTGTGTGTTTGTCCATGTGTGTGTAATCTTTAGGGTTTTTTACATAAATGATCATTTTATCTATGAACAGAGATAATTTACATCTTCCTTTTCTATTTGTCATTTGGAACCCTGCTTCAGATTGGATGACAGAACATATATATACATGGCTTTGATATATGGCCTAACTTTCCTTATAACCTAATAGCTAGGGTTACAGTGATCAACTGCAGAGAGAGAGATATGAAGAGAGATAGTGCATTCAAGAGAAGGCATCATCTATTTCTAAAGTAGACTCAGAAGTCATATAGCGTCATTTATTCCTTCGGCTCCACTTTATTTATAAGAAATTAGTCACTAAGGTTAATACATAAACTGAAGCAGAATTAGACTCCATCTTTTGATAAGAGAATTTGAAATATGTTGTAAAATTACCACATATGTCATATATTTTAACAACAGAAAACGATAAAGAGTATAGTTAAATGTATAAATGTTAGGACATGAAGTTAAGGTATACTTCACAAAATTGTATTTATTTCATTGATGATTTAGAGAGAAAGTCACCTGTTGAGAATGTAGAGGGAGGTGGCAGTTTCCGAACTTAGGTATTTGCTGAAGTACTGAGAAATTGATACTAAAAACTGTAAAATAATCTAAAATATAAATTGGAAGTGATAATATTGTCAAGTTATTTTGGAATTTTTTAGTGGTATTTATTAAGCGTAACTCTTCAGAACTAAACAGATTACAAGTCCAAGATAGAGACTACAGACAACTTGTGCAGGTATTTCTTCAGGACTTATCAAAGCATATACATCTGAATAAGGTTGATGATGGAGAATACAGAGACAAATACAGAAATCAAATAATGAGGTTGAAGCTAGAAATAAAAAAGGAAGGAAGCTAAGTGGTATAGAGTATCAAGGCTGAACACCAATTTGAGACAGAAACACTGGTGAATTTCCAGAAGTGATCCAAGAATAATGCAGAGTTCAGAACTTGCTATCCATCGTTGTTAGGAGTCTAGTCAGATTAAAAGACTTGAACTATTGTGTCTGACAAATTCCCATGCAGTCCTTAGCATTAATCTAAACTGAACCAACAAAATTAGGAATCAGTTCACCAAGCATATTGAGGACATATATACACATATATAATCAATTATATATAGAATTACATTGTGTGTGTGCGTGTGTGTGTGTGTGTGTGTGTGTGTGTGTGTGTATTACAGTTCTATAATATCATAAAAGGGCTTTTTTTTCTGTCTTGGGATTTTGAACTCTTCCCTCCTACTCACTAGCTACCTACACACAAACACACACACACACACACACACACACACACACACACACACACACACAGGAGAAGCATGAGTGTTCTAAGGCTCTCTTACAATGAATATTATATTTCCCTGAGGCAATATGATCATGAGACTTTGCTTGACTCTAAATAACATTCACTTATTCTCATTGACTGCTGGGGAAAATATGCAATAGAAAGAACAAGGAGCCAAATCAAAGAATAAATCACTCCAGTTATCCTAGCTAGGATCACCAAACCAAAAAAGAGAAGAGTAGAAAAAGAATCAAAGGCTAACATGCTGATTATTCCCTGATCCAGTCCAAAAAGGCAATGGCCACTAGAATTCACAGACCTAGATAATCTTGGGTATACAGTGTTTAATTAAATTCAATATATTTCATGGTTTGAGAAACCTATAGGAATTGTAGTGGTCAACAAGTTAATAAAAATTATTCATAATCCAACTTCATCTGTTATATCAGCAAACCTTTATATACATTTCTAAATGTGACACATAATGTTTTTACATGCTCTTTTTTTCATTAGAAACTAAAGAGGATTTTAAAAACATTTCACTTTGGGCTGTTTATCACATTTCAATATACATATCTGGATAAATTGCCATTTTTCACAATTATGCATTTTAACATCTTATGCCTCTTGGGAAAGTTCAACAAAATATTTTCTGACTTAAAATTACTGCTTTAGTTTTCTTGTGTAGCTTATGGTAATAATTTATTGTTTCACTGTCATGTAAAATCTACCGTTATATTCATATCATGTTGTGTATATGCATCTTCAGTTGTCTAGTGACAAAAACAAAACATTGGCCCACACTACTAAGCAGAATGAGTTGGAAATTTAGAGTCATCACGTAGTTATAATTTTGTAACTTTGAACAAGTTTCAAAAGGTTCGTGCTTTATTTTTCTCACCTATACAATGACCATGCTAAAACTAGCCCTTCTTAATTTATAATGGTATTACAAAAATTAAAAACTATAATAGATGTAAAAGATATCCATCTTAGTCTGTTTTGTGTTGTTATGACAGAAAAGAGGTTTATTTATCTCATCGTTCTGGTGGCTGCATAGTCTAACAGCCTGGTGCTGGAATCTGCTTGGCTTCTGGTGAGGGACATGTAATGCATCAAGCATGATGGAGTAATGGAAAGGCAAGCGGATGTAGGCAAAGAAGGAGGCGAACAAAGGAAACTGACCCACTTCATAACAGCATTGTCCTGTGGGAACTAATCTCGTCCTGTGTGAATTACTGTTGTCTGTTTTGCCAGAGTGAAAACTCACTCACTACCACAAGAAAAGCACAAATCTACTCACGAAGGATCCACCCCATGACTCAAGAACCTCCTTCTAGGCCTCAGCTTCCAACACAGCTGCAATGCCAACCAAGCTTTAATGTGAGTTTTCATGGGCATAAACCACATCCAAACCATGCCAATATTTGTACATTTTAATGTTCTTTTAAAATATAAGTAAAATTTTCATAGATAATAAGTAGAACTATTTAAGATAATAAATGAAATATGAGAAGGTACAATTTTAAGCCAGAGAAAAGAGTTTTCAGTGCACAAATAAATGTTGAGTTAAAAGTCAAAGTGAAGGTATTGCCTAACTTGTTTTCTTAACAGAGCGTGTAGAAAACAGGTTTTCTGAATTGCTTCTCTGAAATTTCCTAAAAGTAACAGATGACAACTAGTTTGCCTTGAATTCTATCCCCATTCCTTCCCCTTTTTCATTAATAGATAGCAGGCTTCCATGTAGCTGATTCTCATTCACAAGTCAGAGACTAGTCTGGCTCATATAAACCATGCAGGCCAGGCACGGTGGCTCATGCCTGTAATCCCAGCACTTTGGGATGCCAAGGTGAGTGGATCACTTGAGGTCAGGAGTTCAAGACCAGCCTGGTCAACATGGTGACACCCAGTCTCTATTAAAAATACAAAAATTAACCGTGTGTGGTGGTGTGCACCTGTAATCCTGGCTATTCGGGAGGCTGAGGCAGGAGAATTGCTTGAACCTGGGAGGTGGAAGTTGCAGTGAGCTGAGATGGTGCCACTGCACTCCAGCCTGGGCAACAGAGCAAGACACCATCTCAAAATAAATAAATAAACAAACCTTGCAAAGATGTTTGATTTCATATGACTACCAGCATCATGGGAACAGGTACATGATATCTTTCGACCCCTCTCTCCCACACATTATTAGAAGCCCCTCCCAATAAAGCTACACTTTTATAAACATAACAACAATATCCCATAATAAGTCAATGATGTATTATTAGGGAACTTAGCAGTTCAAAGATGCTTATCCTCAGTTATCTCCTATAAATCATCATATTGATTATAAGTAATTTTTCCTACTTATAAGCAATTTTACTCTGATCTATCTCAGGATTATATTAAGAGGGTGGAGAGGTAATGGATCTTTCTCTATATAATATATAAAAGAAATGTCACTGAAGACACTTAAATAAGATTGGGAAACAAATGGAATATTTGTATATGAGCAGAGGCAGGGACATTCTCAATAATAAACTTTTAAAAATAAGAATATGAAGGAGAAAATTAAAGAAGCCCCAGAAAGTCTCTAACTCTCATGCTTGCAACTCTAAGCAGCTTACTGGAATCCTATTTAAGCTTTAGAAATCCAAAATAGCTTTCTGGTTATTCTTCCCATGGTCGAATGAGAACATTGATAATACTGGCTAAATGCTGAGACCATGCTTTTCTTTGTCATCATTTCAGGGACTTTGCAGTTAATCATCACAACAAGCCTACATAGCCAGTACTTTTAGTACCCCAGTACTTTACATAAGCACCCCGAGTCTCAATGATATAGTCATTTTATTCATGTAACTTGTTTATTGAAGAATTTTAATTGAGAAGAATATAATTACTGCCTGAAATAAAAGATTATTAATACTCTGTTCTCTTTATATTTCATGCACCTTCAGTTAAATCTCTTTTACGTCTTCTTTCCTGGTGCAGGTTTCATAGAGGACCTTGACTGCTTATAATGGTTGAAGGTAGCGAGATCATCTTGTAGGCATCTCCTACCCCTATCTCCAACTCTCTTCAATGGCCAGAGAATTGACAAAATGAGAAAGAAAAGGTCTTTTTATTTAGCTGACGGTGGTTATAACTCCTCTCCTTTCTTGCTTATTACTGCTTTTTTAGCTGGTGCTGACTGATATCTTTGTGGCAAGTATTCAAAAGCAGTCTTTCTGTGGAGGCACACCTTTAAGGGTTTCTTTATCCACGATTCTTTGGATTTCTAATTTTGTTGGTTCAGTTTGGATTAATGTTAAACACTGCACTGGGATTTGTCAGAGCCAATTCAGGTCTTTTTATGAGAATGGACTTCAATAAACGATGGAAAGCAAGGCCTGAGCTCTTTATTTCTTTTAGATCAGTTTTTCTAGCAATTTACACACTGTTTCTTTTCACCATTGGCCCTAAGCCTTGATACGCTATACCAATTTCCTTCCCTTTCTATTTCTAGCATAAGCTCCTGAAAGTTGTCAGATTCAGAATGAAATTACTTGTGTCAAATCCTAACAAAAATAAATATTTCCAGGAGACTGAAAAGGGAGGGCCCTTATGCATACATCTTTACGGTAAAAACTATCACAAAGACTCTCCAAAGAGCTCTTACACACACATGCCTGTAACAAGAACTTTTGCCAAGGACTTTCTAAACTGCAGCTTGCTGCATGAGTCACAAGGAGAGCCAGCCAGATACACAAAAAAAACTTGCCTGATACATTCTCTTTACTAATGAACTGGCATCAACTACTGTGATAAGCCCCTGTAACCAATGCTCTCTTTGTTTCAGAGAAAATTAAGTGTATTTCTTTCTTTTGCCTTTAAAATATCACCCCCTTGCCTCAAACACTTTGAATATGCATGTGGTCCCTATAGCCTATATATCCCGATTTTCAAATCCACTGCACACTCTCAAATAAACTCAGTATCACTGGAGAATCTCTGTGATTTAGGTTGACAAGCCTTGATATTTGATTTCCTACATTTGTCTCTGTACTATCATGGCCTTTGTTCAGACACACACTTCCATTAATCTTGGATAGACAACCTGTGCTAATTGTCTGCAGTCCTCATCCTTGAGTTTGTAACCTGGATACTTCCAATGAGTACACCCGAATGATTTGTCTCCAATTCTCTTCAATCACTAATACTTACTCCAAACCCAAATCCTAGCTCCTACCATAAGAGCATTCCACAGAGTTGCTAAAGTCACCTTGACTGACAAACTGGCAGCCATATTGGGAAAGATACCAGCAAGACGGCTCAAACCCAATTAACTGACCTGGTATTCAATTGCACCCAAAACAGGGAATCCAGGCTCATTTATTGTCTCTGCCTCTCTATGGCCTGACAACTCTCCTTTTTACTTCACTATTTGCATAAACATATGGACAGATTAGTGAATCTGATCCAGTAGCAGATATCAAAGTGGTTCATGGAAAGACAATATCCTCTTTTTTAATATACTTTCAATCTCTGTCAGTGATTCTCTTTGAACTTTTTCCCTTTATACGGCCTCAAATTTGGGAAATAGTCTTTCATCACACTTTGTTTTCACTCTTGCTACATAGAAACCACTCCGAAAGCTAATGGCAGAAAACAGCAATTTTTAAACAGTTTTTTTCTAAGTTGGGCAAACATGGTGGCAGGTGGCTGGAATCACCTGAAGGTATCCTAACTCATATGACCAGCAGTTAATGCTGGTTATGTTCTGGGACCTAAGCTGGGGCTGTAAGCCAGAGCACCTATATTAGGACTCTCCATGTGGCCTGAAATTCATCACAGCATTCTGGCCACATAGTGGCTCAGGGATCCAAATGCAAGTAGACAAGGCAAATAGCTAAGGAGAACCAGAGTTCCGTGGATTTTTTTTTTTTTTTTTGCCATGCAAGTTCTGCTGTTTCATTTCTGCTGCATTCTACTGGTTGTAAACAAGTCACTAAGGTCAGTCAGCTCAGATTCAAGGAAATTAACATCTCAATGACAGGAGTGTCAAAGAATCTGCAGATATGTTTTAAAACCATCACAGTAAACAATTCTGACATTTTCTACTCCATATCTCCATGCCTAAGACTGTTTTATATAGACCAGAAGAATGAATGGATATAGGTAGTGCCTAGAGGGACTGAGTAAGCATGGCGATCACTTAAGGTGCCCAAGGAGAGGTGTGTGTCCCCAAGTTTAGGCAGTCCTCTTTAGAATTCAGAGCACTTATTTATTTTTAAATATTTTTATTTACCAGCTTTATTGAGATAGAATTCTAACACAATGTAATTAACTCATTTGAAGCATACAATTCAATGGTTTTACATTGCTGACACAATTAGGCAATCATCACCACAATTAATCTTATAATATTTTCATCACTCTGAAAAGAAACCACATACCCATTAGCAGTCACTCCCCATTACTTCCAATCCCAGCTCCTGGAAACCACTAATTTATTCTGTCTCTAAAGATTTACCTATTCTGGCTATTTGATATAGTTGGTATCATACAGTATGTGGTATTTTCTAACTGACTTCTTTCACTTAGCTTAATGTTTTCAGGATTTCTCCCTGTTGTAGCCTGTGTCAATATTCTGTTACATTTTATGACAGAATAACATCCCATTATATGGATACATAACACTTTGCTATTCTACTTGTCTGTTTGTGGACAGTTGGGTTGTTTCCAGTTTTTAGCTATTATGAACAATTCTGCTATGAACATTCAAGTATGAATTTTTGTGTAGACATATGATTTCACTTATTTTGGGCATATTATTAGGAGTGGAATTGCTGGGTCATATGGTGACTCTATATTTAACTTTTTGAGTAACTGCCAGAGGATTTTCCAAAGCAGTTGCATCATTTTATATTCCCACCAACAAATGGTCCAATTTATCCATTTTCTCACCAAAACTTATTATATTTCTTTGTGATTATAGCTATCCTAGCAGGTGTGAAATGGCATTTTATTTTGGTTTTCACTTGCCCTTCCCCACTGGTTAATGATTTTGAGTATTTTATTATGTTCTTATTGGCCATTTATTTATCTTGTTTAGAGAAGTATCTATTTAAATATTTTGATAATTTTAAACTGTTCATTTGTTCTGTTTTGTTTATAATTATTGAATCATGAGAGTTCATATATGCTGAAGCCAGCCCTATCAAGTATATAATTAGCATTTTTCCCATATTGTGGTTGTCACTTCACTTTCTCTATGACACACTTTCAAGCACAAACATTTTAATTTTGATGACATCCACTTTATGTGTTTGTTTTCTTTTGTCATTTATGCTTTTAGTGTCATGTATGAGAAACCATTTCCTAATTCAAGGTCACCAATGTTCATTTCTATGTTTTATTCTAAGAGTTCTTGTCGTTTCACATTTTATATTTAGATTTATCATCCATTTTATATTTGAGTATGGATGTCTAATTTTCTCAGGACCATAGTTGAAAAAAGTATTCTTTCTACTGTTGTTAAATTATCATGGAACTCTTATCAAATATCAATTGACTATAATATAAACGTGCATTGGTGAACTCTACATTTTATCCCAATACTCTATATGTATTTATTTCTCTTTTGTTTCAGCTATGGAACCTAGTCACCAATCCCCCACCCACCTCCAAAAACAAGAAGATGCAAATTCAATATATTTAACCATAACACTGTACCATGTTGGTATACTCATGAATGAGATGCATGCCAAGCCATGGCCTGAAAGGAGATTCAAAAGCCAAGTGAGGCTTAATTCCCCTTGAATAATAAGAGTTGCCTAGGCCAGGTGTGGTGGTTTACACCTGCAGTCCTAACACTTCAAGATGCCAAGGCAAGAAGATCACTTGAGACCAAGAGTTAGGCATGGTAGCAGTGCACCTATAGCCCCAGTTACTCTGGAGGCTAGGGTGGGAAGATCTTTTGAGCCCAGGAGTTCTGGCTGCAGTAAGCCATGATTGCGCCACTGCCCTCCAGCCTGGGCCACAGTGAGAGATTCTGTCTCAAAAAAAAGTTGTGTAGATCATAAGATTCCTAGGCAGAAGATGAATCATCTGTGGAAAATCTGAATTAATTACATTGGCCTATGTTTCTTAAACTGGCCAAGCAAATAAAAGAGTGGCTTAGCTTGAGTTACTTTTCTTAGCAACCAGCTTCCTCTTTGTAGTTCAGTGAGGCTAACCCCTGGCCAAAGTTTTTCTACCTTTAATCTCAATTTTCATAATGAAGAGAATAAAATATATGCAGTCCTGAAAACCTCATTTCAACTTCAAACTGAACTAAACCACCACTTCCCAAATTATGCCATTTATCTCTAAATAAATTGAGCCTGGCAGCCCAACCACAATGTGAGGCTCTACACAGAGAATTCCTGCGCTGAAGCAATTTAGCAGACTTCATTGCTGACAATAAAGTGCTTTTGTCAAAATCAAGTCTTTAATTTCATCACTGCAGATAAATAGCTTAAGCTGCAATCCAATAGTAAAAGCTACACATTGAAACTCATTTAAAAAGAATATAACCAATTAGTTGAACAAATGGACATTAGATTCTGGTAGGAGAATATCTAAGGTCAAAACAAGAGTGGGACATCACAGTACTGGATAAAAGGGAAAAAAAGTAGAAGAGTACAAAAAAAAGAAGGCTAAGGTTGCAAAAATTATGCGATTTAAAAAATATGTAGCAATATGTGGACAAAATATTTAGACAATGATGTTTACAAGCTATTTTTGCACCACACAGTTGTATACATGCACAATGTATCAGGGACATAAATGATCCTTGCCAGCATAGCTTACCCAATTTAAGAACAGTTTTTGAAGAAAGCCAGTATTTTAACAAAGGAGTTTCATTTTCAAAGTGTGTGCTGATCATGAGACAGCTCTGTTCATGTGTAGGGGTTCGTACTGCCTATATGTGTAAACTTGCCTGGTAGCAGTTGACCTCAATTACTTTCAAAATTCCTAATGACCTGATGGCCCAAACCACACCATGAACAATAATTTATTTTTATAATTTATTCAGTTATCTATGACTTCAAATAGTGAAATTATACAATCTTTGGCCCAAATAAGAACGTATTTATTTGTTTAGTATTATCTTTGAAAGCTACCAAAGAAAAATTTTATTGAGAAGTAACATATAGACAATACCTGCTAGTAGGCTCAATGTCAAGTCCTGCATAAATCAGACATTGCTTGGCAATTAAGTTTCTAAATATAGATGCTCCTTGACTTATGATGGAGTTACAGCCTGATAAACCCACCATAAGTTGAAAATATCATAGTCGAAAATATATTTAACACACCTAAGCTGCTGAACATTGTAGCTTAGCCTAGCCTACCTTAAATATGCTCAGAACATTTATGCTTATTTTACAATATAAAGTGTTGAATATTCCCAGTAATTTATTGAATACTATGCAGAAAGTGAAAAACAGTATGGTTCTATGGGTACTCAAAGTGCAGTTTCTATGAAATGTGTATCACTTTCACATCATCACAGTCAAAAAATTATGTGGAGACATCATAAGTCAGGGACTTTCTGTACTCATTTGCAAGCTATATAAGTATAGCCCAATTCTCTCAAACTTCTCCAGGTCATGTATATAAATAAGGGAAAAATTAATATGATTGATTACATTTTATTCTTCCTCTTACTTGCCTATGCTGGTTACTCAAGCCACTCAAAGTCTTACCTAGTGTTGGGGTCCATAATGGTGTCTCATGGCTCATGTTCTGCTTTGGACTACTTTCTTGATGAGGATTACAATAGAAGACACTCGGAGATGGCAAGACACCACTGCCAAGACTGATATGGTAAAAAAGACATGGTTGATATCCTCACAGGCATACAAACTTGTTGAATCCAACCGTTGTTTTGTTTTCTTTATCAGGAAAAGTGTCTCTTTTCCCCCACTACTTTGTCACCTCGGTACTAGATACAGTGACCATGCAATTAATTGTCAAAGCTGGGGTAAATGGGAGTGCTAAACAATTGGGACATCAGGTCAATTGAATAATGTGCAACTATGCAGGGTAAAATAGGACGTATGGTCATCCTACTACTAGATCTCTGCTCCATGGACTCCCATTTCTTACAGGGTCCCTTGTCAAAAAAGCTCCTATACATTCTGCTTACATTTTAGTCTCAATTGGCTTATATAGAAGTTGATGTATCCCAGGATAATAAAACAATGACTGAGAGAGGCCACTATTAGCTTTTCCTATGTGCCCCACCTCAAATTCCCCCATAAAAAGAGAAGCACTTTTTTCCTTGTTCTCATTTAGACTGGAATTCTCATTTCACAAATTGTCTCCTGGTGATGTACAATCCACCACCTTTGTAGACCTGTCTGGGCACAGCTCAATTTCCATTTAGGATTGAGAGCAGCCCCTCCTATATTAATATAAATTTGAACTAAAATGAGTTTAGGCATAAAGATCTCAGATTTATGCATTTAAAAATAAGTAACTTCAAACCTATATACATACATATATTACATATACATATGTGTGTGCATATACATATATATGCATGTGTGTGTGTGTGTATATATATATATATTCCCTTTTATCTATAGACCCAAAAGAGGGAATCAGTAAACAGGAAGGGAAGGAGGAAAAAGAGACTAAAAGTGAGACAGAAAATAAAAGCATTCTCAAAAATCATTAATGCTGAACCCAGCACTTCAGAATTATTGAATAGAGGAGAAATTTTATAAAAGTAGTTTTAAAGAAAGATGTCAACTCAGAAACCTGGAGCCACTTATTAGTTTTTAGAGTGAAAACTTTTGAATCAAAAATAGGCAAGTAAACATTATTTTGTATTCCTTTCAGCACACTGATGATATTTTGTTGTGTGATGGATTGAAGTTGTTTCAGATATTCTATAATTTCAGTGATTTTCACCCACTGAGACTCTATTCAGATAAAGGGATCAATCTAAATTTTGATGGTTAAGAATTGTGTGTGCCACTTTTCAATCACATTTCAAGAAATCAACTGAATATACCAAATAATTCCAAAGCACTTTTGTCCTTTCTCAACCATTTGAATGTGGGTTTCAATGGGACCAAATTTTAATCCTTTTTTAGCACAAAGTAGAAAGTTATTAACAAAAATTGCAAGACAAAAATCAGAATTGTCATATAGTATCTTGGATTTTAAAAGTGTTTGAAATAACTATAAAGAAGCATTTTCACAGTTTTAAAATTCATTAAGGATTATAGAATCTAATGTACTCCAGCCTCTTTTATCTTTTATATATTATCAGGAAGATCTGAATAAAATTAAGATTCTTCTAATCCTATGCACTAGTGATTATGGCTTATACTACATACTTTCAAAACTCTGGTTCTAATCAGTCCATTGTTTTGAGAACAGAAAGAGAAGTTGGAATGTTTTTAAATGAATGGATTTTATAAAGCCTTGTGGACGATGGTTTGTTAAGATGCTAGAAACAATCTCTCCCATCCTACGTGCCCTCTGTCAATGGAACATTTCAGCTCCTCCCACTAAGTGGCAGTGTCTACTTGCTATGTCTTTGAATCTGGGATGTTCCTATGACTTTCTTGATGAAAAGAATGTGGTAAAAGGACACTAAGCAAACTCTGAGGCTTGGCTTTAAGAGACCTTGAAGCTTCAATTTTCACCCTCTTAGGTTTTGAATAGCCATGGCTATACTGCTGAAGAGGAAAGTGAGCTAGAGGCCTTGGTTATATCCACCAATCGCCAGACATAAGTGAAGCCATTTTAATTGTCCAGCACCTTTTAGTCTCTGGATAATTGCTATCACATGAATGATCTCAGCCAATATAAAAGAACTAGCCAAGTGAGCCTTAATAAACTAAAGAAGTGTAATTAATGAATCCTTGACAATTTGGGGGAGTTATTTGTGATATAGGAATAAAAAATAGATAAAATCTCAAATCCCACTATAATTTCCTTCTCTGTAATTATAATGAAAAATACATTTCTTTCCTCTCAAAAATTGAACTTCCATCTTGGCCCATTCTTTCTCGCATTTATCCTTTGTCAATTATGTCTTCTTTTTCATGTATATCATGCGTTTTCTACTATTACCTTTATATCGTTTCTTCCTATTCACATTTAAATATCGTTTATTGTGTTTTATCTTAAAATATAGTTTTCAGCCCTATTATCACCTCTAATTATTAGCACTTTTTCTCTTCCTTTTACAATTTAAAAGGCAGCTACCCTCAGTGATTTTGCTTTCACTTCATTTTTTCATCTCTGTGAAATCTAATTCTGGATTACCACTGAAACTGCTATTACCAATCATCTTGCTACTCTTAAATCCACTATAAATTTCTTAGTTTTATCTGACTGAAATTCCCTGTTTCTCTTGATATAATGAGACATTCCCTTGTCCTTTAAACACCCCCTTGACTTTGTAACACTTGATATTCCTGGTTTTACTCTAACAACTCTATCACGTTCTTCTTGGTGTTCTTAGATAATTCCTTCTATTCTGCTCATCCGTTAAACTGTGGTTTCCTTTAGACCAGTGGTCAGCAAATATGGCCTGCAGGCCAAATCCAGACCTCTGCATTTTTTGGAACTGAAGTTTTATTAGAACTGATCGTTCACATACTACCTATGGTTACTTTCATGTCACAATACTTGTGTTGAGTAGTTGTGACAGAGACCATACAGTCTTTCAAAGCATAAAATATTTTCTATCTGACCCTTTACAGAAAAAGTTTGTTGATCCCTGACATAGAGATCTAGCATGAGCTTTATCCTAATTTTACTATAAAACTTCGCTAAATGAGCTCAACAACCACACACAATGAGACTATCATATATGTAGTTGATAACTCCCAAAAATCTTGTCTCTAAGCCAGACAATAGATTCAAATCCTGTATTGGATATTCCCCCTTCATTTATCCATTCCATTATCCACTACTTTACTCTGATTGGTAACTAAAGAAGCTAGCCTCTAGTGGACTGGATTCCCTTACCCTTTTCTTTTAATTGGTTTACTTCAAGTGAAAATAAAAATGGAAGGGCAAAAGGAAAGAGAGGTCAGGGTATGTATTCCACTGGCTCTCTTCCTGACAAAATACAACTCGACAGTGATTTTTCTTTTACTGAAGGCAGTGTCTTTTTTCCTGTGATGCTTTTCTATAGCTATATGTCTTCTCAAATCCTGGTTACTGTTCATTCGCCTTTCTACCTTAGGCCCAAGTAAAGGCTTCCATCTGTTGCTAACCTCAAGTGTTTAATCAATCTTTTGGTTTTCCTTAAGCACTACCTATATTTTATAACAGTTCTACAATAAAATCATCTTAGTTATTCATTAAGGAGGTGCTTTCTATTTTCTTCCAGGATTCTAATATAGATCAGTTGCCTACTGGAGATATAAACATAGATATGTTATAGTAAATTCAACATAACATATTCTAAACTAGAGTTATCTTCACTGCTCCAAAATAACCTGCTAATGAGTGCTCTTCTTTCTATTCTTCTAATTCGAAGAGATGGAATCAACTTCCACCAATTTACCAATGCCACAAACCTGTGTATTTGTCTTGATCTTTTTACCAATCTCTCACAGCTCAACAATAATGAAGTTTTATTGTTCTGACTAAATTCATGTCAAGGCCACTGATATCTCATACCTAAGTGCTGTGAAACTCTTCATTGCTATCCCTGCCTCCAGTTTCCCTCCCAACATTCTCTCTTTTACAATGTAACCAGACTCAGCTTTCTAAATTGAAAATCTGACCACATTAGTTCCTTTCTTAAAAATTTAAAACTATATATCTAAAATCAAGACCAAATCCTTTAACACGGCATACTTGGTCCTCCATGCTATTAACATACTTACCTCTATTGTCATCCCTTTCCAGTTCCTACATTGTATACCATGCTCTGAACCATATTCAATCTTTTACAGGACTTTGAAGGTGCCATACCATATTTCATCTTGCTTCTGTGTCATTATAGGTGCTATTCTTTACACTTGGAATATTTTTTCTCTCAATTTCATTTGGATAATTTCTAGTTATTTTTCAGATCCCACCTTATATTTGACTACTCCCAGGATGTCTTCCTTTGCATGCTCAGACTGAACTTATCATACCTGCTGTGTTCTGCATCAGTGCTACCTCAATTATAGCAGTAATTGCATTATTTTGTAATGTATTTCGTGCTCTTCTACCAGGCTATCAACCAAGAAAGAGTGGGAACCTCATCTTTCTTATTCACCACTGTATTAAAAAATGTTTCACATGCCCCCTTCTTACCATAGTTCCCTAGACAAAACATAATTAATTAAATTAACTTGATGATAAAGTGACTTACAATTTTAAATTGTAAGTGACAACTCCAGATTAGATTCCATTTCAAGGCAAATATTCCATGGCATATAACACATGCATAACATTTGCAAAGGCCCTGCTCTCAATGTTCTTGGTAGAATACAGTTTTCTCAGGTAGGACTTGGTGATCCTAGGTATTGACATAGTGGTCATAAAGGCAGGATAAATAGGAAATGGGTTTTGGTAACTTACAAGTACCACAAGAAAAGGTAAATTACAACATTTGGAATAAACTGCCTAGACATAATTCCTTCCACCATGAGTCTTCCAGAATTAGGGCTTTGTACTCAGAATCTTTAAAGAATGTCAGATTAATATTTTCACTTGTGCTGAAGAGACATTTGCAAGGTACAAATATTGTGAAATCTAGAATCTCATCTACAATATGAAGAGAAAACCAGGTATTACCATGCATTTGAGGAAAACCAGTTACATGGAAGAGAAATGTCAAACTCATCAAAAAGAAGAACAAACTCACAATTCAAGATAGTAAAGCAGAAAATATAACAGACTCAAAATATAATGCATATTTTCAGAATAATACAAGCAGATATCACATCCAAAAGAAAAAATTATAAAGTTAAAATTATTAAATGTAATTAAATTTAAATTGAGATTTCTCAAGTTAAAAAGCAAAATTACAGGCTAGTTTGTAGAAAGGATGACTTCAGAGAACATAATTTTTGAGCTGGGGAATATTTCAAACTTCAGGAGAAAATAATAAAGGAGTGAGAAACATGAGAAAAATGTAAGTGACAGAGAGGATAAAACTAGACATACCAGAATCCATCCAATGAAATTTTCTACCAAAATAACAAAGCTCAGACGGAGGAAAAAATACTAAAAATGTAGACAAGAGTTCTGTTATATGATGAAAGATTAATATATACTTAGATTGGAAAAGGCTGTTTAATGATGAGCAATAAAGAGAACAAAAGATTCAATTCTAGACCCACTTCTGAGGAAATTTCTGACACTTAACATCAAAATATTTATTACTATTATTCCAGGAAGATGTTCCAGGACAAATTGGAGCTCCTTTTAAATCCTTCCCATGTGAAACTTCTCATAAGGAATCAGACTATTTTACCATATGGTATGATTACACTTGAATTCCAACTTATATAATAGAAAGTGATCCATAACTTTATTTAATAGCAAATTTGAGGCACGGGGGCTAGAGTATATTGTAGTCCCCACTTCCCTACTGTGATTCACTGCTCCACTTTTCCTTTTAGTGTCCTTGGAGTTTACAATGAGGAATCTAGTATTTTAGCTTGAAGGACTATTTCTACACTTTATTTGGACAGTCTTCTCCACATTAGAAAATGGGGGGTTCTAATAGGGTGATTTTCCCATTAAATTGCCATATAAAGTGGTTTTGTGAATCATCTTAAATTCCCCTAACTCACATTCACCTCACTTTTGGTATACAGGTATATTTCTGCTCTCCCACCCTTAACACAGAAGGTTGATTATAAGTATTGTTTATTATGCTCCTACAAAGAGTCTCCAGGGCTGTTGTGATATTGAAAGACTCTGCCATGTTTCAAAATCTCTATTCTGCCACTGAGTGGCATATGGCTAGATAATTCACTGTCTCGATATGTATGTAAGTTTAGCTGTATACTGAGTGAGTTTCTTTGATACACCTAAAGGGAAATTAATGCATACCTAAAAGAAAATTAATAGGCAGCCTAGTTTCTTGCCAAAGATTATGAAATAAGGAAAAAACAATTGTGGTGGTTAATTTTAAGTGTCAACTTGACTGGATTAAGAAATATCTAGAGAATTGATAAAGCATTATTTTTGAATGTGTCTTTGAGCTTGTTTCTAGAGGAGATAGCCATGTGAGTATGAGTGGACTAAGTGGGGAAGATCTGCCTTTGATGTGGCTAGGCACCATCCAATCAGCTGGGGGCCTGGATAGAACAAAAACAGAGAAAAAGGTAAATTGGTTTCTCTCTCTCTCTCTCTCTCTCTCTCTCTCTCCTGGAACTGGCATGCTTTCCTTCTTTTGCCCTTGAACATCAGAACTCCAGGGTCTCCAGATCTGGTACTCCAAAATTTACTCTAGAGGCCCCCAAGTTATCAGGCTTTTGGCCTTGGACTAAGAATTATACTATTGGCTTCCCTGTTTATGAGGCTTTTGGACTTGAACTAAGCCATGTTACCAACATGCAGATGGCCTGTCATGGGACTTCTTAGCCTCCATAATCACATGAGACAATTCCCCTAATAAACCCCCTCTTATATCTGTATTTAGATAGATAGATAGATAGATAGATAGATAGATAGATAGGCATATAGATGATAGACAGATATCTTGTTGGTTCTGTCTCTCTGGAGAACTGTAACTAACAATGGTGAAAATCCTCATAGGATTACAGGCACATAGTAACAATTCAACCCATTGTCTGAAAAATTTCCTCTGTTTAGTGGCAATAAGCATTAAAAACTAGTGAAATTTGGTTAATATTTTTCTTTTTTTAAAATATGTTTTATTGAACTTTAGGTTCTGGGATACATGTGCAGAACATGCAGGATTGTTGCATAGGTACATACATGGCAATGTGGTTTGCTGCCTCCATCCCCGTCACCTATATCTGGCATTTCTCCCCATGTTATCCCTCCCGACTCCCTACTCTCTGCTGTCCCTCCCCTAGTCCCCCCAACAGACCCCAGTGTGTGATGCTCCCATCCCTGTGTCCATGTGTTCTCATTGTTCAACACCCACATATGAGTGAGAACATGTGGTGTTTGATTATTTTCTAATGAAAACACTTATTTGTGAGTGATAAGAAGCAAATCTGCCTTTCTGCATTCTAGAGGTCTGTGTGCTTCCCACAGAAAACAATTCTCATAATCTAATCCTTGATCATATAGATTTCTACCACTAAAGCTATATAATGAATGATATTTTACCCAGAATGACACGATGGTGGATATTTTATGGTCCTTAGTTAAATAAGATTATGCATAGGAAGGCAAGTAAGCATGCCATCAATTATATTCTCTAAATTCTAGAAGTCATGGTCTAATAAGATGAAGTCTAAATTCTATTTCTAGGTACTTACATCTCTGTAGACTCTCCAAGCACTTAATCTGGATTTTTTTTTTTTTTTTGCCATCATCCATTCAAACTACTGGACCTAGATACATTCTAAAGTCTTCTCCCTTACCAAATGAGTACAGTCATCAGATAACATTCTCAGCACAGAAAGCAGTATGTTGGTGACATCAATGTTTTTCATCTTATTAGCACTAAGTGCTGAAGTACTTAGCAGGACTAACAGTAATAAATTAAAATCTACTCTACGTATGTTATACAATAGTTTTAAGATATTTACAGACATCCTTGACTCTTAGCAAAGAGCTATGGGCTCTTTCCATTCTCATCTTCTCTCAGCTAGGAACAAGTCTGCGGTTTACTTCTCTATTCTTCCAACCTGCCTGAAGTAGTAATTTCCCTGGTGGCAAGTGTTTTATGGGTTACCATGAATGTTACCACAGAAAGACCTATAAAAAAATTCATCGGCAATACTTGAGCAGTATTTTTGATCATTTAATGCTTCAAATGTGTCCTTTTCTTTTAGAAAATACCATATATACATTTTTTGAGACAGAGTCTTGCTCTGTTGCCCAGGCTGGAGTACAGTGGTGCCATCTAGGCTCACTGCAACCTCTGCCTCCTGGGCTCAAGCAATTCTCCCACCTCAACCTCCCAGGCAGCTGGGACTACACGCGCATACCATCATGTCCAGTTAATTTTTGTATTTTTTAGTAGAGACAGGATCTCACTATGTTGCCCAAGCTGTCTCAAATTCCTGGGCCCAAGTGATCTATGTGCCTCAGCCTCCCAAACTGCTGGGATTACAGGTGTGAAGTACCACATCTGGCCAGAAAATACAATATTTCAATTTATTTATGTATGTTGCCAGTAAGAAAATGCACCTATATCTCTTTGATCCTTTGTCATGTAATGAATATAGAACTTTCAGGCAGTTAGTGTAGTCACCCTTCACTGCCACATGACATTTTATTTGTTCTGGTAACTTTTATGTAACTGAACTGTTGCCATTGTCTACTTCCAAAGACATCCTCAAACTTCACAGGGATGGAGAATTTTGGTTCAATAATTCACATTCCACAGTACAGAATTACACTCTTAGAACAATTTCGACTAATGACTTATTTTAGCTTTCTTTAACTTGAAAAGTCACAGTTTATGTGGACATTGAAGTGCTGAGTGTGGTTAGGATTTGTGACAATGCTCCATATTAAACACCTCTTATGTGCCATGTCAGATTCTTTTGATTTCCACTATTTCTGTAGTTCTTGGCTACTGGTTTCAACTCTTCCTCCCATCTGCACAGCAGTCACTGATGAAATTATCAATTCTGTGTGATATATGCAGCCACAACCTAACAAGACCTTGCTGCATTCTTTTACATTGTGCCGCTGGCCTTCAACCTGGAACTGCCCTGTTGCCACTAAGATGTGAGATAAAAGAAAAAAATAAGCAAATATATGGGGGTGTTGAAACTTTAGCTTTACACAATGGAATTAGACTGGAATTTAGCATTAAACAATGGAATTTAAAACTTTAGCTTTAAACAATGGAATTAGAACTTGGCACCAGTTATGCCTGATGCCAAGTAGAAGCCAGTTTGGTAATCCTCATATTGTCTTTTCCTCATCTCAGTCTTTATTTACCTTCCTCTTGTTCTCCTAGGATTGCACTCCCTAATAAAGTAGTTGCAGATAAGATTTCTCTCAGGCTTTTCTTTTTTGGAGAATCCAGACTGATGGTTGATATCAGGAAGGACCCTCGAAAACAGACATATCCTTCCTCTTTTAGGTGAATTTTTGGAGTTGGATTAGTCATCCAATTAACGCCAATAGAGATCCCTTTTCTGGTGACAGATGAGGTAGTAATAACCCAAGTCATGCAGTGACATCAAAATAAAAAAATCTCTTTAAAAAAAAACCCCAAAAACAAAAAGCTTTGGTTAATTAGAATGAATTGTAGGTTGACGGTGAGATTTTGAAATACATGGTTGCTATAGCAATTGAATTGTATGAAGCCAAAGATAATTTTGAATGGTTGTGGTGTAGGCTGACTTCCTTTACTAACATTTAAAGCCTAGCAAAAATGAAATGAAAGTTTTAGAGAAGCCAACTTACAATGCATAGCATGGTATAAAAGCCAGAGAACTTCACTTTCCCAACAGCTATAGGGCAGACAGGGTCAGATCTTGTTACAAACAAGCTGTTGCACACACACATACATGACCATTTATAAGATACTTTGAAAAATATAATAAACACTGACTGGATATTTGATGGTTTTGAGGAATTGTTATTCACTTTTAAGTGCTTCGGTTACATCTGTTTCTATGTCTATATCTCTATCTATCTATCTACGTCTGTAGTTGGTTCTGTCTCTCTGGATAACCATGATTAATACAATAATGGAAACAAATATATATATATCTACAATGAAATAATTATGGCACAGATTTGTCTCAAAATGATTGGGTGATGGAAGTCAGTAAAGGTAGGTTTAAAGCAAGATTTGTTAATCATTTATTTTTGAAGCTGAACAAAGAGCGCATAGTCCTCACTTTATTATTAATAGCTATCTTGAAAAGTAGTTGAAAATGTTCATAGTATATATTATTCTTTTTAAAAATCAGGCCTAGGAGTTGGTTGTAAATGTAGCACAGCTACAAATGAAAGATGGAATATGCAGCATTAACAGTATCCTATGACAAAATCAGGACTCTGATGAAAAAAAGTAGGGTCCTAAAATCTAAAATGGGAGCATATGGTAGATGAGCCGGAGTATGTTATGCTCACAGATTTCTCTAAAACCTCCAGGCCAACAGAAGCAATCTCCTCCACTTCTATGTATATATCTATAAAAAACTGAAAGCAAAGACTAAGATGTTTGTACACCAATGTTCATAGCAGCCTTATTTACAATGGTAAAAAGGTAGAAAGACCCAAATGCACATCAGTGTATTTTTTAAATAGATTAAGAAAATAACTGTGACATATGTATGCAATGGAATATTATTCAGCCTTAAATAGAAATGAAATCTTGATGCATGCTACACGTATAGCCCTTGAAAACATTATACTAAGTGAAATCAACAAAGGCAAAAGGGCACTTTTTTTTATGGTTTGACTTATGTTAAGCACCTAGAATAGTAAAATAAATGAAGACAGAAAGAATAGCCATCACCAGAGCCTGTAGAGAGAAGAGAATGGAGAGTTATTATTTAATATGTAGAGTTTCAGTATGGGATGATGAAAAATTTCTGGAGATGGATATTGGTGACGGTTCCTAACAATATGAATGAACTTCATGTGACTGAGCTGTGCACTAAAAATGATTTAAATGGTAAATCTTATACTTTGTTTATTTTTACAACAAAAAACAAAATTTTTTATGATTTGTGATTTTTTTGTGTGTCCTATCTTAGCTCAAGGTTGCAAAGATATTCTCCTATCGTTACTTCCAGAAGTTCTTTGGTTTAAATATTACCTCAATGTATATGATCTATTTCAAGTTAATGTAAAGTACATGATAAAAGTCATAGTTTATATTTTTCCATATGGTTTTCCAGTTGTTCCAACACTATTTGTTGAGAAGATAATCATTTCCTCATTGAAACACCAAGGCCTATTAGATGAAAATCAATTGTACATATCCTATTCCATTGATCTATATGTCTATCCTTATGCCAATACCATACTGTTTTAATTGTTGCTGATTTACAGTTTTCAGTTTTCACATCAAATAGTCTAAACCTTCCAACTTTGTTGTTTTCAAATGGTTTTGTCTATTTGAGTTTCTTTGCATTTCTATATACATTGTACAGTTAGCTTGTCGGTTTCAACAACGATCCTGCCTGCTGTGACTTTGGTTGAAACTGCATTAAATCTGTAAATAAATTTGTGTAGAAACAACATATTAACAAGATTGAATCTTCAAATCTATGAGTATGGTACACTATTTGATTAGTTTTTGCTTTAATTTTTCTCTAAGTAATGTGTGGTATTTTTAATTAATAAACTTTCTTTCTTAGAGCAATTTTAGGATCACGGTAAAATTGAGTGGAAAGTAGAAATAGTTTACAAATACTCCCCTCCCCACATAGACTCCCCCACTATCAACACCAAGGTATATATTTGTTACACTGCACACAGTGGTAAATTTGTTACAACCATTGCACTACTGTGATACAATTGTTACAACTGATGAACCTACCTTGACACACCTTTATCACCCCAAGCCCATCATTTACACTAGAGTTCATTCTTGGGAGTGTACATTGTATAGGTTTTGATAAGTGTATAATGTATATTCATTATACACATTGTATGAGTTTTGATAAGCATATAATATATATTCATTATACATAAATGTGTAAAGTATATATGTATTTTGATAAATGTGTAGCCACTATAGTAGTATCACATAGACTATTTTCACTGTCAAAAAATCCTTTGTGGTCTACCTATTCATTTCTTCCTCCTCTCAACCTCTTATAATCGCTGATCATTTTACTGTCTTGATAGGTTTTCCCGTTCCGGATTGCCGTATAATTGGAATCATATAGGATGTTGCCTTTTCTGATTGGCTCTTTCACTTAAGTAATGCATTTAAGTTTCCTTCATGTCTTTATATGGCTTGATAGCTCATTTCTTTTTAATGTATGATATGGTTTGGATTTGTGTCCCCACCAAATCCAATCCCCAGTTTTGGAGGTGGCACCTGGTGGGGGGTGGTTGGATTATGGAGGTGGATTTCCCATGAATAGTTTCACCTAATGCCCTTGGTGTTGTTCCCATGAGTGTGTTCTCCTTAGCTATGGTGGTTGAAAAGTGTGTAGCACCTCCCCCATTCTCTTGCTCCTGCTCCCAACATATTAGACACCTTGCTCCCCTTTGCCTTACAGCATGGTTGGAAGCTTTCTGAGGCCTCCACAGACACAGAAGCAGCTATGCTTCCTGTACAGCCTGCATGCGTCAATTAAATTTCCCTTCTTTAAAAATTACCCAATATCAGGTAGTTCTTCATAGTAATGAAAGAACAGACTAATACAATGTAGCTTTTTTTTTTTTTTTTTTTTTTTAAGATGAAGTATCGCACTGTTGCCCAAGCTGGAGTGCAATGGTACAATCTTGGCTCATTGCAACCTCCACCTCTGGATTCAGCCTCCTGAGTAGCTGGGATTAAAAGTGGCTGCCGCCATGCCCGGCTAATTTTTTGTATTTTTAGTAGAGACGGGGTTTCACTATGTTGGCCAGCCTGCTCTGGAACATCTGACCTCGTGATCTGCCTGCCTTGGCCTCCCAAAGTGCTGGGATTACAGGCATGAGCCACTGCACCCAGCCAATGTAGAATTCTTATACCTAAGGTTTCTAGACTTCACTTAAACATTTCCTGTTTTGAGATGTAAAAATTCAAATTTCCAGTTTTTCATCGTTGATTTATAAAAATGCAATTCATGTTTGCTTACTGACCTGCAACCTTGTTTGGGTTACTTATCAGTTTTAATAACTTTTTGGAGATTCCTAAGAATTTCCAAGTATGCAATCATATTATATACATTTAAGATAGTTTTATTGCTTTATTTTTAATCTCTAAACCTTTTTCTTTTTTTTTTTTTTTTTCACACTTGCTAGATCTTTCATTAAATTGTTGACTAGAAGTTGTGGGATTGAACATCTTTATTACTGATTTTTGGGATAAAAATGCAGTATTTCACAAGTAATATGATGTTAGTTATAAAATTTTTCATAGACATTTTTTATAACTATATTACTTTGAGAAATTCCTAAAAGAACTTTCCAGTTTGCTGAATATTTTTCATATGAATAGGTATTGATATTTATCATTTTTTAGCATATATTGAGATGATACTATAGTTTACAGCAAAACCACTAGTAGTTATGCTTTGACATGCCTGAACCTTTGCAACTTAAGTGGGTAGAGTAGTAAATAATGCGTGAAAAGGGGTGGAGAAATAGGAACTAAAAATGAACATGGTAGCAGAGGGTACTATGAGTGGAAGAATTTGAAGGTTATAAGAATCACTTCAGAGATACCAAATTTCCAGTTAGGAAACTTAGAATCAAAACTCTAACTGATTGTCCTAGAGGTACTAATGTTATAAAACATTATTTCAAAATGTGAAAATATTACAGGCACATTGGAGTTATGGAATCCTAGGTTTTGAGAACATTGTTTATAGTTTTTCTAATTTATTGACCCATCATATGTTTCAAAGTTTTATTGATAACACTAGTGATGAAAATTCCTTTCTATATTATGTTTTGTCACATATTAAATATCCATATTGCTTTTACTTATTAGGCAGTATTCTGCTCTGGCACCAGATAGAATTCACTTGATAGCTTTGATATTTAATAGCCGATACCTACCATATACAATGCATTAGAGGTTTTATAATGCTATCTTATATGTAAAAGAAGGCTCTTGCAAACACTGAGATAGAAAAGGTAAATACCTGATATAGAGTGGTTTTGAGCACATTTAAGAACAGTTAAAAGTATAAAATCAGTAGAACATTGGTGAGTTAAGGAGTGGTAATAGGTAAGAGTCAAAAATAAAGTTGAATTACCTAACCTTGATGGTGTTGACACATTATCCAGAATAAAGAAGACAAAAAAGTTATTGGCTAGAGGTGGGAGTTGACTACTACTATTTCTTCTTCTTCTTATCATCATCATCAGGATTATTATGATTATTGTTGTTTTAGAATCTGTTCATCTCATAGCATTTGTAGAATAATCAGGTGAGCTGTCCAGAAAGTGACTGGAAATATGAGTTTTGCCTATTTTCACTTATTATGAAGTGGTGAGTGCAATTCTTGGGCATGTGTATTTCATACGACTATTTCTACATACCTGAAATAACAACAATAACACCTAATATTTCTACATCTCTGAAATAAGAAGTGATTATAAGAATAAGGTGAATTAACATGCATAAAGTACAAAGAACAGCACTTGGATCACAGTAAGTGCTCAATAGTTAATACAATCATAAACTTTTTATTTCCATCATACCCAAAATAATAAGAAAATCCATGCATTATAAATATAAGTTTGACACAATATACTGAGAATACGAGGGAAATATATAAATTTTAAATTATTTTAGAGCATTAGTAAAATTATAGATTCATGTCAAATTTCCTTCCAATACTTTAGGTAGTCACATTGACTCATTTTTTACTTGGTGTGATAGGCTTTGGTTCAATTTACAAAATATGTTTGTTTCTCTGGTGATTCAGAGATTTTATCTCCTGACTAATGAATTTGCAACTGAATATGCGAGATGCTTTAGTTTAAGAAATTTGAGTAGAACATGATGTGTCATTTCCAGACTGAATGACCAATTTCCCTCTGTCCCTCTAACATTGTCTTGGCCCTCCTGCATATCGGGAGCAAGATATATACCTGGATATAAGCCACTAATTTTTTTTGACTACAAGATAATCTACATAACATCATCTATCTTGACTACTACAGAAATGTGGTGCTGTCATAACAAAATCTTAAAATAAGGAGTGGACAGTGGGTGGTGAGGAGCAGTGGGTGGTGAGGAAACAGTTATCAGAAGCTATAAAGATGGTGATTCGTGTTGTGCAGTGGCTAGTCATTTGATAAAGTTGTTGACAGAGTTAATCTGGAAGAAAAATTGTGCACCTGGTAAATTTGTAAATCAGGAAATAAAGACTGAAAAGGAATGCAAGTGTGTATTGGATGTTCTTTGCTACATTTGATAAAATACTACAAAAAAGACATGGTGGCTGGGCGCAGTGGCTCACACCTGTAATCCTAGCACTTTGAGAGGCTGAGATGGGCAGATCACGAGGTCAGGAGATGGAGACCACCCTGGCTAACACAGTGAAACCCCGTCCTTACTAAAAATACAAAAAATTAGCCAGACGTGGTGGCATGGGCATGTAGTCCCATCTATTCGGGAGGCCGAGTCAGGAGAATTGCTTGAACCCGAGAAGCGGAGGTTGCAGTTAGTCAAGATTGCACCACTGCACTTCAGCCTGGGTGACAGAACAAGCCTCCGTCTCAAAAGAAAAAATAATAAAAATAAAAATAAAAGAAAGAAAAAGACATGGCCTAGTTTACATTCAAGAATAAAAGGGAAGAGTGAAAGTCTAGAAATTCGGGAATTTCTGGGTTAGAAGAGTACTACTTTTCAACACTAATTGCTAAAATGTATATCTGAGAAAGGCTTTGTGAGACAAAGTCCAATCAAAACTCAGCCTTACGGCAAAAACTAAACCTAGAGTATACGCTCACTATTAAAAACTCCGAACAGATCAAGATCTTTCAAAGAGAAGACCCAATTAAGTCATTTACACCCAGTAAATCCTTTCAATTGTACAAAATGGCTCAAGAAAAAGAGAATAAAGCTATGGGTCTCCTACTGGAATTTGAGGAGCTCAAGAAATAAGCAATTAAGTTGAAAGAGAGATACGGGTATGAGAAAGTAAAGATAATCCCAGCACTTTGGGAGGCCGAGGCGGGTGGATCACGAGGTCAAGAGATCGAGACCGTCCTGGTAAACATGGTGAAACCCCGTCTCTACCAAAAATACAAAAATTAGCTGGGCATGGTGGTGCACGCCTGTAGTCCCAGCTACTCGGGAGGCTGAGGCAGGAGAATGGCTTGAACCCGGGAGGCGGAGGTTGCGGTGAGCCGAGATCGTGCCATTGCACTCCAGCCTGGGTAACAAGAGCGAAACTCCGTCTCGAAAAAAAAAAAAAAAAAAAGAACTAGAACAACTTTACCACGCATGTGCAGAAATGGACTGCGTGTGCTGCTTTTAGATCAAGGAACTAACTACAATTAAATACATACTAAGCCTACTAAATTTCTTAAGAGAATGTTACAGCAAGAGAAACAGAAAACTCTATGCACTTTAAGACTCAAAATAATCCTTATACCACCAACATTCTAGTGTCAGCAGGCTCAAAAAACTGCAAAGACCCCAAGGAAAGATATTATTTAGTGCTTATTTCAGATGTTCCACTTTGGATACATCTGAATACATTTTGGATTATGGAAAAGGAAAAATCTTCAGAGCTCGTAGCCAGAGACGGTGGAGCACAATGAACTGGACATACCTTTTCCATAGCATAATCAGGGTCCAGTCAAAGAACATTCTACTAACTCACATTTCCTCCAACTTTTATATTTGAAAAGCAGGCCAGGAGCACTGTCTCATGCCTATAATCCCAGCACTTTGGGAGGCCGAGGCGGGCAGATCACGAGGTCAGGAGTTTGAGACCAGCCTGACCAACATGGTCGAACCCCATCTTTACTAAAAATACAAAAATTAGCCAGGCATAGTGGCGCGTGCCTGTAGTCCCAGCTACTCGGGAGGCTGAGGCAGGAGAATCACTTGAACCTGGAGGCAGCGGTTGCAGTGAACCAGATTATGCCATTGCACTCCAGCCTGGATGACAGAGCAAGACTCCATCTCAAAAAAAAAAAAAAAAAAAAAAAAGGAAGAAAGAAAAGGAAGCCTTCCCAACATTTGCCCAGTCATAGTGTAGAATTTCTATGAACCATGGACACCCTATGTTTCCCATTCTTCCCTTATACACATGATAACATTGATTATAATTTCCCAGTTTCATATATATATACGAAATGTATATATATTATATTATATATAGATAGATAGATATTGGTGTGGAACATATCACTTGTTCAATTTTTTTTTTTTTTAGTTCATAGATTGTAGGTGTCTGTGTCAAGAGTAATCATGCCAGAACTTATGTAGATTCTCACATATTACTCAGAAATTCTGAATATTGAACAAATATGTAATAAGATGGGATTGAGAATATTTCTCTCTTGAAGAGGTGGCAGGGAGATGTGTGTATTTTGCCTGCAAGAAGGAGAAGATATAATATTTGCTAAACAGCAGTGCAGACTGTGACAGTCAGCTTTACACCAATATTTCTGGTTCTTTTTCGAAATAATGATCAAGATTGCACTTATCTGCCCTCTTGAAGTGGAAGCCGGATGACTTGTTTTAATTAATGAAATATAAATGGAAATGATGTGTGCCACTGTGAAGCAGAAGTTTTAAGGAGGCTTAAGAGAAGCATGAGATTCATGATGCTCTGTCTTTAACTTTGCCAAAACAACCCCAATGATTGGGATAGTGGCTACTACATAAGTATTGATCCTGAGTTGAGACAATGTAGTACAGATTTTCCAGCCAATCCGCCATGCACATGAAAGATGAGTGAGATTTATATCTTTGTTTCATAAGTAGTCAAAGTTTAGAACTTTTTTTTATTGCAGAATAATTTAGTCTACCCAATTGTTATTTTATCCTAAGCATTAATTGATATTCCTTAATATCCTTTAAAAACAATGGTGACTTATTTATAAAAAAAAATCAGATAATTTTAAAACAGGAAACTTACACATATACACAAACAAACTTGTTTATTTTTAATACAGAACTATCTTCAGATGATATTTTTGTATTTTTCCTTGTAGAAATTACTAAAATATTTTACTTATACTATTTAGTTAGATTAAAATGATAGATTTCCAGGATTCAGACTACTTTTTAATTTTCTTTAATATTTCTAATCTAGTGAAATAGCTCATATGGAATTAGATGTTCCTTGTACTCACTAGATAAATCATCAGAAAACATTGAAGATTAAACGCTCTTAAAAATTATTTTGTATGTTACTGTGTGTATTATGCCATTCTTTCACTGCTATAAGGAAATACTTGAGACTGGGTAATCTATAAAGAAAAGAGCATCTGCTGGCTCATAGTTTTGTAGACTGTGCAGGAAGCACGGCACTGGCATCTGCTTGACTTCTGGAGAGGCCTCGGGAAGTTTTTTTAGCTGTGGTAGAAGGCAAAGAAGGAGCTAGCATCCCACATGGCAGAGCAGCAACAAGGGACAGGGGGAGGAGCCACACACTTTTAAATGACCAGATCTCATGAGAACTCACTCACTGTGGTGAGGATAGCACCAAGCCATGAGGGATCCACCTCCATGACCCAAACACCTTCCACCAGGCCCCACTCCAGCACTGGGGGCTACATTTCAACATGAGATTTGGGTGGGAACAAATATCCAACTATATAATTGCAACCTTGTCACTCCCAAATCTCGTGTCCCCCTCACATTGCAAAGTGCAATTATGCTTTACCAATAGTCCCCCAAAGTCTTAATTTGTTTCAGTGTTAATTCAAAAGTCCAAAGTCCAAAGTCTCATTTTTCCCTCTTACTGCCTCAGTAAAGTCCCTTACATCTATGAGCCTGTAAAATATAAATACAAACAATCAAACAAGTTATATACTTCTCAGATACAATGGAGGGTGCAACCATTGGGTAAATATTCCTCATCCAATATTTAATTATTTGTTTGACCAATTATTTGGTCAAACAAAAGGGGCCATAGGCCCCACGCAAGTCTGAAACCTAGAAAGGCAGTCATTAAACCTTAAAGCTTCAAAACAATGTCTGTTGGCTCCATGTCCCATGTCGAGGGCACACTGATGCAAGGGATGGGCTCCCAAGACCTTGGGCAGCTCTGCCCCTGTGGCTTTACAGGGTACACCATCATGGCTGGTCTCACAGTTTGCAGCTGAGTGCCTGTGGCTTTTCCAGGTGTAGGTTGCTGTCTGCATGTGTATCTACCATTCTGGGGTCTAGAAGATGATGGCCCTCTTCACCACAGCTCACTAGTCAGTGCCTTCAGTTGGGACTCTGTGTATGGCTTCCATCCCCACATTTCCCCTCTTTACTGCCCTAGTAGAGGTTCTCTGTCAGGGCTCTGCTCCTGCGGCAGGCTTCTGCCTGGGCAGCCACACTTTTTCATACATCCTCTGAAATCTACACAGAGGCTACCAAGCCCCACCACTCTTGTACTCTGTGCACCTGCAGGCTTAACACCAAAAGGAAGCCACTGAGGCTTATGGTAGCCTGTGCTCTACAAAGTAGCAGACCAAGCAGTATCTGGGGTCCTTTGAGCCAAGGCTGGAGCGGGATAGGCTGGGATGTGGGGAGCAGTGTCCTGAGGCTGCACGGGGCAGTGGGACCCTTGATCTGGTCCATTAAATAATTCTTTACTCCTAGGCCTCTGGACCTGTGATGGGAGGGGCTGCCACAAGGTCTCCAAAATGCCTTTGAGGCCTTTTTCCCATTGTTTTGACAATCAGCACCTGGCTCATTTTAGGCATGCAAATATCTCTAACAAGTGGTTGCTTCACAGCCTGCTTGAATTCCTCTTCCAAGAAAGCTTTTACTTTCTCTGCCACATAGCTAAGCTGCAAATTTTCCAAACTTTTATGTTCTGCATCCTGTTTAAATATAAATTCCAACTTCAAGTCATTTATTTACTCCCACATCTGAGCACAGGATGTTAGAAGCAACCAGAACACATCTTGAGTGCTTTGCTGCTTAGAAATTTCTCTGCTAGATACCCTGGGTCATCACTTGGAAGTACAAACTTCCACAAAGCCCCAGAGCATGGACATAATGCAGACAAGCTCTTTGCTAAGGCTTAACAAGGATGAACTTTGCTCTAGTTTCCAGTAAGGTCTTTATTTCTATCTGAGACCTTGTCAGCCTGGACTTCACTGTGCATATCACTATCAGCAGTTTGGTTACAATTTAACCAGTCTCTAAGAAATACCAAACTTTCCCTCATCTTCCTGCCTTCTTCTGAACCCTCCAAACTCTCCCAACCTCTGTCTATTACCCAGTTCCAAAGTCACTTCCACATTTTCAGGTATCTTTAAAGCAATAACACACTCTACAGTATCAATAGTCTGTGTTAGGCCATTCATGCCTTGTTATAAAGAAACATCTGAGACTTGGTAATTTACAAGGAAAATAAGTTTAATCGGCTCACAATTCTGCAAGCTGTACAAGCATAGTGCTGGCATCTGCTCAGCTTCTGAGGAGGCCCCAGGGAGCTTTTATTCATGACAGAAAGTGAAGTGGGAGCATGCATGTCCCATACTGAAAGTGGGAGTGAGGCAAAGGGAGGTGCCACACAGTTTTAAACAACTCTCGTGTGAACTCAGAGCAAGAGCACATTCATTACTAAGAGGATGGAAAAATAAATACCTAAGACTGGGTAATTTATAAAGAATGAAGTTTGGGCTCACAGTTCTGGAGGCTATATAGGAAGCATGGTGCTGGCGTCTGCCCAGCTTCTGGAAAGGCCTCAGGAACCTTTTACCGATGGCAGAAGGCAAACTGGGAGCCAGCATCTCACATAGCAGAGCAGGATCAAGGGGATTGGGGAAGAGCCATACATTTTTCAATGACCAGATCTCATGAGAACTCACTCACTATGGTGAGAACAGCACCAAGCCATGAGAGATTCACCTTCATGACCCAAACACCTCCCACTAGGCCCCATCTGCAACTTTGAGGATTACATTTCAACATAAAATTTGGGTACGGACATATTCCCAACTGTATCACTGTATCTAGAAGTAACATAATGACATAAAACTGATCACTCATAGAAAGCATTAATTAGGGAATGCTTAGAATAATGTTGAAAATAATGGTAAATTCTGATGGTAGCAGTTAATTTGTTAGTTTCTAACTAAACTAGTTTGTTAGTTTCTAAAAAGAGAACATATATATCATGTCTCTGCATGACCTATAACATCAATGGCCAGTTAGTACATATATGTAGGCATCAGGGAAGGGGGATAATAATACAAATAATATATAAGGCCAAGGAGCACACAACTTACCTTTGGCAAATGCTGTATTTCATCATGCCCCTGCCATTACGTCAGAAGGTGGTTGTCAAAATGATAAATAGGCAGAATTGGCAACTCCCCTGTGTCTGAAAGTTAGTCAGTGCATATATGCAGAACTCTAAGAATCAATGTATTGTGTTTTCAATACTTTAACAATACCTTTAATATTTAGTTTATGCAATTGAAGTATATTATTCTATCTTATGGGATGTATTAGGGCAGGGAGGTCTGTTATGAGTCAATTTTATACATGCAAATTTCTTGTGAAGTACAGATTCTGATTCAATTAGTCTAGGGTGGAGCCCTAAGTTGTAAATTTCTAAAATGGTCTCAGTTGATGCCAATTATTTTGGTCCACGACACACCCTTTAAGTAGCAATGTGTAGAAGACTGGTAACTTTGGAATTACCTGGAAACTTAGAAGAAATGCAACAATCTCAGGATCCATTTTACATGTGAATTCCAATCCGTAGTTAAACAAGATCCCCAGGTGATTTCTGTGCACTGTAAAGTATAAGCACTGCTTCAAAGCACTAGTTTCAAATTTAGCTGGAGATTGGAATCACGTAAAGAGATGTAAAAACCATACTGATGCCTGTAATTCACCAAGAACACTTGATTTGTTCAGTATTGAGTTCAGACTGGATATTTGGGTTTTAATGTTATCCAGGTTATTTTAATGTGGAGCAAAGTTTGAGAATGACTTTTTAAGAGTCTTGCTACTTGGAGTATAGTTTATTGAGCATGAGGATCAGCATCACCTGGGAGCTTGCTAGAAATTCTTTCAGGATCCACCTTAGACACATGGCATCTGAATTTTCTTTTCAACAAGATCCCCTGGTACATAGTAAAGCTTGAGGGAGTTGTTCTAAATAGCTTTGCTGTTCAATACCAATAGGGTAGCCATACATGGCTATTTTACATTAAATTGATTATAATTTTAAAATTAAAAATGTAGCTATTCAGCCTCACTAGCCACATTTCAAGTGCTCACTGATTATATATGGGGCTAGAGGCTACCATTTTGGACAATGTAGACATAGACCATCTTCATTATTGCAGAAGATTCTACTAGACAGCATGGCTGAAAGTATGGCATGCTTGTAATTAAAATCTTTTGGCAAAGCTAAGTTTAAAACAGATAAAGCTGAAAATAGATTGCAATATCTGAAATAGGTACCCATGGAAACATATATTCATATGTCTTATAAAAAGGACATTATAAGTAAATGAAATTATTGCTTAAAATTTTGACATTGCTTAGGGATTACTATCTCCTTTGCATTGGTCCGACAGAGTAATTATTTTTTTTAATAAAAGTATTTCATACGGGTTTTTGGGAAGAGAAAACTTTTCCTGCTTTACATTCTGAAAAGGCTATTTTTTTCCAGCCTCCATTCATGCTAAAGACATCTCTGAACTGTGCTCAGGCAGCTTTGCTCTTACAAGGTGCTTCAGGGAATAGGAATTTACTCCCCCTGCTTAAGACAGGAGGATAACTAGGAGGCTCGCTGATTTAATTTTTGAGAAAGGTCTTGACATTTTGCCTCTATTTGCAAAAATGTCCTCAGGGGTTGAGTGACTCACCAAGCCAGCCATCATTTTCATCCCAGGTATGCAACTGGGGGCATGGTTTGTTAACATGCAGCAACTGATCACTTCCAGGGTCGTAACTTCTAAAACGTTCATATTCCTGAGTGACGAATGTTTGGAAGTCCTCTTTACCTTTTAATTGTGAAACCTGAAATGGGGACAATTTGTTTTAAGGCATCCTTGAATATCCTGTGTAGTATTTAGAGTTTGACAGTAAATAATCTGCTGCTTAGAAATTCCGTTACTAAGGGGGCTTTCATTCCAACCTAAAGCTTTGGTTTCTAATTTACAGGTAAATCTCCTTTGTCTGGTAGTGAAGTACATTGCTACCATAGAATAAAATTAAATAATGACATATGTGTTAGGAATTATATTGTAAACAGATAATTTACAAGAGAGTTTTCTATAGTGTTCATATTAAAAAGATTGTTAAGCTCTGATATGAGAGTGCAAGCGGGAGAGGAAACCAAAAGAAGATGTTTTTCTAACACAATGATCCCCTTTCATCTTTGCCAATCAGAATGTTTATTAAATCAAAGTGCATAACAGAGATAATTTGGGCTTATGATTATGTGTAAGTTTATTCATGTTATTTCTCCTAATTACAAAAATATATTAAATACATATATATAGACTAAACCTTAATGGAAATTTGAAATTTTAGGTAATATTACAAAGGAATGCACAAAGGCATAATTACATTTAGCAAAAGACATGCATGCACATAGATTTTCAAAGATTTTTCTTTGTCCTCTTATAGAGGAATGCATACAACAATGGGAATTAATGAGTTCTGCCTTTATACAATGCACGTATAATCTCATACAATTTTATGTGTTCTCTGCTTTATGGTATATCATAATATACATAATTTATAAAAATTTCAACAATGCAAATTGACAAAAGAAGTATAAATCATGCTGGATTGTCCTTATTTTCCATACCTAGAAAAGTGCTGATTTTCACCAGGCAGGAAATTTGGAATAATGAATGTCTCAAATCCGGAATGTAATTTTCTGGCTTAACTCTACTGATACCAGATCTCCCCTAAAACTCAGCTGACTCACACATCCCAGAATACTCAATAATGTTTCCAACAGATAGGGAAAGGACTTTAAGGAAATTATCATACTGCTTAACTATTAGTTACAAGTAATATTCCAACCTCCTGGGTTCAAGCCAAAATCTGATTCAAGCTTCCAAACAGTATCTTCTACATGTCTAAAGCTTAACCATTTGATCTCAGGTTGAAGGAAATAGAAGATCTGTTGGCTTGTTTGACTATGTTGTGTGTTTTCAGTGGGAACTCTCTGTGCATACCTCCAAAGTAGGTGACAATAAATTTCAGACTTACCTGAAGATAAAAATAAGCTGAAAGCTGTCTTGTGCATAGTTCCTTGGTTTTAATCATGGCGTTTACTGTTTCTTATAGGGAAGTAGAGTAACGTGGCACAAAGTGGAGTCTGAACCTCATCTCATATTCACCTGGGGAAGTTCTTGATTAATAAAAGCAAACTGTTGAGAGAGTCAGTAGAAAGAGAAATTACTGTTGGAAATAATTTATTGAAGAGCAGTAAATGTAGAACAAAAGAGTTGAGAGACACTATAAGATTGAGAAGCAAGAAAGTTTGGACCTTTATTACTCTACAAAAATTGCCACAGAAAAATAATACATTGCATAATTGTATATTCAAATGTAGGTACTATCAATACTCTTTAAATAAGGTATGTTACAAATTTCATCCACCAGCTTGATATCTGGATGCATGACTTGTTTCATACAAAGGGCCAAAGACTCCATGCATGAATAGGGAATTACAACTCAAATGACTATGGAGTCAGCCTATTAATATAAAAAAGTGAAATGGGCCAGATGGGGAGTGTTTTGATCTAAAAAATGTATATAAACATAGAGAAATTAGGAACCTTGGCACATACACAGAACTGTAGGTGGTTTATCATGAATGGAACATAGAGGTGTGAGAAATAGATATAAGTTGAGAGATAAAAGTAAAGACACATAAGTAGAAAGAAAAAAGTAGGTACTCATAAGTAGAGAGATAAGCAAAGGCTAGATTTTAAGGATTATAGATACCATTCTAAGGATTTTGAATTTTATCCTTAAATGTGTGTGAAAGGAAAATAAGTCGTGGGACCCCAAAATCACTAAGCTAAAGGGAAAAGTGAAGCTGGAAACTGCTTAGGGCAAACCTGCCTCCCATCCTATTTAAAGTCACCCCTCTGCTCCCTGAGATAAATGCATATCTGATTGCCTCCTTTGGAGAGGCTAATCAGAAACTCAAAAAACTGCAACCATTTGTCTCTTATCTAACTATTACCTGGAAGCCCCCTCCCTGCTTCAAGTTGTTGTCCTGCATTTGCTTTGACTTGTCTCCCCTTTACCAGACCAATCCAATGTTCATCTTACATATGTTGATTGATGTCTCACATCTCCCTAAAATGTATAAAACCAAACTGTGCTCTGGCCACCTTGGGCACATCTCATCAGGAATTTCTGAAGCTGTGTCATGTCTGCGAATCCTCAACCTTGGCAAAATAAACTTACTAAGTTAAGTGAGACATGTCTCAGATATTTGGGGTTCACAAGTGTAAGGTAAAAATGAAAAATTTTGGTGTATATTTTAGAAATATCATGTTAGTAGCATTATATAGAATTCTTTTATACTCAGGAGAATCAAGTTTACAGAGATCATTTGTTCAAAAAAGAAATCCAGATAATGTCACTACTGGAATTCACATTCTTATCCTCAAACTCACTTCTGCTTCATCTTTGTGTTCCTGGACTAAACTGTGGGTTGGGCTGCCATTTCTCATGGCCCAATAACAAGATGCAGATGAACTGGGAAGGAACTCTCTGCAATAGGGAGAAGGCCTGGAAATTATAGCCAGGCCACTCAAAACTACAGTTTTCTAGAGCTTATATACCTTCTAAGCTATATGTCTATGTGGAAGAGTGCATTCATCTAAAGACATAAGTAATTAATTTTCTTTAATCTATAACTAAGGTCTGAGTCCTGAAGACTATCCTCTACAGCCTCAGGAAATTTACTTCATCTAAATGGGTCCAGGTGCTGGGGTGATTACCCTTATCTACTGTTAAATCACAGAAGTTTAGGGAGTTCCTTCAGACTCTCAATAAACTTGTTTGTGAAGGCCTGGGGAGTTTCTCCAGACCCCCAATATAACTTGTTTAATCCTAAATGGGTCCTGTTAAAAATTCCTTCATTATTTTGTCATGCTTTAAGGCCCAGGAAAGGCCTAGGCAAAACTCTCGGTTGGCTTTTGTTACATCCCAGCCTTTGTATAAGGGCACTGGCTTTTAATATTTAGCTTAACCACTCAGTCAGTACTGTTATGGAGGCCTGTGTTAGTGAGCTCTGGCCTGCTACAATCCCCACTGTCCATTTCAGCATGATTTCTATCATGCTTGTATATTTATTTATCATGAGAATTGTAGGGAGATGGGGTGTTGTAATCTTTCTGGATATTTCCTGCTGAGAGGGGGTTGTTGTTATGGGGCACTGAATGTAGCACTGGAGTGGAAGAGGTCAATTTGTTCCCAGTAGTTCTCTTTGTTTCAGGGGCTTAGAGGCAGTGCCTGCTGAAACATAATAGTATGCAACAGCAACACATATAAATAGGTTGCTGCTGTTTTCTTCTGAAGTTTAAGTTGTCTAGTCTTCAGTTCATAGGGCTTTAAGAGAGTGCCACTTAGGTTTCAGTGATTTCCAATAGAAAAAATGGGTATAAAGGAAAAGAAAAAGGAAAAAACTAAAAACATCATTTTGAAGATTTATAGCCAGAAAAACTAGAATTTAATCCAAACTGTAGAAAATAATAAGAATTGAAATACAACAGGCAAGACTAGAATTTAATAACAGGTGTACTATACTTTTTGAAACATAATTTTTCTCTCTCCAGTTTCCCATTTTTATTAAAAGACAAATCATGGTAGGACTGGTTTGCTTTATTATACTTGGCCTAATTATTTGCATACAGTGCAGCAAGAATAACAATTTTGCACATAGGCCTTTTAAATTGGCTTTGATGGAACTTTTTTCCATAGAAGGATTCTGAGATAAGACCTTTTTAAAGCTGAGCCCAGCCATGGATTTTTACCATCAAATACCTATGAGTCGGGTAATTCTTCTCCTCTTGAGGTTCCAAGATAACTTGGTCCTTGCCTGTCAGAAAGTGACTTTCTTTACTTGCTACAGATCAGAAACCTTGTACAGGGACTGTGTACACAAAATATGAGGCCAGTTTTCCAAGGGCTTTATAAGCTCCATAAGTCAAGTTTGATTCCTTAAAGGAGAACATACCATTTCAGCCAAAGCCTTGGTAAAATAGCAAGTTTTTCCAATTGTGTCCTGTTACAGAAGAAAACAGATTCTTATTGCACTTATATAAATAACTATATTGCCATAAGGTAAGAATACTCACAAATGGTTTCCAAATTCTGGAGAAATCAGGTAGAGAGAAACAAATATGCTCCAAATTTTGCTCACAGGAGTATATTTTATGTAATTGTTAAAAGCTGTTAATAGTTCAAAAGAAATGTTTCCTTGACTCTGAAAAACAAAACAAAGGATTAAAAACATTTTAAGCAAAAAGTAAAAAAGATCACTTCAGTCTCCTATAAGTTCAGTTCATGCAGTTATTTCCTGCCCTGCTTGATATTAACAAAAATTTTAGCTCTTCAAGAGTCCTGGACGTTTTTCCTTTATTTTGATGTCATAGTCTCCAGAGTTATCAGAAACTTGCATTCAAGAGCACCTGTTAGAGCTTTTTAGCTTTATAACTGATTATAAAACCACCTTCTAAAGAAGAACAAAACAATACAGCAATTGTTTACGGATGATAAAAAGTCTTATGAGTAGCCATAGTTAAAGACACAATTGACAAGGAAGTATGTTACCTCTGTGGCACAAATTTATTTAACATAACAATCATAATTATTACTGATAATGTACAATAAGACATATCAGAATTATAGGAATTTCACATGATTTTGGAACACATACCAATAACATATTTATAGAAATATAGCCCAAAGAAAGCCAAACCCCATTGTGTATTTGGCAATGCTTCCTGTATGATTTTTGGTACCAAATAAGCCAAATTTCACCTTTATGTTAGTGTATTATTAATGTTAAAATCAATTATTAATAAAACCTTATAAACATATTTATCCAATTTTAATGTTTGACCATAAGTTACGAGTTTTATAGACCTTTTATAATGCTTTACAATTTTTGTTAAAGAGCAGGTTAGTGCTCTAAGAGAAACCCATTTTGCTTTTATTTTAATGCTCAATTTACAGAGAAACTGGATGATACCCCTTTAACTTTAGTCAGTAGGTTTACACACAGAATTTCCTTTATAATCAACCTTCTACAAGTTGCTTAAACATTCTTATTTTTTCCAACTTAAAACAATCCTTTAACCTTTTAATCTAGGCAAAAATCCACATATTTGTGCCTCCTTATAATCTTTTTACCAAAAGTATATTTTACTTTCCTTACACACCTTGTATGTAAACTGGTTCTTCAATAGTCTTAAATACATGTAACACTGTTAACTCGAGCAACCTTTACTTTTGGTGAAAACTTTGGTAAATTGGGATTTTAATTACATACTAGGTGTGGAGCCTAGGACCTAGACAGAAGTGCTGATAAAGTCTGACGTATTCCAGCATCTGACTCCATGTGTACCAGGCTTTACCTAGCTGTAAATCAGGCAAGTTGTACAGTTAATCGTCATAGAGGAATTCAATAAATGATTTAGGAGCCCTAATCTGTACAACCTTTCTTGCATAAATTTTCTTTTATAAATTATTTCACTTCTTACATAGACAAGTTACAACATGCCTTGACTTTCTGACTTGTCCTAAACATCCCTCTTTTTAAAAAACCGGTAATTTTACTTTAGGACAAGAATTTACCATAGAAGATCCTTTATTACATAAAATCTCTTTAATATCTTTTTGCATAGCTAGGGACATGGCTAATTTCATATGTCCCCAGGTCTTATCTAGAATTTAAAACTCCAAAATAAACTGAATGATGTTTAGGTCAAAGAAGCATTTTATGACCTAAAGCATTTAGCAAACCTGATATTTGACCTGCATAATTTAGACCAAATATTTACATTTTTGAAGATATTTTATTTTACCAATAATCTTTAAAACTCTTTTTATTTTTATAACTCTCTTTAAATCTTTCTTATTTCCTATTTTTTACCTTGTTTCATATACAGCCTTTAAATAAGCTTTGAATTAGACAAAAATTAGTTACTCTTTAAAAAGGACACAATTTTTAGAAAGAATGTTTTCCTACAATATGTTTTTATTGGAAAATACCTAAATAATGAAATATCTGTTGTTTAATTTAACTTTAGATCCTAAATTATGACAAGTTTGTTTATGAGTATTTATCCTATTACATTTATCTAATTATTTATTTTAATAATTTACCTGATTATTTATGATAACTATGATATTCATCATTTAAAATTATGAAACTGCTATTGCAAAATTATAACCGAGACGGTGAAAATGATCTGACCTAACTAACTCCATCTTACTTCTAACCTCCATGCTATTCTTGTTCATTAACTTAGTTTATAGTTTAGCTTTGAAACTAAGATGATAACAGTCCTTTCCCAGAACAAACTTCCTTAATGTCTGTGGACTAGACTGCTTAATTCCACAAGATTAGAAGTTAGGGTATTTTACTAAATAATTAAATATGTAGCTTTTTTCATTAAACCAATATTAATGTTTTATTTATTAAAAATTACATGAGCAAAGGTCATTCTGTTTTGTGCTGAGTTATAGTTTTGTAGCCTGTATGCCAAATTTTGACACCTTGTAGTATTTGGCAGAGGTAAGTATAAAATTGCTTGATCAATAAATGCAAACAAAAATGTATGCTGGCAACTCTTAAGACATTGCTGATATTAATTTACCAATAATTTGTAAAGCTAGCTCATTCATTAAAGATTTTACTTAAGTCACATAAACTTGAAAAACATTTGACTAGTCTTTCATTTTTTCTGTTAAAGTAATTAAGTGCTTTTATTTTTCTTTGAGCCAATTATTTAGAACTCTTTTATGTATTTTTAGTAGTGAAACGTAGTATACAAAAGACACAAATACATAGACATATTAGGCATACCAATAGAAGAACTTTTTTTTTGTTTGAGACAGAGTTTTACTCTGTCACCCAGGCTGGAGTGCAGTGGCATGATCTTGGCTCACTGCAACCTCCGCCTACCAGGTTCAAGTGATTCTCCTGCCTCAGCCTCCCGAGTAGCTGAAACTACAGGCACGCATCACCATGCCTAGCTGATTTTTGTATTTTTAGTAGAGACAGGGTTTCACCATATTGTCCAGGCTGGTCTCGAACTCCTGACCTCGTGATCTGCTAGCCTCGGCCTCCCAAAATGCTGGGATTACAGGCATAAGCCACCACACTCAGCCACAAGAACATTTTACAGATTTATAAGACTTCCTTTGTCCTATCTTAGACTTGCAAACTACTGATAACCTGGTTTATTACTCTGGTAGTTATAAGCCAAATAGCCCTAAATCGGCATATTAAAGGAAACACCTCTTAGGTGAAAAAACAAATGGCAAGGTTTACATCTCAAGGTACAAAGGAAAAAAGCCTAGGTGGTGCTAGAGTAAGATTAAAGGTGAATGCCAGATTAAACATGAAATTATAGAAAGTTATCATAGGATTGTATAAGAAACTAACTTTATTTAGATATTGACTACCTATCATTTAACTGAATCTTTGAGCTCTGGGCAGAGGCCAAACTGTATCCTGGGTTTCCAAAAAGGGACAATTATTATGAGGCTAGTCCATGTGATGCTTTTACAGTGCATTTAAAATTTTTTTTCCAAACAAAGATACTTCTAAGTATCTAAATTACACTTTTTCCTAAAAACCCCAGAGTACCTTCTGTTGCAATAGCTATTAATGAAGAAAACAGAATTCAGTCAACTGAGAAGAAAAAAAATTTGCTCAAAAAGACTAGGTCCTAGGAGAGAAATAAAAGCAAAAACATGAATGCCTTTTAAATATTAACATGCACACATACATATACAAATCTTGGATGTTAGTTTTTAATTAAGCTGATTATCAACCAATGAGCTCCTAAAAAATATATTTTTCCTTCCAAGAGGCCTCTCAGGAGGAATGGACCCAATATCTCCCGGTTTTAAGTGTACATGGTATCAAAAGGAATAAGACAGATACACAAATAAGTGGAGACAATTTTTGGATAACACAAGGGGGAGTGCACTCAGGCAAAACAGACTCAAAACCTGATCTCAACCAAAATGCAAAATGGGTGTGTGAGTGAGCCCTATTACTTCCCTTGGTGGTACCAGACAATGGCTTAATAAGCCCTGATAGGAAAACAGTAGGCTCCTGGCATACAAACCAGTTAACACTCTTGGAGCCTATCTGCTCCTGATCTCCGTTCTTCCCCAGTAGTGAAAGAGACGTGCAATTTTGCGCATGAGACAGCCCTCAAGAGGATCCCCAGGAAAATCTCACCTGCAGCTGCTGGCATCCTCCTGAAGACTGTCTCATACCAAGCCACTGGCTGCTGAACGTAGCACCATCCTGGTCTCCCCTGACTGGCTTGCCAGATTTTGTTCCTGAACCAAACTGAACGAATTTCAGTTGTTTTAAGCCACTCAATTTATGATAATTTTTTACAACAGCCCAAAGGAATTAATACACCACCCCTTTCTGGTCCTGGGTACCAGAAGACAGCACCTGCTTTGAATCTAGGTTCTACTGGGAAGTCCTAGCTCTTTGCCTCTGGTACCTCTTTATTCTTTCAGCCCTATGGAGTGTACTGACACTATATAGTTAGTTGCTAATTTCTGAGTTGGATCATCATCCTCAATTTTAATCCTTCTAATGTTTTTATAACTAGCTCCCTATATTAAGTACTTTGTAATGAACTATTTGATGTGAGTCTGTTTCCCCACTGGATCCTCAAACACATGGACAATATAGTACTAAATTTAATAGTTTTTGTAGAGAATATCAGTCATTATATAGTCCTTGTATTTAACTTACAGGTTGGCTTCTTTGCAAAAGGATTGTTTTGATTCTACTTAATATTTTGCATTTTTATATGAAAATTGATATAAATTAACCTGCATATGAATTATAATTTAGCACTTTATATTTGGTTAATACTTTGTAAATATTAGTTAGTGAAAGAAACACTAATTTTTATAGGAATGTAATACAAAATTATGAACTGGGGTCCACAAAGTTTTTCTGTAAAGGGCCAGTTAGTAAATACTTTAGGCTTTGCAGGCCATATAATCTCTGCTACAACTACTTACCTCTGCTACTGTGGCATGAATGCAGTCATAGACAATATGTAAACAAGTGAGCATGGCTGTGTTCCAATAAAACATTATTTACAAAAAAAGGTGATGGGTTTGATTTGTTCCACAAATCATAGTTTATTCACCCTGCTGTAAACTATCTAGACTTTTGATCGCATATGTTCCATTGATATCTCATATAGACACTGCACGTGTCTATATTATTTTATATAAAAGAAAAACATACAGTTTTCTTCCCCCAGAGTAACTCAATTTTTCAAAGATCTGCTAGTGTTTACACTCTCAGTATTTCATTCTTTCTAAAGATTGATATCTTGGGGAAAAAAGGTCATTAAGCCAAAACATTAGGCCTCAGGGATAAACCTGGAGAAAAATGATTGAGTGATCAAACCAACTTAATCTTTTGTAAAAGTCTCCCTGCCCTCTTATTTAGAAGGATGAATAATATCTCGACAATGAGCCAGGATTTATTGTTTTCAGTATCAAATTTTTGTTCTACTTCTCAAACATTCCCCTGAAATATCAAATACTTAAACAATGAAATAGTTTTAATTACACATAGCTAACAAAGAACATATGACCTATTTATATTTCCACTAAACTTAGTCATTTTGAAGGCACATTCCAGTTTGTTCTATTGTCCTTAACATCCAATTTAGTTTTCATCTCCTCATAAATCATCAAATAGTATTTGAGGAATAAATGAACATATTATTCCAAGATGCTGAAAATTATATGTAATATCTAATTATATGTCATATAGAATCAAAGGTTGGATATTTCATAAATATAGAAGTCATTTTTAATTTCTATATTAATGTGGAAAGAGGGGCTAATTTATATTGAGGCTGATCTTCTCTTTGAATTGAATGGATTCTATCAGGAGCAGACAGCTCCAATATCCACAGGAATATAATAATACTGAGTTATATGCTGGGGTTAAACCAGTCTGACATCATGGTAGACTCTGACAAAATTTAAGGTCAAGATCTCCTTCCAGGTGCCAGAATGTCATACAATAGTCCACAGTAACCATGCATGTAGGCAGCCTTAAACAGGCTGCTAGTTCCTAAGTATCTAAATTTGTGATAATTTGTGAATGAATCACCATGCCCTCCATAGAACTTGGCAACTGGATCAGCGTTTCTGCATCTGGCATTGTACACAATTTGCATATTGTGGAAGTGAAACACTTTGAAATCTCTGAAGCCCATCTCATTATGGCATGATGAGCTCATAGCCATGTGCTTTCCATCTTTAGTTCTAATTTCAGGGGAGCCGTAGTTAAAACCTAAGGACACACATACATAGCTTATGGATAATGATTGTCTAAACTGTTTTTAGTTTTGTAAACTTAAGATGTTAAATTAAGAACAACTCTACTTACTAGAGTGGAAAAAAGGACAGGCAAAAGTTTTCCCTCCTTGATACCAGTTTTTATAAAATAAAAAATTTTATAAAAGTGCTTGAGTTACTTTAAATGAGAAAAGTTCTAGGAATTATTATTAAAATTTAAACTCCCTCCATAATTTACATTTAGTTTCCATAAAAAACTTTTAACAATCATACATTCATGAGAACCATGTGCTAAAAATGTGTTTTTAGAATTCAAACGTAACTATATTTCTTCTATTCTTTATGCGGCTTGATTTCATTATTATTTAAAAACAAGAATAAATGAGCATATGGGAGTTGAGATTTTTTTGCAACTTATTTAACACGTATATTTAAAATTAGAATTGAGACAATTTTAGATATGTACCATAGTGCCAGTATCCATTATATAGATTACAATAAGACATGCAAGTAAATGAGAGACATACCCATGTGTTGTCCATCACTACCAAAATTCTAAATGCATTGACAATTAATAGTTTTGAAATCTCTCCTAGAACCAAGGATTTTGACTTCAAAATACAGCTTCCCTACAGACTTACTATTTCTTTAACATTTCTACATATTATGAATGATAATTTTGAGAAGTACAACTTTGGACCTAATGCATTTATATGAATACATATATTTTATGTGATATTTCAAAATAATTTTGAGGAAAGAATGTTAATTAAGATTTTTCAGAGTATTTTCATAGTATAGGGAAAGGAAAGGAGATAAATATAAACCAAAAATGTATCTTCTGTAAACAATTAAAATTTTGTCAGAAACAATGTGGTCAATCTATTTTGTGTCTTGACACATTCACAAATCTCGTTCAGTGTTTTTAATAGTCAATGAAAACTTTGTTGATGAATTGTCACATAGTCAAATTACCAAATGTTACCTATTCATGGAATTATTTTGGTGTTGTAGGAAAGAAGAAGAAACACAGATATGCATATGTGTACACTACACATACAGACATACCTTGGAGATATTGCTAGTTCAGTTCCAGACCACGGCAATAAAGTGAATAATGCCATAAAGCAACATTTTATTGCTAAAAATGCTAACAATTTTCTGAGCCTTCAGCAACTTGTAATCTTTTTGATGGTGCAGTTTCTTGTCTCGTTGATGGCTGCTGACTGATCAGGGTGGTGGTTGCTTAAAGGTGGGGTGGCTGTGGCAATTTCTGGAAATAAAATAACAGTGAAGTCTGCGCCATCAATTAACTCTTTCTTTCACCAACGTTTTCTCTGTAGCACGCAATTCAGTTTCATAGCATTTTACCCACAGTAGAACTTATTTCAAAATTGGAGTCAATCCTGTTCAGCCCTAATGCTGCTTTATTAACTAAGTCTATATCATATACTCAATCTCATGTTGTCATTTGAACCAATGTTCATGGTATTTTCACCAGGAGTAGATTGCTCTCAATAAACCAATTTATTTACTTATCCATGAAAAGGGACTCCTTATCCATTTAAGTTGTATCATAGAATTGCAGCAATTCAGTCACGTCTTCAGACTCCACTTCTAATTGTAGTTATCTTCCTATACCCACCACATCGTCAGTTGCTTCCTCTATTGAAGTCTTGAATGCCTTAATGCGTGAGAGTTGGAATCAATTTCCTCCAACACTCTTGTTAGTGTTGATATTTTGACCTCCTCCTATGAATCACAAAGGTTCTTAATAACAGCTAGAATGGTGAATCCTTTATAGAAGATTCTTAATTTATTTTGCCCAGATCCCTCAGAAAAATTAGTATCTATGACAGTTGTAATGTTATGAAATGTATTTCTTAAATAGGAACATTTTAAAAACCAAATTACTCCTTGAGAGGAAGGCTTTAAGATGGCTGATGAGAGGTGCCTGGAACTCACCTTCTCCACAAAGAAGAAAGAAAACCGTAAGTAGATAACCACACATCAAATAGACCTTCTAAGAGAAAATGCTGTAATTCAGGTCAGTGACAGAGAACTTCTGAGGCATTGAAGGACAGGAGAGCAAAGCAGCTTGCCCATCTCAGATTGACTCAGAGCAGAAAGAGCTCCCGATTGTGGGGAAAAGGTAAGCAAGAGATCACTAGTTATCCACACTTGCACATTGAACACCTGCAATTCTAGCTACATGAGATCACTTGATTACTTCAGTCTTTGCAGACACTCAGACTAACATAGGAAGCTGCCTGTAGTTCCTGCAATGGTAGCGTTCCAAAAAGGAAGTTCATGCTGGGTCCCATATACCCCTCAAGACACAAGTAGCTGCAGCATGGAGCCAGTATGAGAGCCTAGCATCCACCATGCTACTGTGTGTCCTGGGGCCAAACAGCCACTGCATTTTCACATCCTTGAAGCACTGCTGGCATCCCCCCGTGTCTACCCTGAGGGCTGCAGCATCATAATGTTGGCTGGATCCAGCTGTGTAGCTGGGTCCCCAGCATTTTAGTTCACACAATATCCTAAACCCTGGGGAACAAGCAGTACAACACACCAGGGAGACTTTCCTTCACACAAAGGAAGACTAGACGTTCACTCCCCAGAGCCTAAGTGCCACCTGCCTGGGGCTGCTGCCACTGAGAGTAATCACATCCCCTCCAGTGGCAGAGCCTCCATGTACCTGCACGTGATTTCTAGGTATCTGTGGACAAGTCTACCTATGTGCTATCCCAGGGCGTGAGGATAGGCCCACTCCACCCACCACCACTGTTGCTGGTGCCTGATCATGCCACCCAGGGGCTTATGGATTGGCATGTCCCACACACCTCAGCCAGAGCCTGCACACACTATCACGGGGCCTGAGCATGGGCCCACAGCATCTGCAACTGCTGGTGGCAGTGCCTGTGTACAATGTCCTTGGGCCTGGAAATCACCACCAATACCAGTGTACACTATGGAGGGGCACGATGACCAGCCTGCCCAGTCCACTGGTGATCATGCATGTTGTTTGGGGCCCTGGGGAATGACCTGCCATTTCTGCCACTGCTGGTGCCCACACACACCTTCCATGGGCTGGAGGATGTGTCCATCCCAACTGCTGCTGCCACCTGCATGCACCCTCCAGAGTCCTGGGTATAGGATCAACCTGTCAGCTATTGTCAGGCACCTCCTGAGGGCCCAGGAAATGGTCAGCCTGTTGCTGCTCCTGCCACCAGCACCACCTGTGCTGTGCCTGGGGGATGGGGGACTGGCTTCTCACCCTACCACTGCCACTATTGGCATCTGCTTAAGCCACTTGGTGACATGAGGGTTGGCTCATCACCACTACAGCCATGGCTGATGCCCAACATGCTGTCCATGGGACCAAAGACCTGCCCTGCCCACAGCTGCAACTGCCAGGCACTTAGTAAGCTGCCTGGAAGCCCAAACATGAGGCCACCTAAACCTGCCACCACTAGTGCCTGTGTATGCCACCAGGAAGTTTGAGGATTAGCATGCCTGCTCAGCCACCACCATCACTTGATCTTAAAGACTGGCCTTACTAATTTCCTTGTCCCCAGCAAAGCCTTCCCATAGCCTCTACTGACAACTGCAGCCTAAGCTACTGAGAAATCACAGATACAAGTAACAGATTATAGGAAAAGAAATCATACAGAGACTACACTACTGTGACCACCCAGAATTAAAGCCAAAACATACTACCCAATCAGTATTATATATACCTACAGGAGAAAGTCATTATACAAAAGCCAATCTGTAAAATTAGGAGAAGCAACTATTACACAAGATGTGCAGATACCTATGTAAGAACACAAGAAACACGAAAAAGCAAGGAAACATGACACATCCAAAGGAACAATAATTCTCCAATAACAGAGCCCGGTGAAAAGGAAATCTATAGATTTCCTTTTGTATCTCAATGATTCTCAAATAAATGCAACCTAAAAAGGTTCTGCACAGCACATTATAATCAAGCTATGAAAGTCAAAGATAAAGCAAGAATTCTAAAAACAGCAAGAGCAAATCATTAAGTCACGTATCAAAAACTTCCATCAGACCCATTAGGCCAACAGTAGATTTCTCAGTAGAGATCTTACAGGCCAAGAGAGAATGGAATAATATATTCAAAGCATTGAAAGAAGAAGAAAACCTTGTTAGCCAAGAACAGACAGTGAACTCTTCTTCAAAAATAAGAGAAAAAATCTTTTCCAAACCAGCAAAAACTGAGAGTTCATCACCACTGGCCTAGCCTTACAAGAAATGATTAAGGGAATCCTATATTTGGGAGTGAAAGTATATCTAAAATCGTGAAAATACAAAAAGTATAAAACTCAATGGCAGAGCAGACACATAAGTGAGAAAGAGAAATGACTCAAATGGCGCTACCAGAGAAAACCACCAAACCAAGATGTACAATAAGAGAGAAAGAAAGGAACACACAAGACCATACAAAATAACCAGAAACAATTAACAAAATAACAGGAATAGGTCCTAACCTATCAATAATAAGCTTGAATGTAAACAGATTATATTTTTCACTTAACAGATATAAAATGGTTTAATGGCCATTAAAAAAACCATTTATAGGCTGCCTACAGGAAACTCACTTCACCTTTAAAGACACATAGACTGAAAATGAGGGATGGCAAAAAAATATTCCATTTAAATAGAAACCAAAAGAAAGGAGGAGTAGCTGTCCTTATATCACATAAAAAACTTTAAGAGAAAAAATATAAAAATAGAAAAAGATTATTATATAATGATAATGGGATCAATTCAGCAAGAGAATATAACAATTATAAATGTATATGTGCCCACTACTAGGGCACCAAGATATATCAAGAAAATATTTTAGATCTAAGGGAGAGACTCCAATGCAATAATAGTTGAGGACTTCAACACCTATTTTTCACCACTAGGCAGATCAACTAGAAATAAAATCAATTTTAAAAATTGGATTTAACCTACATTTTAGACCAAATGAATCTAACATGCATTTTTAGAACATTTCATCCAAGAGCTATGGAATATTCTCCAGGATTGGCCACAGTTTGGGCCACAAAATAACTCTTAATAAATTTTTAAAAAATCACAATCATACTATGTATATTCTCAGACCACAAAGGAATAAAATTAGAAATCAATAACAAGAGAAACTTTGAAAATTGTACAAATACATTGGAAGTAAACCCATGTTACTGAATAATCAATGGGTCAATGAAGAAATTAAGAAGGAAATAGAAGCATTTCTTGAAACAAATAAAGATGAAAACACAACATACCAAAATCTTTGAGATACAGCAAAAGCAGTGTGAAGAGGGACGGTCATAGCAATAAGCGCCTACATCGAAAAACTAGAAAGATAAATAAACAGCCTAAAGATGCCCTCAAAAAACTAGAAAAGCAAAAACTGCCGGGCACAGTGGCTCAAGCCTGTAATCCCAGCACTTTGGGAGTCTGAGGTGGGTGGATCACTAGGTCAGGAGTTCGAGACCAGCCTGACTAACATGGTAAAACCCCATCTCTACTAAAAAATACAAAAGTTAGCCAGGACTGGTCGTGCTTGCCTGTAATCCCAGCTACTCGGGAGGCTGAGGCAGGAGAATCACTTGAACCCAGGAGGCAGAGGCTGTAGTGAGCAAGATCGCACCACTGCACTCCAGCCAGGGCGACAAAGAGAGACTGCATCTAAAAAAAAAAAAAAAATTAAAAAAAAAAGTAAGAAAAGCAAAAACTAACCAAACCTCAAATTAGTAGATGGAAATAAATAATACAGATCAGAGTGTTACTAAACAAAATAGAAACGAAAAAAATACAAAAGATTAACAAAACAAAGAGATTTTCTTAAAGATAGCCAAAATCAATAAGCTGCAAACTAGACTGACCAAGGAAAAGAGAAACAAAAATCAGTAAACTCCTAGCTAGACTAAGCAAGGAAAAGAGAGAGGGGATCTAAAGAAAGTCAGAAACAAAAAAAGTGAACATTACAACTGATATCACAGAACCACAAAGGATCATTAGAGGCTATTATAAACAACTGTATGGTAGCAAACTGGAAAACCTAGAGGAAATGGGTAGAATACTGGACACACAAAACCTACCAAAATTGAATCAGGAAGAAACAGAATACATGAACAGAGTAGTAATGAGTATTGAAATCGAATGAGTCATAAAAAGTCTCCTAGCAAGGAAAAGCTCAGGGTTGCATGGCTTTACTGCTGAATTCTATAAAACATATAAAGAAGAACTAATACCAGTTTTCCTTCAACTATGGCAAAAATTTTGAGAAAATTAGGTAGTATTTATTCTCTAGATGTAATAGAATGTTTAAAATTGAGGAGAAATTAAAAGTAGAATAAGCACATGATTTGACATGTACATAATATGTGGTGGCAAAAATATTTAAAGCTTACAAACCAAATATATGACTAAATAAGAAAAAAGAATAATAGCATTATATTAGGATATAAAGGTAACCACTAAGGAAAATCTAAACTGTCCTATGTTCAAAAATAAACTAATACATAAATTCAGATGAGGAGACCAAAGAGCAAAATACCACATTGAAAACATAATAAACATTAAACATAATAAAAAATAATTTATCCAAACTGAGTCGAATTATGTAAGTTATATCAGCCATACCAATAAAACCAAATTGGGCAGACCCATCTATTAAAAATTATTGTCAGAGTGGCTTATAAGACAAAACCCATGTTTATGATGAAATCAGGGGATATAACTTTTAAAAGGTAATTCAAAAATCTAATATAAAGGGATAAGAAAAAAGTATGTCTGGAAACTACAAACATGAAAGTAGTATTGCAATCTTGGTATTAAATAAGGAGAATTCAGGCAAAAAAATCAGATACAAAAAAGAAAGAAAACATAATTCTCCAGTCAAATTCACAATATAGGCATAATAGCTACCAATATCTACGCATTAAATATCATACTTGCATAAAGCAAAAATTTCATGAGATGTTAGGAATAACAGATGTACACTAATGAGATATTCACTATCTCATTACTATTACTATTGTCAGTTTATATCAGTTCATGTCAAGTGAATGTGAAATCACTAAAGATATAGAAGACAAACACTAACTATTAAAGTCTATCTAATGGAGTATAATTCAAACTTTGCACTCTAGTAATTGGGAATGCACATTCTTTTCAAGTGCATATGAGACATTAATGAGTTTAACTGGGTCACCAAAAAAGCTCAATATATATACATAATATAAACAATGTTCATGGTTCAAAACTCAATATGTTGGAAATCATTAATTTTAAATTGTTCCAACTGGAAATTTTAAAAAGCAATACTATATTTTAGATTCAATGAGATAATCAAAGCAGTGATAAAATAGTCATACCCTAAAATACTCATATCAACATAAATGAAAAAGATGAAATACAGGTATTAAATATCCAACTCAGTTAGAAAATGAACACCAAAATAAACTAAAAGAGAACAAAGGAAGGAAATAATAGGGACTACAGCTGAAATTAATGAATTAGAAGACAGAAATAATACAAACACATATAAACAAAAGTCTTTTTTGCTGTGAAAAATCAAGGAAATAGATATCCTCAACAAAACTAATTAAGAAAAAACATAATTCACAATAAGTCTGAAATAATCATTGAAACAGAAGAAGTCATTCTCAAGTAAATTTGAAGACCTCTGTGAAATGGATGATTTACTAGGAAATATAGTTTACCAAAATGTATTCCCATAGAAAAAAAAAATCAGACCAATAGAAGAAATAGAGGAATTTGTAATGAACGTCCTTCTTAGAAAAGAGCAGGTTCGATTTGTTTTATTAGAAATTCTGCTATAACCTCCCAAAATCAGATGCTGCTAATACTACTTAAACTCTTGCAGAGTGTAGAAAAAGAAGGACAATTCTGGAATTTTTGAAATTTGTTTTTAATTTTTACCTTTTTCTTGTTGTAAGAGCAAATACTGTGAAATCTACCATCTTAAGCTTTCATGGCTACAATACAGTATTGTTAACCACAGGCACAATGTTGTACAGCACATATCTACATTTAATCGTCTTCCATAACTGAAACTTTATATATGTTGTATAGCAGTGGCTCATTTGCCCTTCCCCTCAGCCCTGACAACAACCATTCTACTCTCTGTTTCTGTGTGCTTCACATGTGTTTAGATGCCTCATATAACTGAAATCATAGAGTATTTTTCCTTCTGTAACTGGCTTACATCACTTAACATAAGGTGGCATAAGGTGGTTTAGGTACATCCATGATGTTACATATGGTAAGATTTCCCTTATTTTTTAGAACTGAATATATATACATATATATATAAAATTTTCTTTATCCATTCATCCATCAATGGACAGCTAAATAATATCCATACTGTGGTTCTTGTGAATCATGCTGCAATGAACAATAAGGTGCACTTATTTTTAAAAGATCTTGATTTCTATTCTTCTGGATTAATAATTAGAAATGAAATTGCTGGATTATTTGGTATTTTTAATTTCTAATTTTAAGATTTTTCAATAAAGGAATTATAGCATGGACATCTAAATTTGATAAATATTGTGCAAAAAAGTTAAACTATAAACCAGTCTTATTTTGATTCTCCTTAAATCTTAGAAATAGTAAATTATTTTAATAGTTTTTCTAAGCTATTTGCATTTTTAAAATTAAGTCTACTTGTTCATTGTTTACTTTGCATTTTTAAGATAAACCTATTTGTTCATGGTTTTTTTTTGTGTGGGAAGCTTGGATTCTGTTGACAAATATTTTATTTACAATTCCTATGAAGGTATTCAAAATGCAATTGGATGCTGAAAAGGACTCAAATAATTCAACAAATGTTCCTGAAAAAATAACTTAATGAACTAGAAATCAATGGGAACTTCCTTAACTATAAACTAGATAACTGTATAACTATAAAGATAATCAATAGATGATAAAGTACATAGATTAGATAGAATGGTAGATGATACATGATAGACAGATTAGATAGATAAATAGATAGACACTCCTTGGCATAAAGCTAGCTAGTATCTTACTTAAGGGTGAAACGAGAGGCATTCAGGCAAAAGGCAGAGAGAAGACATGGATGCTAACACCTAGGTATTAATACACTGGATATATAAGACAGTGTAATTAGAAAAATGAAAAAAACCCATAATAATTGGAATTAAGTGATGAAACTCTCCATTTGCAGATGATAAGATAATGTATTCAAAATATGGAGGGGAAGCAATGCTAAAACTAGCAATACAATAATCATCAATACAATATAAACAATAAGGTTATTCAGTTAGTGGAATATAAAATCAGCATGCAAAATATGATAATTTTCATATATATATATGATTAATAATCAGAATTTACAAAGGAATAAATGCTTCCTTACAATAGTTACAAGAAAGATACAGCAAATGATAAAAATATATAATTATCAAAACCAAATATATTTTAAAAATCTGTAAAAGGGAAGCATTTACTTTTTCCCTAAAAGAAAATAGCATACATTTGAACAAGTTTCTCCTGAGCAAGATCATTCGACATCATAAAAAGGTCAATCCTTCCAAAATGAATACATACATTTAACATGATCTGAATAAAATTAACGATGTTTTTTTCCTTAAACTAGACAAGTTAACCTGAAATGTTACATGGAAAAATAAATATGCTAAATTATATAGAGATGGGGTCATGGGCACTAATCTTATTGCATATGAAAATATAGTCTTTTCATAAATACAATTTGATATTGTTACATAAATGGACAGAAAGAGCCATGGAGTAAAATAGAAAGTTCAGAGGGAATCTTTTGATGTTTTAATAAATAAATATGTGAAAACTGGATAGCCATTTCAAAAATGACAAAATTGTATCTATACCTTTTACTACACATGAGAATAAACTTCAAATAGTTAAGAGATCTACTTTTTTAAAAAAGAAACCTTACAAATGCTGGAATAAAAGATGCCCATTACTTCATAACCACAAATTTGACAAAAGTCTTTTGAACCATAAATTAAAATCCAAAAACAAGCAAATAAAAGCTTGGAAAATTCAATCACATAAAGATAGTGATAAAAATAAAAACACAGGCGAAAACAACATGAATCAAGTAAACAGCAAATAACAAACAAGGATAACATATTTGCAACCTACATGTTAGACAAAAGTTTAATTTTTAGGATCTCCTAAAAATTGAGACCAAAGATACCCCAAACAAAATAAAAAATGAGAAAAAAACATAAATATATAGTTCTCCATATATAATAGTTGGCCCTTATGTAAATGGAAAAAAAATGTTAAGTATCACTCTTAAAAAGAGAAATGCAGTTAAAACTATGCTGAGATACAATTTGTAAATTGTCAAAAGTTCCAAAGTATACTGCCCAAGTTAAGAGGATGTATACAATACTGATGAGAATACAAAATTGTAGAATCTCTAGGGAGGGTAATTTGGAAATAAAATAAATCATTCATTAGAACCCAAGGTCCTACTTTAAGAAACCTGTTGTGAAGATACACATCTACTAATGTATAAGCAATATATACACAAGATTATTTATTGTGACTTTTTTATAACAGCAAAATATTGAGAAGAACTTAAAAATCCAAATAGAGAAGATTAGTTGGATAAACCATTGTTACACTTACCCATGAAATATTATGTAGTACTAGAACTAAATGACATGGGTCTCAATTCATGGGATTAAGGGTGGGGGTGGGCCTAGGTGAAGAGCAGTATATATAGTATGCTTCTTTTTGTTTAAGAAACAGGAGAATAATACATAACTTATGTGTTTGTTTTTGCAGAAAATAATACAGAAAAGATAAATCAAGACTTAATGGAAATTTGGCCAGGCACGGTGGCTCATGCCTGTAATCTCAGCACTTTGGGAGGCCAAGGTGGGCAAATCATTTGAGGTCAAGAGTTTGTGACCAGCCTGGACAACATGGTGAAAACCCATCTCTGATAAAAATACAAAAATTAGCTGAGTGTGGTGGTGCATGCCTGTAATCCCAGCCACTTGCTTGAACCTGGGAGGCAGAGGTCACAGTGAACCGAGATCCTGCCACTGCACTCCAGACTGGGGATGGAGCCAGGCTCCATTGCAAAAAAAAAAAAAAAAAAAAAAAAAGACATAATGGAAAATTTATCAGAGGTTTCAGGTGATAAAATTGGAGTTTGATATCTCTGAGTGTACCTGTGTTCTTCAGATTTTTAAACTGTGTAATTAGTACACATGTTGAAACATAAAAATAAATCAAATGTTGAATAGAAAAGAAACGAGTCTATATCAAACTGATAACATAACCACTCAGAGAAAAAAAAATTATCTCCTGTAATTTTTAGCACAGGACTCTAATTGCAAGAACTGCAAGGAATGTTTATGTTAGCCATAATACAGCAATTTTGAAATAATACTATATTATAGCATAAAAAATATAAGTAAATATATTAGAAACCAAGATTTTCACTTTAGGAGAAAGGGAGATATAAGTATAAAATATAATGTCTTAAGGAAACCCTTGTAATGTTAAATTGGAAAGAAAACAATCCACATGGACATGGACATTTGAAACATATATGAAAAATTTCTAGTTTATCCATTGAAATGACCTAGAGAAAATGACACTGCAGTAGCAAGCGCTAAAGCAGCCTCTTGGGAAAAATCTTCATTTTAAATCTGGGAAAGGAAAAGTATAAGGTGCTGGGACATCTGATTTTGCCAATACACAAGGGAGCACTAGAAAAACTAATGGGGTCATATCAATAAGACACAAGGTCCAACTTGAAGGGTTCAGACTGGTAAAGTTGGGAAAAATCTGAGCATCTAAAAAAATGACATTAATTTATTGTAATGAATGAATTACAATGCACTGGATACATAAAATCAGAAGTACAATGTAATGTAAATATATACAAAAAAGAGAAAAGAAAAATGATGACTTAAAAATGTAGAAGGAATGATATAATTAGAAACAGCATTATTGCCACCCACCATGGCAAAGATCATCAAAGAATGCTAAATCTATTTGCTTAAATGTTGTTGGGGAAGAGTATATTTGTCTAGAGCTAAAGTAAATCACCCCTCCAAATAACTGCTAATTACATATGGGGAAATTTGGAAAAACCACCTTAATAAAGTGATCAACTTTAGCTTTACTAAGAGTGGGAACAACCTCACTCTACGCTCCTCATGATGTGATGATATGATATACATAACTGCACCTAGGACAAGTCCTTGACAAAAATTATTTAATGGAAGTCTAATAAAGTCTTTGGACCTCACTTTCAGTTTTCAGGAAAGATAGTTAACAGAAAAACATGTTAAATGAAATTATAATTTGCTAGTCAGATAATCAAGAATATGGGGCATTTTAAAAGAAATGTTTTAGATGTTCCAACATCACTCTCAAGAAGGGGAAAAATGCTGGGAGACCATTCTAGATTTAAAGAAACTAAAAGAGGATAATAATCAATTATATACTTTGTTTGCTTTCTGTTTGGTTTTAGACATTTTAGTAAATATATTAAATGGTATCTGGGAATTAATCTTATATTTCCTAGGTGTGATAATAGTCTAGGGGTTGTTTATAAGAATGTCCTTTTTTTAGAGGCTGAGTTTTCCATGGTCAGGTGTCATTAAGTCTGGAGCTTATTTTCAAATGAGATAGCCCAAAATGTGTGTGTTCGAGTGTGTATGTGTCTGTATGTGTGTATACACATACATATATATGAGTCCATATTAAAATTACATTTTTATATTCCTTTCCCATTTCTCTAGTGCAAATATGAGCAAAATATGAATGATTTTTGAATTTATGTGGATGATATAGAGGTGCCTCTTGTATTAGTCTTTCAAATTTTCAGTTAAAAATTTTAAATGTGATAAATTGAAGTGAAATGTACTATTTACAATAACAAAACATAAAGAGCCTAGAAATGCATCTAATAAAAGATGAGCATTCCCATCATGAATTAATTTTTACAAGAAATGACATTTTAAAAGACCCAGATAAATAGGGGTATATGTTATATTAATGACTAAGAAGACTTAATAACAGAAAGATGTTACTTACCCACAAATTGTTCTTTATATTTAATATAATTTCAGCATAATTATCAGAAGATTTTTCATTGAAATTGACAAGCTGTCTGTAAAATGTATGTAGAGCTAAAAGCTTCAAGAATAGCCAAGAGTATTCATCCTCACCAAAAAAGTGTGAGGATATACCCTATCGTATGTCAAAACTACTTCAGAGCTAATATAACAGATACGTGGATTTGGTGCCATGGAGGCAAGTAAAGAGCCCATAAATAGATACATGCTTATATAGAAAGTTGATATATGCTGGAGTGGGAATTGCATATATTTGAAGAAACATGGATGGTGGAATATTCTGTGACCTGTATGGAAGCATACAACCATGTTCAAAAATAATTTGATCTGTATTAAACATTTAATTTCAAAAAGCGAAACTATAAGACTCTTTAAATGCAATATATTATAGTAGAATACATTTAATACATCAGATTAGAGGAAAAGCATTCTCTAAAGGAAAAGATTAGTACATACAGCTTAATATAATTAAGCAATTTTGTTAAGTAAAAGACCAATACAACCTGGGTAGAAATCTTTGCAATATGTATGACTCACAGAAAATGAATATAAAAAATCTCAAAGGATGAAAAAATCTCAAAAGAAATACAGGCAAAAGATACAAACAAAACTTTTATAGAAGAGAGAGTATATGTGACCCACAAAGATTAAAAAAAACTCACGAGTTATCAGGGAACCAAAAATTAAAATCACAAAAAATGCAATGTTATGCCCCTTGGAAGTCAGTTAAAAATGTGTTGGACAACATGAAGAGCAATAGGTAGTTTTATCCACAGCTACTTAAAAGTATAAATTGGTACGAGCACTTCTGAAACATTTTAGCATATCATAAGAAAGCTGAACATGTGCACATACCAAAATAAGTTCTGGTAGTTTCATTAATATGCTCTAGGAGTTGAGTTTTTTTGTTTGTTTGTTTTTCTAAAGGGTCAGATAGTAAATATTTTAGTCTTTGTAAGCCATGGAGTCTCTATCATAACTACACAACTCTACCATTGTAGCATGAAAGCAGCCATAAAGCATACATACACAAATGAGCATGGTGGCACTCCAATAAAATTTTATAGACACTGACATGTAACGTTTATTTAGTTATCACGTATCACAAAATTGTCTTACTTTTTCTATCATTTAAAATATATAAAAATAATTATTGGCTTATGGACTATACTCAGGCAGCAGGTAGAATTTGGTTTATGAGCCATATTTTGCCAGTCCTGCTACTTTCTACTCAGAGAGTTTAAAGGACCAGAAGCAATGAAAGATACTAGAAATTCTGAACATCAGGCCCTACCCAAGACTTCCTAAATCAGAGTGTGCATTTTAACAAGATACCTGGTAAATTGTATTCACATTAAAATTTATGAAGCATTGCTCTAGATAAAATATTGTGCAAATGCACTAGGAAGTATGAACAAATTTGTTCATGGCAATATTTGTTACAGCTAAAAACTGGTAAAAACCCTATGTCAGCTGGATGTGGTGGCTCATACCTGTAATCAGAGCACTTTGGAATGCCAAGGCAGGAGGATCCCCTGAGCCCAAGCGTTTGAGTTTGCACTGAGCTATGATCATGCCACTGCACTCCAGCCTGAGTGACAGAGTGAGATCCTGTCTCTAAAAACAAAACAAAACAAAAAACCAAAAAACTGCATGTCCATTAATAGGAGAATGGACAAATCAATTGCACATATTCAAAAAATGGAATTACATGCATTAACTTGGATGAATATCAAATACATAATATTGGGGAAAAGAAGCAAACTATATAATGTGAAATACGGTTTGATTTATATAAAGTTCACAAAATGATACATTATTTAAGATTATCTAGATATGTTGGAAAACTAAAAAGCAGAGAAGTAATAATGCAAAAAGTAGGGTATACTGTTTCTAGCTGTGATGGAGTAATAGGAAGCAAATAATAATTCTACCTTAACATCTAAAGAAATAAGCAGAATATATGAACCAAAAGTTTTGAGAAATTGGAGAACTTTCAGAGCATGACAGTGATCTCTGAGAAACAGGAAACAAATTAAGTGAGCCCTGTAATTGGCCTGGTTTACTGTCTCTAGTGAGTAAATAACTAGGCTGCAGTTCAGGAAGGGAAAACAGATGTGGAACCCTACAATTACCGGAAATTCAGGAAAAGATCTAAGAATCAGAGAGGCTAAGATGGCAAGAATTTGTGGATGAGAGTACCGGAGAAGAGAGAGTTGCACAGAAAAAAAAGAAATGCATAGAGAAAGAGCTCCAGTGAATTTCAGAGGATTCCACTGGAGTCCTCAGCTGCAGACACATCAGTCCATGAATGGGAAGAAACCCCCTCAACACTAGAAAGAAGCAGACAGAGAAATTGTTGAAAGTTCACACAAGGCCAGGAATATTTTGTGTTTCTCAGCAACAAAGAGAAAAAAAAAATCTTGAAATACATGAAATTTTAAGCAGAATACTAAGAATATTTTCTCAGTAGTAAAGTTATTAACTGCTTGATTCCCCTAACAAAGATGAAGCAAAATTTGAAAGGATAAACTGTTTCCAGGTCACTGAATTGCATCACAGAACAATGCCTAAGAGTATTTAAAAGAACACAAAATACTCTGAAACACAACAAGTTAAAAGTCACAATGGTTGGCATACTATACAATACCTATGAGGCATACAAAGGTGCAGGAAAATACAATCCATAATGTGATGAAAAATCAAGCAATAGAAACAAAACTACAAAAGATACATATGATAGAATTAACAGCCAAGAATATGGAAACAGTTGTTATAACCATATGTAATAAGCTCAAGAAGGTGTAGAAAAGCATTATCATAGAAAAATACATAAAGAGCACAAAAGTAAACTTTAAGAGATGAAAAATACACAGAATGAAATTAAAGTTTATCTAGACACTACAGAAGAAAATATTAACAAACATTAAGACACTGCAATAGAAACTATCCAAAATAAACTTATACCAAAGTCTTAAAAAATGAACAGAGCATCAATGATTACAGGACAAGCCAAGTGCTTGATATAATGGAATTATTGCATCCACTAAAAGAACAAAATAAAGATGCATAGTTAACATTACAACAAAAGAGTTAAAATGGGGTTGTGAAGAATAATCAATCCAAACTGAGGGAGAATAATAAAAAGGAAATAAGAACAGTTTGGACAAACAGAAATCAAATGACACAGTCAACTGAAACACAAACATCTTTAATTACATTACATGAAAATAATAAAAATGCCCCAATTAAAAGATAAATATTGGCAAATTGGATAATAAATAGCATGGCCCAACTATATGCTATCTGGTTGAAGCCCACTTTAAATATAAAAACACAGATAACCTAAAAGTAAAAAGATTATGAAGTATATGTCATGCTAACACTACTCCAGTTATATTGTTATCAGGGAAAAGACAAATTTCAGAAGAATTAATATTAACAAGAACAAAGAGGGCCAGTTTATAATGACAAAAGAATAATTCATAAAAGAACACAGAAATCCTGAATGTTTATGCACCTAGTATCAGAGCTTCAAAATTGTTGAAGCAAAGCACTAATAAAAATAAAACAAGCAATAAACAAATCCATAATCATGGTTACATACTTAAACACCCAATGCCAAGGATTGTTAAACCCAGGAGTTATAAAACTAATAAGAATTTAGGAGACTTCAGCAACACTATTAACTAACAACCTAACTGACATTTATACAACGGTCTACCCACTAAAAACAGAATAAATTTTCATTTTCAGTGCACATTAAATATATATAAACATATATGATACACTTATCATAAAGATGGCCGAATTAATTTAAAAGGATTAAAATCACCTAAAATATGCTTTTGACCACAATAGAATTAAATTAAAATCAGTATTCAAAAATATATCTGGAAAAATGTCCTTAAAACCATAAATAACATACTTTTAAATGACCAGTGGTTCAAAGAAAAAATTAAAAGTGGTATTTGAAAGTACTTTAACTCAACGAAAAGGAAACATCACATGGCATTAAGTAGAATGCAGCTAAAACAATGCTTAGAAAGAAATTTATAGCTCTACATGTTCATATTTTTTAAAAAGGTCTTAAATTAATGACTTTCACTTTAAGAAGTCAGAACAAAGAAAGAAGAAAAAATTAATCTCAAAGTTAATTAACCCCAAAGAAAATTAAAAATTAATTTTCTTTGGGGTTAATGAAAAAATTAAAAAAATAACCCCAAAGAAAAAAAGAAAATCGTAAATATGGGTGCAGAAGTAAATGAACTAGGAAATTCAAAAATTGGCAAAATTTAAAAAACCAAAAGATGTTTATTGGCATATTAATAAAACTTCAGCCGAAATCTTCAAGAAAAATAAGAAAAATAAACAACTTATCAAAATCCTGAATGAGAGAGAAAATAATCACTTACAGATCCCACATACTTTAAAAATAAAATGAATATTGTGAACAACTTTCCCTCAATAAATTTGACAATTCCTGAAATGAAGAAATTCCTTGAAAGACACAACTACCAAAGCTAACAGAAGAATAATACATAACCTGAATATCCCATTGTACACAGATGTTCATATCAGCTTTATTTTTAATAGCTAAACATGGAAACAATTCCAATGTCCAACAACAGGTGAATGGATAAACAAAGTGTTATACCCATACAGATTAATAAGGAGTGAAGTATTGTTACATGCTCAAAGTAAATATGTTAAGTGAAGCAAACCAAACTGAGTACATATTGTAATAATTCAATTTATTAAAAATTACAGAACATGCATGTTAATCTATCTTGCCACAAAGCAGATCAGTGGTACCTTAAAATGCAGGGGCACGGGGGAAGAAGGAGGTAAGGATGAATTTCAAAAGTCCAGAAGGATGATAGATATGTTCACTATTTTAACTGTGGTGATTATTTCATGAGTGTATACATATGTCAAAAGTTATCAAATTACTCACTTTAAATATATGCAGTTCATTGCTAATTATACTTCTATACAGCTGTAAAAATATTAGCATAGGCTAGGATACGCTGAGATTTCAAATAGTTTGAAAATTGTGGCAGGATTAACATACCAAAATTTATTTCTCTATCAAACATAGCTGGATACATGTCAAGGCAGAGTTCCAGAGCAGGCATATATATACATACATACATATATATATATATATATATATATATATATATATATGCACTACAAGGTGTATGCAGGGATGTTTCTTAACATGAAAATTGGATGATGATGAAAGAAAAAAAGATAGGGAGGGAGATAAAAAGAGCAGATTGAAGCAGAAAGGGGAAAGAAGGAAGGAAGGAAGGAAGGAAGGAAGGAAGGAAGGAAGGAGGGAAGGGGGGAAGGAAAGGAAGTTATGCAATGAGCAACAGAGGTTACTTTTAACAGCAAGATTTATAATATTTAAAACCTTAAATTTCAGTTTAAAGGTTGTTCATTTTATCAAAATTCAGTAAATTCCTATGATTTTCTTTTCTGTAAATTCTTAGCCCTGCATTATGTACTCTGTCGTTTAAATATGACACAATTGATTTGTCCATTGTCTTCTGAACATAGTCAGCTATAGTGTGATATTTATATTTGTCCCCAAAGCAGGTCTCTACAAAATAAGGGTAGCTGCTGAGCACAGGTTGACTAACATAGACAATTATTTTATTTTGAGGTCCTTAAATTACTAATAAAAAATGCCCCCCTACCACCTTCACATCATTGTTATAAAAAGTTAAACCTGTGCATAGTTTATGAAATCTCTATTCCAAATTTATTGATACCAATGTGAGTGTTCAACATATTGTATTGCCTATATCTCTAATATGGTTTTGTTCTGTGTCCCCAACAAAATCTTACCTTGAATTGTAAGAGTCCCCATGTGTCATAGGAGGGAACCAGTGGGAGGTAATTGAATCATGGGGGTGGGTCTTTCCCATGCTGTTCTTGTGATAGTGAATAAGTCTCATAAGATCTGAGGGTTTTATAAAGGGCAGTTCCCCTGCACAAGCTCTTTCCTGCCACCATGTAAGATGTGAATTCGCTCCTTGTTTACCTTCAGCCATGATTGTGAGGCCTCCCTAGCCATGTGGAACTGTGAATCCATTAAATCTCTTTCCTTTGTAAATTACCCAGTATCAGGTATGTCTTTAATAGCAGCATGAGAACAGACTAATTCAGTAAATTGGTACCAATAGAGTGGGGTGCTGCTGTAAGGACCCCTGAAAATGTGGAAGCAACTTTGGAACTGGGTAACAGGCAGAAGTTGGAACAGTTTGGAGGGCTCAGAAGAAAATAGGAAAATATGGGATAGTTTGGAACTTCCTAGAGACTTGTTGAATGGCTTTGACCAAAATGCTGATAGTGACATGGACAAAAATGTCCAAGCTGAGGTGGTCTCAGATGGAGAAGATGAACTTATTGGGAACTGGAGTAATGGTCACTCTTGGTATGCAAAGAGACTGGTGGCATTTTTGCCCCTGCCCTAGAGATCTGTGGAACTTTGAACTTGAGAGAGATGCTTAGGGTATCTGGCAGAAGAAATTCCTAAGCAGTAAAGTGTTTCAGAGGAAACAGAGCATAAAATTTGGAAAATTTGCAGCCTGATGATACAATAGAAAAGAAAAACCCATTTTTCTGGGAAGAAATTCAGGTCTGCTGCAGAAATTTGCATAAGTAACAAATTGCTGAATGTTAATCACCAAGACAATGGGGAAAATGTCTTCAGGGCATGTCAGGGGTCTTCACAGCACCCTCTCCCATCACAGGCTCAGAGGCCTAGGAGGGGAAATTGGTTGCCTGGGTCAGGTCCAGGGCCCCCTACTACATGCAGGCTAGGGACTTGGTGCCCTATGTCCCAGCAGCTCCAGCCATGGCTAAAAGGGGCCAAGGCACATCTCAGGCCATGGCTTCAGAGAGTTCAAGCCCCAGGCCTTGGCAGCTTCCATGTGGTGTTGAGCCTGCAGATACACAGAGGTCAAGAATTGGGATTTGGCAACCTCTGCCTAGATTTCAGAGGATGTATGGAAAGGCCTGGATATCCAGATAGAAGTTTGCTGCAGGGGCAGGCTCTCATGGAGAACCTCTCCTAGGGCAGTGTGGAAGGGAAATGTTGGGTTGGAGTCCCCACACAGAGTCCCCACTGAGGCACTGTCTAGTGGAGCAGTGAGAAGAGGGCCATCATCTTCCAGACCCCAGAATGGTAGATCCACCAACAGCTTGCACTGTGCCACAGTCAATGCCAGACTGTGAAAGCAGCTGGGAGGGAGGCTATACCCTGCAAAGCAACAGGGGTGGGGCTGCCCAAGGCCATGGGAGCCCACCTGTTGCATCAACATGACCTGGATGTGAGACATGGAATCAAAGGAGATCATTTCAGAGCTTTAAGATTTTACTGCCCCATTGGATTTCAGACTTACACGGGACTTGTAGACCTTTTGTTTTGGCCAATTTCTCCCATTTGGAATGGGTGTATTTACCAGAATGCCTGCACTCCCATTGTATCTAGAAAATAATTAACTTGCTTTCAATTTTACAGGCTCATAGGCAGAAGGGACTTCCCTTGTCTCAGCTGAGACTTTGGATGGTAGACTTTGGAGTTAATGTTGTAATGAGTTAAGACTTTGGGGGACTGTTGGGAAGGCATGACTGTTTTTGAAATGTGAGGGCATAGATTTGAAGGGGCCAGGGACAGAATTATATGGTTTGGCTTTGTGTCCCCACCCAAATTTCAGCTTGAATTGTGATAATCCCCGTGTGTCCTAGAAGGGACCCAGTGGGTGGTAATTGAATTATGAGGTGCACTGTAATTGTCTCAAGTTGTAATTGTATCAAATCATTTTTTTTCAGACTTTACCTTGCTATTTTTACAATAATTGTTTGAGGAAAAATGATTCAACATTGGAAAGAAAATTCTTTTTATCCGACCTTGTATCATCTGTTTCTAATGTCTCCTTCATATGCTGGCAGAGAAAAGATCAGCAGTAAAAACAACAGATGTTAGGATCCATTTACTTGATAATGATTCCTTAGTAATTCCGTGGGCTTGATTGGGGCTATTAGTCAAGAGTTTCCAGATACTTTTAGATTAAAAAAATTAAATGTCTAGTTCATTCAATGCCAATTTTACATTTTTAATTTACATCTATGAAGAAATAGCAGCTTCTTTTGTCTTTTTTAAATTACAAGCTGGAGATCACGTAGGTAGCATATCACACACAGGATTGCTATCATTCCAATAATGGTTGTCACTCTAACCTTTGACTTTGAAAGGGAAGAAACAATTTCTGCTATATTCCTTTTTTAGCCACTCTTCTTTTATCTTTCACCTTTAGCTTGCTTGAGAAAGATTGTATTCCTTAGATTTGTTGCTTGAAATATCAAGGAATACAATAACTAGGCATTGAAAGAAATATCCATAACAATTCAAATATATGACTGCACCAGAGAATCTAGTTTTACCAGTGTTTTAAAAATCCATACAGGATTTTTTTCTTAAAGAAAAAATTCTGTATTTTCCTGAAATATTTTAAAAAAATACATTAAAATGAAACACAACCAAACAAGAGTTTCATTTGTTCTGTGCTCCAAAAATTAACCAATACTTACTGTCATCCATGTCACAACTGAATTTGTAATTAATTTGAGGAAACAAAGGAGAACAGAAAATCTGATAAAAGTATACTAAATAATTTGCAAGTGAAAAATCAATATTTGAAATTAAAAAAAAGTTTCTATGCTTATGCTATTAAAATAAACATTGTAAACACAGACAAATTCAGTTACAAAGATATCCATTAACAAAAATGACCAGCTATAAAAATGAATATATTTAATTTTAAAAGAACAATGGATAAAATGTCTTTCAAAGTAAGAGTGGCACATTTAACATATTGTATTTATAGAATTATGGAATAAAATATGTTGAAAAATTCCATTGGTACCAAGAAATTTGGGACAGAGATTTCATAAAATGTGTATAGATTTGAGATTTTATAACAGTTAAATGCATCTTTTATTCAATAGGTAATGAATATGTCAATCAATTTACAATAAAGTTTTAATTTTTCCAATGATTTATGCACCAAATAGTGATATGGGGTATTAGGAGAAGAGATCATTGTATTTAAATTAAGTTTTGCAAAGCAGGAGAGATCCAAGATGGCCAATTAGGAGCAGCTCAGGATTGCAGCTCCCAGTGAAAGCTCAGAGGGAACAGGCGACTGGAACACCTGGGAGAGAGTCAACTGTTCAACTGAAAAAAAAAAAAAAGGCTCTGAGACAGGGAGCCAGGTGATCAGGCTTGGCTGGTATTACCCCCACAAAAAAATAGCAATTGGAAACTCTGTGGGTTGAGAGTTTCACAGCAAGCACAGCTGAACGTGGGAAGGTTCAACTCTGTGGGGGAGGGGCATCCGCCATTACCGAGGCACCCCACCACTACGGAGGTAGGCTGCCTCCTTGCTGGGCAGGGCAGCCCTGAAAAAAAAAAAGAAGTCAGCAACACAATGGAAACTCATAAATAAAGCCCTAACTCCCAGGGACTGAGCACCAGGGGAAAAAATAGGCGGGGTTATGAGTTCTGCTGCAGCAGACTTAAACATACCTGCCCAGCAGCTCTGAATGAACAACGGAGCTCACAGCTCAGCACTTGAGCTCCTATAAAGGGCAGACTGTCTTCTTAAGGAGCTCCCTGACCTCCATATATCCAAAGAGTCACCTCATAAAGCAGAGCTTAGACTGATATTTGGTGGGTATCCTTCTGGGACAAAGATAGCAGAAGAAGAAACTGGTAGCAACCCTTAAATTTCTGCAGCTGCTGCAGGTGATCCCCAGGCAAGCAGGGCCTGGAGTGGACCTCAGCAGTCCTACAGCAGAGGGGCCAGACTGTTAGAAGGAAAACTAAGAAACAGAAATAACTTTATCATCAACAAACTGGACATCCACTCAGAGACCCAATCTGAAAGTCAGCAACTACAAAGACGACAGGTGGATAAATCCACAAAGATGGGAAGAAACCAGCGCAAAAAGGCTGAAAACACCCAAAACCAGAATGCCTCTCCTCCTACAAGGGATCACAACTCCTCACCAGCAAGGGAATAAGGCCTGATGGAGAATGAGTGTGATGAATTGACAGAATCAGGCTTCAGAAGGTGGATAATAAGAAACTTAAGTGAGCTAAAAGAACATGTTCTAACCCAATGCAAAGAAACTAAGAACCTTGAAAAAAGATTTGATGAAATAATAATGAAAATAGACAATTTAGAGAGGAATATAAGTGAATTGATGGAGCTGAAACACACAACATGAGAACTTCGTGAAGTATGCACAAGTTTTAACAGTCAAATTGACCAAGCAGAAGAAAGGATATCAGAGGTCAAAGATCAACTCAATGAAACAAAACGAGAAGGCAAGATTAGAGAGAAAAGGGTAAAAAGGAACGAACAAAGTCTCCAAGAAATATGGGACTATGTGAAAAGACCTAATCTAGGTTTGATAGGTGTACCTGAATGTGATGAAGAGAATGAATCCAAGCTGGAAAATAATCTTCAGGATATTATCCAGGAAAACTTCCCCAACCTAGCAAGGCAGGCCAATATTCAAGTCCAGGTAATACAGAGAACACCACCAAGATATTCCTCAAGAAGAGCAACCCCAAGGCATATAATTGTCAGATTCACTAGTGTTGAAATGAAGGAGAAAATGCTAAGGGCAGCCAGAGAGAAAGGTCAGGTTACCCACAAAGGGAAGCCCATCAGACTCACAGCAGATCTCTCAGTAGAAACCCTACAAGCCAGAAGAGAGTGGGGGCCAATATTCAACATCCTTAAAGTAAAGAACTTTCAACCCAGAATTTCATATCCAGCCAAACTAAGTTTCAAAGTGAAGGAAAAATAAAATCCTTTGTGAACAAGCAAGTACTCAGAGATTTCATCACCGCTAGGCCTGCTTTACAAGAGCTCCTGAAAGAAACACTACACATAGAAAGGAACAACCAGTATCAGCCACTCCAAAAACATACCAAAAGGTAAAGAGCACCAACATAATGAAGAATCTGCATCAACTAATGGGCAAAACAGCCAGCTAGCATTAAATGGCAGTATCAAATTCACACATATCAATATTAACCCTAAATGTAAATGGACTAAATGCCCTAATCAAAAGAAAAAGACAGGCAAATTGGATAAAAAGCCAAAACCCATCGATGTGTTTTATCCAGGAAACCCAACTCATAAGCAAGCATACACAAAGGTTCAAAATAAAGGGATGGAGGAAGATTTACCAACCAAATGGAGCGCAAAAAAAAAAAAAAAAAAAGCAGGAGTTGCAATTCTCATCTCTGATAAAATAGACTTTAAAGCAACAAAGATAAAAAGAGACGAAGAAGGACATTACATAATGGTAAAAGGATTAATGCAACAAGAAGAGCTAACGATCCTAAATATATACACACCCAATACAGGAGCACCCAGATACATAAGGCAAGTTCTTAATGACTTACAAAGAGACTTAGACTCCCACACAATAATAATAGGAAACTTTAACACCCTATTGTCAATATTAGAGAGATTAACGAGGCAGAAAATTAACAAGGATATCCAGGACTTGAACTCAGACCTGGAACAAGGAAATCTAATAGACATTTACAGAACTCTCCACTCCAAACACACAGAATATACATTCTTCTCAGCACCACATCACACCTACTCTATAAGTGACCACATAATTGGAATTAAATCACTCCTCAGCAAATGCATAACATTTCACAGGTTTAAGTGAAATATTGGTTGACTGCTTGTTTGCTATCTTCCTCCCTTATTCCTTCCTGTCTCCATTGTCAAGCACAATTATTGGCATAAAAGAGGTTTTTAATACCCATTTTTAGACTGCACTCCAGCTTGGGCAATGCAGCAAGACTCCCGATCTCTCTCCCTCTTTCTCTTCCTCTTCCTCTCTTTCTCTCTTTCTCTCTCTTTCTTTCTCTTTATTTCTTTCTTTCCTTCTCTTTCTTTCTTTCCTTCCTTCCTTAAAAAAAAAGTTTTGCAAAACAAAATTAAACTCTAAAATCAGTTGATAATTGTTTTGTCTGGATTTTGTGGACTTATCTAAATTGAGTAATGATTTCCCCACAACATGTGTTTTACTGATTTACTCCCTTTCTAACATTACCTCACTGTATAGTTTTTAAAATAAACTACAAGGTTTGATAGTTTTTCTTTTAAATGAAGTCAGTATGTTGTTTGATATGTTTGAAGGCAGTATGTTTTCTTCTTGATTAAAAATGAATTAGTTAACCATGCATATGGATTTTTATTAACTAATATAGAAACATTAACAAAATAAAGATTTCCCTGTCCTGGTCCCTCCCCATTGCTGATGCCTTTCTAAATCAAATATTTAACATTTATATTAATTATTTTAGTTTTCCTTTTTATTTCCATTTATCTGCATAATGTAGCTATACCACTATTTCATTTTTTCCTTTTTTAAAGACTCTAAAGGAAATGTGTTAAATCCATGGTTTCACTTCCTGCTGGCAAGTATTTTTATCAAGGTTTTGGGTAATCATCCAAACAGATTTTATCACTCATCCACAGATGTGCATGTGCACACACACACACACACACACACACACACACAGTGTACAAATGAAAGCATTTTTTCTTTCCCCCTTTGCACTTTGTATATTTACCTTAACAAAAAATATATCTCATTCTTATTAAAGGTTGCAGAATATTGCTGGTTGCAACAATATAAAAGTTTGCAGACATATTCCCCTTTGGTAAATATTCCCATTTTTCTTGCTTTTGCTTTACAAATTATGCTGCAACAAACAAACAACCCTGTATACCTTCATTTCTACAGGTGAGAATTGTTGATTGGTATAAATAAAATGGAATATTTGCTGCATCACATAGATGTGCATTTTAATTTAATAGATATAGCAAGTGGCCATCAAAGTGAAATTAATTTTAATTCCCATCATCTATTTGTAAAAATACACATTTCCCCACAGAGTGCTCCCAAACTTTTTGAGTTCAACAACTCAAAAGACAAAATAGTGGATGTAATTGTTACCCCAAAGGGCATATGGTATGTAATTGAAACTGACCTAATTGTCCCATATAACTGATGTTCATGATTTCTTTTGATTAAACATAGAAATTGACCCTCCCAGTCTTAAAACTTGAGAAAACTACATTTGTCTGATCAGAATTCCTTTCTCAGAAAAAAAAATATTGGGCCTCCCAGAATATATCAAGGGACTGAAACTTACCAGATCATTGCATCTGGACAATGAAACATCAGACACCTCACCCATCATGATTGCCTAAGCGACCACCTGCTTCCTGTTGACTAACTTCCCTTCTTTAGTCCTCCCTGATTCCTGTTTTCCTGCATGTAGTTACATTTCTTCCCTGCTTTATAAACCAGTGATTTTAGTTGTTTAAGGAGGTGGATTTAAGATTGATCTCTTTTTCTACTCAGCTGCAGCACCCCATTAAAGACTTCTTCCCTAGCAAAACTCATGTCTCAGTGACTGGCTTTCTTTACAGTGATCTAGACCAAAGCCCTGGTGTTTTGGTAACAGGATAATGATGTTGACACTATTTTCATATGCCTAAAATTAGATGTATTTAATTTTTTTGCAAAATATATTCTATGTTATTTTCCCATTTTTATTAAATTGTTGGCATTTTTTATATTGCTTTATAGGCAGCATTGGTAGACTGTAGAAATCAGCCCTTTGTCATGTTTCCATGTCAACTGCAGTATTTTTGTAATGAACTCATGATATAATTAAACATGGCTATTTTTTCTTTGCCATTCACAGGTAGTTTGTTTCACTCTTATGCTTCCCTGAAAGTGCTTGGCCAGAGTACTTTGGCTATAAACCAGAGTACTTGGTCTTCAACGAGAAGGGACTGTCTCAGAGACCCAGGAAATGGTCTATGCCAGGTAGTATGGGGCACAGACTTCTGAGAAATTGCTAAAATAATATTGACAACATACCATGAACTGAGTCAGGATATCCAGATATCTAGTGAAGAAGCTGATGAGTTCATGAAACTTCTGATTCAACTCAGCATAATTTTATCATGTCTTTCAAGGAGAGAATTTAAATAAATTAGCTAAATTTGAAATCTTGCATTCCCATTTGTTTAACAGTTATTTAAATTCATTACATTGCTTCATATAAGTAACTATTATTCTTGACTATAAAATTAAGTTGTTCTGTGCTTGGCTTATTTCACTTGGCATAATGTCTTCCTTGGTCATCCATGTTATCACAAAGGGTAAGATGTTTTTCTTTCCCGAGAATGATTTTTCTCAAGATGGCTGACTAGAAACATCAGATGCCAGTTCTCCTCAGAAAGATCAAAGTTACAAGTGAATGGTCATGACCTGAATGGAAAGCTAAAGGAAGAGAGCCAGGACTTGTTGGAGAACCCACAGGAAAATGCTAGCGCACAGAAAGGGAAGAAAGCAAGACTCTGGCAGAGATTGACCCTTGAGGAGCTTGAGGTCCCACAGAGAGGGTAAGTGTGCTGGTTCTTTGCTCCACTCACTCCTGTGACAAACTGCTGACTGACAAATTGTTGGAGAGCACCTCTGTCCTCATTAACCCCTGAAATGCTGTCAGTGGTAATTTGGGAACTTACTGGGGATAGAGCCCCAGATGGCTTGCTTATACAAAATTTTCTTGAACTACTAGTCTGCTCTTAATAAGAGTTTATGAAAAAAAAAATACTTCCTCTTTACCTTTAGAATAATCCGTCTAGAAATTAAAGATCCTGTCTTATCAGAATATCCTCTGTTTTATGTTGACTTTACTATGCCCTTGATTATTTAGAACAAAATCTCATCAATTTTAAAAGCTAATAAGGTTTTATAAAGTCATATTACCTCCTATATTTACTTCTGAAATTTCGTATAACCATTTCATTAAATAAGAAGCCAAATACTGTATTTAAGTGACCCATGATTTTATTTAACCAAGTGTTGAAATCTCCTGATAACATTTGATATTTGTCTTCCAGAAATAAAATCCTAAATAATATCTTTCTGATTTCAAGCTTTGAGATTTTCCAGGAGATACCTGGAAAATTACAAAGGATCTTTCATCTCGTTAAAAGAGATGGGTTAGAATAATATATCAAATTATTGAAATGTTATGAGTTGCATTTAACAAAGAAGATAAAAGACCTCTACAAGGGTAACTACAAAACACAGATAAAATAAATAATAGATGACACATACAAATAAAAAAATCCCATGCTCATCAATTAGAAGAATTGATACCATTAAAATAACCATACTGCCCCAAAAAATCTACAGTTCAACAAGATTCCTATCAAATTTACCAATGCCATTTTTCACAGAATTAGAAAAAATAATTATAAAATTAATATGGAACCAAAAAAAGTACCCAAATAGTGAAAACAGTCCTAGGAAAAAAGAACAAAGCCAGAGGCATCACATTGCCTAACAAAACTACACTACACAGGCCAAGTGTGCTGGCTCATTCCTGTAATCCCTGCACTTTGAGTGGCTGAGGCAGGTGGATCACCTGAGTTCAGGAGTTTGAGATCAGCCTGGCCAACATGGTGAAACCCTGTCTCTACTAAAAATTTAAAAAATTACCTGAGTGTGGTGGCAGGTGTCTGTAATCCCAATTACTCAGAGGCTGAGGCAGGAGAATGGCTTGAACCCAGGAGGTAGAGGTTGCAGTAAGCCAAGATTGTGCCATTGCACTCTAGCCTGGGCGACAAGAGTGAAACTCTGTCTCAGAAACAAAAAACAACTATACCACCAGGCTATGGTAACCAAAATAGTATGGTACTAATACAAAAGCAGACATACAGATGAGTGGAACAGAATAGAGAAATCAGAAATAAATCCACATACCTAACTGATCTTCAACAAAGCCGACAAAAGTGAACAATGGGGAAAGGTTACCCTATTCAATAAACGGTGCTGGGAAAACTGGCTAGCCATATGCAGAAGAATGAAAGCTGATCCCTACCTCTCACCATATAAAAAGTTATCTCAAGATAGATTAAGGACTTAAATTTAAGACCTGAACTTATAAAAATTCTAGAGGAAAACCTAAGGAAAACTTTTCTAAATATCATCCTGGACAAAGAACTTATGACTAAGACCTCAAAAGCAAACGTAACAAAACAAAAATGCACAAATAGGGTTTGATTAAACTAAAGAAACAGACAGCAAATGAAACAATCACTGGAGTAAACAGACAAGAGGAAATATTTGCAAACTATGCATCTGATAAAGAACTAATACCCAGAATTTATAGGGAATTCAAACAACTAAAGCAAGAGAAAAACAAATAACCATATTATAAAGTCAGCAAAGCATATAAATAGAAATTTCTCAAAAGACATAAAAGTGGCCGACAAACAGATGAACAAATGCTCAACATTTCTAATTATCAGATAAATGCAGATTAAAATCACAGTGAGATACCATGTGATATGGTTTCGTTCTGTGGCCCCAACAAAATCTCATGTTGAATTGCAATCCCCAGGTGTTGGAGAGGGACCTGGTGAGAGATGAGATGATTGGATCATGGGGGTGCTTTCCCTTATGCTGTTTTCATGATAATGAGTGAGTTCTCATAGGATCTGGTGGTTGGTAACTGTGTGCCAGCTCCCCCCTTGCTCTCTCTCTCCTGACATCATATAAGACATGCCTTGCTTCCCCTTTGCCTTCTGCCATGATTGTGAGTTTGCTAAGGCCTCCTCAGCCATGCAGAATTGTAAGTCAATTAAATCTCTTTTCTAGAGGAAGTCAAATTGTCTCTATTTGCAGATGACATGATTGTATATTTAGAAGACCTCATCGTCTCAGCCCAAAATTTCCTGAAACTGATAAGCAACTTCAGCAAAGTCTCAGGATACAAAATCAATGTGCAGAAATCACAAGCATTTCTAAACACCAATAACAAACAGAGAGCCAAATCAAAAGTGAACTCCCATTCATAATTGCTATAAAGAGAATAAAATACCTAGGAATACAACTAACAAAGGATATAAAGGACCTCTTCAAGGAGAACCATAAACCACTGCTCAGTGAAATAACAAAGGACACAAACAGATGGAAGAACATCCCATGCTCATGGTGGGGAAGAATCAGCATTAAGAAAATGGCCATACTGCCCAAAGTAATTTATAGATTCAACACTATCCTCATCAAGCTACCAATGCCCTTCTTCACAGAACGGTAAAAAACACTTGAAACCTCATATGGAGCCAAAAGAGAGCCTACATAGCCAAAACAATCCTAAGCAAAAAGAACAAAGCTGGAGGCATCATGCTGCCTGACTTCAAACTCTACTACAAGGCCACAGTAATCAAAACAGCATGGTACTGGTACCAAAACAGAGACATAGACCAATGGAACAGAACAGAGACCTCGGAAGCAACAGCACACATCTACAATCATCTGGTCTTTGACAAACCTGAGAAAAACAAGCAATGGGGAAAGGATTCCCTGTTTAATAAGTGGTGTTGGGAAAACTGGCTAGCCATGTGCGGAAAGCAGAAACTGGACGCCCCCTTCCTTATGCTTTACACTAAAATTAACTCCAGATTGATTAAAAATCTAAACATAAGACCTAACACCATAAAAACCTTAGAAGAAAACCTAGGCAAAACCATTCAGGACATATGCATAGGCAAGGACTTCATGACTAAAACACTAAAAGCAATGGCAACAAAAGCCAAAATAGACAAATGGGATCTAAGTAAACTCCAGAGCTTCTGCACAGCAAAAGAAACAATCATTAGAGTGAACCAGCAACTAACAGAATGGGAAAAATTTTTTACAATCTACCCATCTGACAAAGGGCTAATATGCAGAGTCTACAAAGAACTAAAACAGATTTACAAGAAAACAAACAAACAAACCCATTTGAAAGTGGGCAAAGGATATGAACAGACACTTTACAAAAGAAGGCATACATGAGGCCAACAAACATATGAAAAAATGCTCATCATTACTGGTCATTAGAGAAATGCAAATCCAAACCACATTGAGATACCATCTCACGCCAGTTAGAATGGCGATCATTAAAAAATCTGGAGACAACAGATGCTGGAGAGGATGTGGAGAAATAGGAACACTTTTACACTGTTGGTGGGAGTGTAAATTAGTTCAACCATTGTGGAAGACAGTGTGGCGATTCCTCAAGGACCTAGAAATAGAAATTCCATTTGACCCAGCAATCCCATTACTGGGTATATATCCAAAGGATTATAAATCATTCTACTATAAGGACACGTGCACACGAATGTTCATTGCAGCACTGTTTACAATAGCAAAGACCTGGAGCCAACCCAAATGCCCATCGATGATAGACTGGACAGGGAAAATGTGGCACATATACACCATGGAATACTATGCAGCCATAAAAAACGAAGAGTTTGTGTGCTTTGTAGGGACTTGGATGAACCTGGAAACCATGATTCTCAGTAAACTGACACAAGAACAGAAAACCAAATACCACATGTGCTCACTCATAGGTGGATGTTGAACAAAGAGAACACATGGACACAGGGAGGGGAGCATCACACACTGGGGTCTGTCAGGGAGAAATAGGGGAGAGACAGCAGGTGGTGGGGAGCTGGGGAGAGACAGCATGGGGAAAAATGCCAGATATAGGTGATGGGGAAGAAGGCAGAAAATCACACTGCCATGTGTGTACCTATGCAACAATTTTGCATGTTCTTCACATGTACCTCAAAACCTAAAATGCAATTAAAAAAAAAAAGAAAAAAAAGGAATGGCTCACCATATGCAAATCAATAAATGTGATACACCCCATTAACAGAATGAAGAACAAAAACCATATGATCATCTCAATAGACGCAGAAAAAGCATTTGACAAAATTCAACATTTTTAATGATAAAAACTCTCAACAAATTAGTTATAAAGACAATGTACCTCAACACCATAAAGGTCATGTATCACAAACCCACAGATAATATCATACGCAACAGTGAAAAGTTAAAGCTTTTAACATCAGGCACAGTATAAGCATGCCCAATCTTGCCATTTCTATTCAACACAATAATGGAAGTCTTAGCCAAAGTGATTAGGAAAGAGAAATAATAAAAAACAACTCACAGAGAAGGGAGTTAAATTGTTTCTGTTTATAGATGAAATTATTATATATATATAAATGATATTAATGATTATATATGTGTATATATATAAAACCATTTCTGGTATATATATATATATATATATATATATTCAAATATTTATTGAATTCATTTATTATTTCCAACAGTTTTTCTGATAGTCTATAGGTTATATATATATATATCCTATATATATAACCTATATATATATATAACATATATATATATGTTATATATATATAGGTTTCATATATATATATAGGTTATATATATAGGATATATATATATATA
>NW_022436957.1:22641073-22867680 GCF_009761245.1 Sapajus apella
TAGGTTATATATATAGGATATATATATATATATATATGTCCTATAGACTGTCAGAAAAACTGTTGGAAATAATAAATGAATTCAATAAATATTTGAATTAAAGTTTTGAGATACAAAATTGATGTACAAATATCAGTAGTGTTTATGTACAACAACAACCAACTCTCTGAAAAAGAAATCAAGAAAACTATCTCATTTATAATAGCTCCAAAAGTATAAAGTACTTAGCCATAAATTTAACCAAGGAGGTAAAAGATGTGTATACTGAAAACCATAAAACAGTGATGAATGGGATTGAGGAAGATGCAAATAAACGGAAAGACATCTTGTGTTCCTGGAGTGAAATAATTAATATTGTTAAAATGTCCACACCATCTAAAGTGATCTACAGTTTCAATGCAATGCAATCCCTATCAAAATTCCAATTACATTTTTTACAGAAGTAGAAAAAAATCCTAAAACTTGTATAAAACCACAAAACACCCTGAAGAGCCAAAGCAATATTGAATAAAAGGGACTAAGCTGGAGGCGTCACCCTAACCATTTGCAAAATGTAGAACAAAGCTATAGTAATCAAAACAGCAGAGACTAGCATCAAAACAGACTTACAAATCAAAGAAATGGAGTAAAGAGCCTAGAAATAAATCCATGAATTTATAGATCTTTTTACAAAAGTGCCAAGAACACACAACGGAAAATTAGTGTCTCTTCAATTAAATGGTGTTGGAAAACTGGATATTCACAAGCGGAAAAATGAAATTGGCTCCTTATCTCACCCCATATACAAAAATCAACTCAAAATTGATTAAAAACTTAAAATGTAAGACCAGAAATGATAAGCCTACTAAAAGAAAACATAGGGAAAAGTTTTGACATTGGTCTTGGCAAATATTTTTTGAATATGACATCAAAAGCACCATAAAAGGAAACCAAAATAGACAAATGGGATTGCATCAAACGAAAAAGCTTCTGTACAACGATGGGAACAATCACTAGGGGAAAGACAACCTATCAAAATGGGATAAAATATTTGCAAGTCGTAGAGTAGGTGTTTTAAAATTTAAAAGAATAAAATGAATTATATGCCCATATACAAGTAAACTTAGGAAAAGTGGAAAATATTTTAGAAAATAAACATTTATTAAGTTGTGACTCAAAAGAAAAAACAGAAAATTTGTTCAGCCATAAAAGTTGAATACATTTTACCATCAATCCAAAATATTCTTACCGGCCTTAGAACATCACCACATACTTCTGTCCCAGAAAATTATACAGGCTTATTTTAGGAATCAAAAAGGATTATGTGGTGTGCAATCTCAGTAAGTCAAACATTTTAGTATATGTAAGATCATATATTCATGCCCATACTTACAGCTTTAGCTCTTTAATATTGGTGTATCATTTCATAAACTGAGTCCAAAATTTTTTTTCATCAACTGCAAAAGAAACCTTTGATATTTTAAATGAGTTTATCACAATGGTTTTATTATGTTTGCATATTTGTTTTATCTGCCTTATTTGGGATTTATTTTCTCACATTATTTTTATGCTTCCTTGTAATGCATCTATGGTATGAGACTTAAACAACATACAATGTAAATTTATATCCTAGCTCATTTTGCTTTTTGTTTTAATGTGCAGAAATTTTAGAACAAAATTTGCAGTTGAATTTCAGTATCACAAGGGCATTATCATGTTCATTTTTCTCTAATTTTATATATTCTGTTTTCATAGTATTTCCTCACATATATATTCCTTTCCATGTTCCATTTAAATGTTTATAATAATGCATACTTATATATTTTTATTTTTATGTATTATTTTGTTGTACATCACCACATACAGAATTTGGAATAAAAGGTAAAATAAGTGTAAAAAAGAAAAAAACCTCAAATCCAAAAACCCAGAGTTAGCAGCAATTTAGAAAGAAATACATTTTTAAATAAGGTCTTAAATAGAATACTTTCAAAGGAAACTTCTAGCCTACTAAGCCAGAATTGTTTATTAACAAACTATTCAAAACCATATTTTATTTTCTTTACTTTTGCCTAAGACTTTTATAATCCATTGCTCAACAGTTAGTATAGAATGATGAATGCTTATTTTCTGTAATTTTTGTATAAATTTTAAAAAGTAAGTATTCTAAATCTGTTTAAACATGATTTATCTTTATACATTTCCACAATGTGCATTTTTATATGCGCTATTTTCAAAACTAAAGATAACATTTTTATACTCTTATGACATTATGGCTTATTCTTTTGGCTGTAAATTTACCTGTTTTTATACTATAAAATTTGAGTATATGCAGTTCAACGAAATCATCTCAGTTACTTGGTATTTTTTTATTTTAATAGAAAATTGCACATACAAATTACTTACTCATACAAGTAGGCTGCCACAAGTAAATTTATATTTTTGTTGTTCCTTTCTTTGATTTATGTAATATTGTTCTTTTGTCTCATTGAATTATTTCAATGATGTCTTTGGCAGTGTTTTACTAAGTAACGTGTGATTCATAGTGTCGGAAAAGATGCTCCAAGCGTGACTATACTCTCTGATGCATTTACTGATTAAGGATGTTTGACAAACTGTGTCTCAGCTGTGGTGCAACCCACAGGCTTTTCTGTTGTGAGAAGCAAATGACATCTCTAACAGTAAAGAGGCAACATGGTGCCTATGTTTTCCCAACAGTATAGCTTTTATCACTAACACTCAGAGGTCGCAGAAAATGACACCCCATTTCAGCACATAGAAACTCTCAGCTTTCCCAGGGCAGAATCTACAGCAAATAGGCCAATATATGAAGTACAATGGAGTAACATAAAAACTGCTATTGGGCTCTGGTAAATTATATGCTATCTCCGGCTGTTAATTGTAGGCTTGGTGCCTTTTGTTTTAATTTCAGAGATGTGCAGAAGTAGAACCCTTTACTAAACTCATCCAGTATCAATCTATGAACATCCCAATTACATGTTGTTTGTTGGTAGGAAGTCAGGTTGAACTAAGAAAGGAACATTCATCAGTAATGTGTCGGTGGATATAAAAAAAGATGCATGACAAAAGCATGATTCCCCTGTGCTGCATGGATTTTTTTCCTTATTTTATTTCTTTACTAACTAAGCAACTTCCTTAATTATGTTCTAAATATGAGTAAACTTTTGATATTTGTTTAGGCTCTAAGCCAACTACTATTTTGCAGTGAAAAACTCCTTCCACTGTGTAATTATTAAGATATAAGAAATAATTCTAGTTTGCTTATTTTAGTGCCTTAAAATATTCAGAATTATTTTAAAACACTGTAATTTCTACTGGGCATTGAGGGTCTAACTCACTAAGAAAAATGGGTAATTTCAACTTCTGTTTCTAAAATATGTAAAAATATTTTGGCGAGTCAAAGAAGAGTACACATTTTTCCACCCATATGTTGTCTTTATCATCTGCTGAAACATTAGCCTTTTTAATGTGAAAACCTGTTGTAGTGTAAATGTAAACCTCATTAGCTATGGAATTGTTTTGCCCAGTAAAAAAAAAACAAACAAAAAAAAAAACCTAATTTTAATGTGTTTATAGATTTAAAGCATCAGTGAAAATGCCTGCCAGAGAAGTAAAATTAATTCAGTATACTCACTAAACAGATTAACTCAACAGTCTTTCCAAATTGTTTTTATAAATTTTATACAAAGATTAAATTTGTCAAAATAAAATTATCCAAAAAACTAAGAGTCTATAAAAATATGTAGCTCATCAAGTTGATATACTAATACCATAAGCTCTACCTGTCATGTTATATTGTAAATGCTTGCTCTTGTTATTGCACATTTATTGAGTGCTTTGTACTTTACATATGTTTGGAGGACTATTTGTAAGCCTGATTAGTTTATTTTTTATATTTCTCAATCATCAGAAAGAATGTACACATTTAATTTATATTAGTAAAAATAATAGGAACGTTTTCCCTATATTAATTTTGAAGATACAGAAGATAATATATCATCCAAGTGTACTGTGAAAGCAATTTCATGTATATGTACATCCTGTCACAGTTGGATCATAAGCAGAGAATTCAGTTAAACTAAGAGGGAATAAATGAAAATGGAATCTAGGCAAGGAGACAGACTACAATATACTAATACAAGCTGAGGTCAAACTTAGTTTACCACATGTATATCTTTCCATTGGGGAAAACTGTGGGAGATGAAATTTTACAAACATGTTATAAGAAGAATGAATCCTCAAGAGAGAATACAGCTTGGAGGCTTTCAAAAGTAACAAATTAGTCTTTTCTGAGATCTACAATTGTATTTTCTATGTACTATTTTATAGCCAGTTTTTGATCATTGTCCTCAGTTTTCTTACCTTGTACTCTGCATTTGATCTTTAGCTCAACAGCTTTTAGAGGTAGGTTTTCTCTGGTCTCTGTTAAATGATGATAAGGCTGGATCTTCTCATTGTTATAATTCTTTATTTTTTGTTTTTGAAAGAGAACACAGAATGTTTGACCAGATTCTGGATGGAATTTCATTCTTATAATTTCTGGGGTTTTCTCTATTTCAGTCTTTTCTGAATAAAAGGGTTAAGGTTTAAACCACAGAAAAGCTGACTTTGGGCCTTATTACATATCATATAAGGACTATTATAATCTCTAATAAGGTTTAGTCTAAAACAAGATAAATTATTAGGAATTAATTACTCTGTGCAGATATGACAAAGTCCTAAATCGATACAAAACTTTATTTTTTAATTTAGTAGAACACAGAAATGAGAATATTTTCAAAGACATCAACCAGTTAGATTCTGGATCTTCATCATGAAAAAAAAAGTTTCTTTATAATCTGACATTTCTATAACATTTTAGAAATGAGATAATCTCTATAGTTATTAGTGTGAAGTGATCACAATTGTTATAATGGAGATTGCGTATTCTACCACCAGAGATACTGTTGTACATGTGACATGTTTAGAAAGGGAGCATGAACCCCTCTCACAATTAGGGTTTGGCAATTCTGCAATGACATTTATTTGTACATTTATTCATGGAACAAATATTTCTTAAGGATTTCTGAAGGACCAGATACTGTGGCATACCTTGAGGACACACAGACACAGTAGTGGATAAAACATGGCTCAAGCTTTTAAAAGGCTTAGCTCTCTGGAGACAGATGAGTAAATGGAAACTCCCCAAAATATATAAAAACCATAATGCAAGTAAGTACTAAGTGGTAAGAAGTACATAAGAAAACATTTAACCCAGTTTGGATGTATCAGGAGAAGCTTCCTGGAGGAGTTACTGAAGGTCAAGTAGCAGTTAACTTAGTCAAACAGAGAAACAGGCAGGAGAGAAAGCATACAAGTCAGAGGGAGCAGTATGAATAAAGGCTCAGCAATGTACTGTAGCACAACTCATTTGGGAAAACATAACAAACAAAACTGCATTTTTCACGCACAGAACATGAGGCAGGTTATAGCAACCTGTAAGAAAACACAGATGAGTATAGCCATCTTGGCTAGAACTGTTAGTAAAATTACATATAACTTAAAGCTTGGCCAATAAAGAAAAAAATCATTAAAATATTTTATAGCAAATAAATAACTTCAGTCAGCAGGGGGCACTGAATATTAGCATTTTTGCAGACTATAACATTTAAATGGTACTAAGTGATTTCATTTTTAAAATTTACATCTATATAAAATTTTGATGTGAGCAATCACTGTGTGAACTTAGTAATAGATCTGGATCTCACACAAAGTTTTGGTACACAAAAATTTGTGCTAATGACATGTGATTCATTTTATTTTATATTGTCATAGTAGGAGATAGAATAAAGACATGAAATGGAAAACAAAATTAAAATTTGATAAGTATTTTAGACTGAACATAGTGTAAAATAAGACTTATTCTCCATGCTTGAACAGCATGACAGAGTAACGAAAGATAGGAAAAACAATGGATGATACGTTGCTAATGTCTGTTATCAAAAGCATTGGATTACAAAGTTCAAGGGGTCCTAGGAATGTGAGAGTTGGATGAAGGATCAAGGGTTAGCTCTGTGAGGACTTAATATCCCACAGATTGGGATTTAGCATTTAACACTGGGGAGATAGCCCAACTAAAAATGGGTTCCTTAATATTATTTCACATTACAGTATTTGAAAATCCATCATGAGAAATGAATTTGCTTCTGTCTGTATTTTCCATCAACAGATATCCTCCATTGAATAGAAAATTGCTGTGGAAAAAAGAAACATCTCATTTTATGCTATGAATCATTGTCTATGATCCTCGGGGAAGTGCAAAAGGAGAGAAAAGGTTAGGAAGAAATAGGTTTAAAAACTGTGGTGGAGCAAGAAAATTTAAAAGAATTTTTTTTTTTTTGCACTCTATTTCACTAATAATACCGCTTATTTAATGCCCAATACATACCAGAATCTTCCATGTGAAATTACTCATCTAATGTTTTCAAGTATTTAAAGTTGGCATTGTTGCCTTCTTGTTACAAATGAGAAAGTTGAGGTTTAGAAAAGCTATATAAATTTCCCATATTCACAGAGCTACCAATGGCCAAAGTTGAGATTTAGACCTCCTATTTTTTTGCCTGCAAATTCTATTGCTTTCCACTATGCCAAGCTTACTAGGAGTAACACAAGAGTATTTCCCCAGATTAACTTCCTGGTTTAACTCATTTGTCTCACATATTCCAAGGATCTCCAATTCCACAGCCATCCTGGATAACGTTTTCCTGGCTGGAATGTCTGGCATGCAGTGCTACTTCAGTTTAGTTGAATCAGAATATAAGTTCTCTTAATGCTAAGGGGAAAAGGCTATTTCCTGTACCCTTTTTGTGAAAAATCAGACAAAGCATAACCCTGGGAAGATTATTTCTAGAGGAAATCATAAAGCAAATTTCAGCTGATGAATCCCAAGACAATAGACTCTGAGTCATTGGGTCAGAAGAGACCACCAGAGAAAAACCTATGGCATCCAGGTTATTCCATCAGAGTGAAAATGTTCTAACCAAATCTAAGGGCAGCTAAGTGGCTTTACCTTCAGATATCCACTTCTGTTTGGTTGGCTCTGTCATCTAAGTAAGTATTATGTAAAATACATTCAGTGGAACTTTAGTTCCACTAGATTCTGTGAAGGAAAGAAAAATCCTATGGCCAAAAAATAAGTTTCAGAAATGTTTCCTATTTTCTTCTTGGAGATTCAGAGAAAGATAAATTATTTATTTTAAACAGAGCATTTCATAAGCATATTTCACCACTTAATTATTTTTGTTTCTAGCAATGATTATTAACCTACAGAATAATGTTCTGAGTAATTCACACTGGGAAATTTCACGGTAGAACAATAGCTTTCAGTCTTCTTACCAGTTAGAGCCCTCCTATTATTTTTCCCACTTAGACCTCATGTTTGGAAAATGATTTTCACTAGGGTCTTTACAAAATTTATTCAGAGACTATTGTTAGACTTTTAAAAATATTGGCAGGAGGCAAAACCCAGACACCTTCATTACTCTTTATAGGTTCCTTGAGTTACAGATTTGAAAATGGGAATTATTATTCTTACAAGAAATTGCCTGTTAAATAGATTCTACTCATTACTGTCATAGTTAGTTCTTTTATGGTTAGAAAGTTACTGCCATCTCCTCAGCATGTTTTGCTAAATTCATACAGGCATAGAAATAATGCAACTATTGGTTTGACTACAAGTTGTGCAGGGATCTCCCTGTTCTGAGGAGGTGTATATATATATATATATATATATATATATATATATATATATATATATATAAAGGGCTCCATTCTTACCTTCATCAGCTAATTGATATTCTAGAGTCTCTGTACTTTCTGCTAGCCTGGTCTGGGCCCAGGCACTTGGCCAATATCTGGCACAAATAAATCATATACAAATTTTTCAAAAAAATTTTTTTCAAGAGAATTTTCATTGTATAGATTAGTCAAAGATTAAAGGAAAATGTTAATCTTGGATTTGAAAGTTTTTACAGAGCTCTACATTTTTCTGCATTCCAGAGTTGAAAATAGAAATGAAATTTCTGAATTTGAAGCAACAAATTATTTAAAATATTTAGTAGTATACTTTAATATATATTCACCATTATACTATTAAATTCTGTTTTAAAACTTTTAAATTTATCATTACACAAGGTTTATAATAAACTGTTTAAACTCACCACAAGGCATCTTTTAATTATCTGAAGCTACAAATAATACATAAGTAGAAAACATTAAATGCATTTTTTCCTCTTCACTGGTATTCCATATCAATTTATTGCCAATCACACAAGCATTAGCAAATTATCTGATAAGATTTTCTTTATCTGAATTTTAAATTTTTTGATTTGTTTTATTTATCAAATGCATTATGTCTTGATTATAAGAAATGAGATTTCTATTATAGGAAAATTGTCATGCTGCCCATCGCTGTGTACCATTAGGAGGTTCTTCATTTATTTGTTTTTGTTTTCTGCCTGCCTCTGTTTCTTGGCTTATGACTAAAGTGATACAGTACTTGTTCCTCCTGAATACTGTAAACAGGAGAGAGAGAGAGAGAGAGAGAGAGAGCAAGAGCGAGTTTTCATATATGTAATGTAATATATGTAATAATTTTATACAGAGAATATATATGTAATAATTCTATTGCACTTATCACAATGTTCTAAAATAATGAACATTTTATCTGGCTGATTACCAATGTTTTGTAAAAACTGAATCCAGGAAATATTTAAGTGGAGACTTTAAATCTGTAAATATGTAAAAACTTTTTGAAAAGTATGCCATATCTATGCTCCCAAAAGAAAGAAAAAGGAGCTCAATAATTAAAACAAAATACCAAATGTCAGTGAACACACACACACACACACACACACACACACACACACACACAGACTCACTATCTTCCAAAATGCATAGACACATGCATGCTTTGGCCCAAATTCAGATGTTCTCAAAAAGGGTCAACAGACTCCTTTGTATCTTTACTATTTGTTGGAAAGATACTTATTGAGTATTATTGCAAAGATGGAGGATATGAGTTACACCAACTCAGAATGTTTGCACTGGAACACTGTTAAACAGAGAAGCTGATATGTAAACGGGTTTGGTTAATCCTCTAACAGTTTTAGTTTGGGATGCACTAATTTTCCATTTAACTATGTCAATTACCAAAGTCACGTTGCTTTTGAAGAATACTACCATATGTTTTCAATAACTTATATTCCAAGACTTTTAAAATACATATATTTTATTTATATTATCTGTTTTACCTGAATATTTGCATTATGATTCATAGTTTTTACCTGTAAAGTGATCAGTTTTGTCTCTGAAAACAGCCTAGATGAATTTAAGTTCTTTTGATAGTTCTCTTATGCTTCCTTCGTTAAAACACCTGAAAATATGGCTTTTTCTTGCAATATTATAAAAAGGGGAAGAGGAGGAGACACCCCACTGAAAAACAATGGGGAACCCTCCTCCTTTCTCATTCAGGGATTAGGAGAAGTTTGGGCAAATAAAAATATATTTTTTAAAATTGCTTCTCACAATTCTTCATATGTAATCTATTAAATACCATTCAGATAAATAATATTACACACCAATTGATCATCTTCATTAAAGTCATACTTGGGAACCTTAATATTGGGATTTTGTATTATTGTGGCTTCTTTATATTTTCTTTGCATTGACATTACTTTTCTTTTGTTAGATTATATCCTTCACAAAAAATGGAATACTTTATGCAGATTGAATAATGTATTTTAATCAATTTTTTCATGAACACATTATTAAATAGAGATAAACTATTATTTGATATAAAGATTGCAAAATACTCTACCAATGTTTAGTAAGAGTCTGAGTTTAAAAGTTATCAGAAAGAAAAAGGCATGTCCAAGAGTTCAAATGTCACTCAAATGAAGGCACAAAGTTCTTGGAAAAAATATAAATCAGTACATACAATATACACTACCTCTCCCTAGGACAGGAATAGGGGAAAAAATAAATAATAACAGAGAAAAAGACTGGTTTATAAATTTAAGTTACAATATTCATTATAATGCAAATCCTAATTATTTGCATTAAAGTATCTATATTAATACAGCTGTATTTTGATTCACGGTGTCTTTCTATATTCAAAAGCATTTAAACATATAAATATGTAAACAAAAATGTGATAATTATGGTATGTTGTTTAATTTTCTTAACATGATAAAGAATTCACAATTTTGTAAAAAAAATGGAGAAGTCTCCAAATGGCAGCAAAGATTTTATTAGAAACACTTGATGAAGGGTAACTTTTGTTCTCTTATTAACAGTAATACCAAATCAGTGTATTTGTCTATTTTATCAAGACCGCATAGTAAATGTGAAGTGGCTGTGCGATACAAATGCATCTTCAGCTATTTTTTTTACAATTAAATATTTCCTTGTAGTTTTGCTACTAAGGCAATTTGCTCACTCTGCTGCCTATTCTCAAACCCAAAATTACTCTTTAAAACGAGAAATATATTGAAGCAGTAAAAGTATGACTCACACTCTATTATGTTTTTTTTAAAAGTCAGACATTATGAGATAAACGACGTTGACTATACTGCTGAGACTCTTCATGTGAGATGTAAATTATTACTGTAAAACTGGTCAACATCATTTTTAAGGGCTACTTGAACATATTAGGGAATGTGAAATTAAAGCAGAACCGAAGAACAAAATATCTGAAAAAAAATTAGACTTGTGTTTGATACATTAAATATATTTTTCTTTTTTCTTCACAAGAAAAACAAAATGTAAGCTTTAATGCAATTCACCAACACCCCTAAATTGAGTTTTAAGCTTGGCAACTGTTTCTTGGATAACTGTGGGCTTACCACCCAGAGTGTTGTGAGACTCACATGAACTGACTAGTTCCTCTTTGTTCTGATCTCTATTTATTTCCTCAGGCCCAATTCTCTCCTACTTCTGCAAAAGACTGAAATTAAGTAATGCTGCATGCACTCTAATTTTAGTCATAGCATCTTCTCAGGATGATAGGGTGGAGAGACTATGGTATGACAAATATTTCACCCTCTTGTTCAAGCTAAGGATGATAATTTGTGTAATTTATAATAGATATGGGAGATTTGAAAATGTCTTCCTCTTGGCAGCTGTAAAATTGTTATCATAAAATAACATGATTTTAGCCATTTCATTTCATTGCTTTAGAATCAAAAGGAGGAGTTATTTTGATTAGAAAAAAGGGAAAAGATTCTGTGAACTTCTATTATCTAGTAATAAATTTTAAGATTAAGGCTATAATTTTTAAGATACTTAATTTTACAATGTTACTTGTGTTTCTGATTTATAAGTTTATTATGCCAACTTGATGCTCAAAGAAATTTTTGATGAGTGAAATTATAAAAAGCTTCAGTGATTTTTATATATCTCAGTTGCAAAATCTGCAGCATCCATATGTTGGGATCTATATTTCCAATTCATGTAGTCAGGTAGCACTATTTTTAAGCCCCCTTTTAATATAATTCTGACTTTTAGATAGCTATTAACTATTTCCAAGTAGCTGATGATGGCTTGTTTGATTTTGACCCAGTTACAGATTGCTTACTACTCTTAATACACACTCTGTAAAACAAAGGTGAAATATAAAAGTAGTTCAGCTGACTGAATAAACTATGAAAATCTAAATATACAGCAATGATAAAGGAGATCTGAAGGGGACTCGGGGAAAGCACTGACTGTTCACAGATTTATCTAAATAGTTAATTTGCTCCCAGGTTTTAATTCAGTCATTCTGTTACCGTGGGTACCTAGTCAGATAAGAGATGGGCAGGAGAGTGCCTACTCCCACCCCCACCAGGAACTTCAGGTGACCGTTAGGGGGTCAGACAGTTGTTAAGCTGTCGCTCTAACATAAAAATTGGTTGCAGCTGGTGCCAGGGAAAGGCAGTCTCCCAGTGGATAGAAACACCTGAAACTGGTGATCAGCAGCTTCCCAATAAAGACCTCAGGAGTTGGGCGAGTGAGCTCAATCTAGTGCACTAAGAGGCAAAATGGTGGAGTTTAACTGGTATATGATCTTCCTCTACAAACACTTGACTGGTAAGGGAAGAATGCCTCAAGTGACCATGTGTACAACTTCAGTAACCACATTGTGCATATGGCTCCTCCCAAGTGTTGGCAGGCCACCGTGTATGTTGACTGCCCACCCCAAGGGAAGAATGAAGGGAGAAGTAATGCAGCCCCAAAAGCATGCTGTATTAGTCTATTCTCACACCACTGATCAAGACATACCCAAGACTGGGTAATTTATAAAGAAAAGACGTTTAATGGACTCACAGTTCCATGCGGCTGGGGAGGCCTCACAATCATGGTGGAAAGTGAAAGGCACGTCTTACATAGTGGCAGGCAAGAGAGAATGAGGGCCAAGTGAAAGAGGAAACCATTTATAAAATCATCAGATCTTGTGAGACTTATCCACTACCATGAGAACAGTATGGGGAAAACCACCCCAAAGATTCAATTACTTCCAATTATGTCCCTCCTATAACATATAGGAATTATGGGAGCTACAATTCAAGGTGAGACTTGGGGGAGACACAGCCAAACCATGTCACATACCAACATATAAGATCTCAAGCCAAAGGTCAAAAAAACAGCTCTTAACTATACTTCCTTTTTGTTTGTACTCTAAAGCTTTTAAATAAATTTTCACTCCTGTTCTAAAACTTGCCTCAGTCTCTCCCTCTGACTTATGCCCCTCTGTCAAGTTCTTTCTTCTGAGGAGGCAAAAATAGAGGTTGCTACACACCCATATGGATTCATCTGCACTAACAATTCCACAGGTACAATATATATAGTATTACAAGCTAAGTGCTTAGGATTCATTGGTAACAATGGTAGACACTGCCCCAATGACCTTAGAGTCCACAAAGCAGCACATAAAACTAAACCAAAAATTAAAGTATGATGTCTGCTATGACAGGGGTCACAGATACTAGGGAAACAAGGCAGAAAAAAAATGCTTTACACAGATTGGGAAAGTGATCGAAGTTCTTTCTGGTGGAAGAGACTTTGATGTGGAGATCTGAAGTGTGAGTAAGTATTCTGTGAAGAGAAGAGATGAGGGGGATTCAGAGAGACGTCACATAAAGAGCACGATGCATTGCCCAAACTGAAGGAGATTCCATGGAAAGAGATCTGCTTTTATGATGCTAGGAGAGATGCAGAAAACTCTGTATTTGACTATCTGTATCAGCAAGGGACAGCCTAACTGGGCCAAGTTCTGAAGTGAGACTTGTCTGAGTGGCCAAAAAACATTCTACAGAAGTCTTTGCCTAATTTTTTTTGGGGGGGGGCTACTTTCCTGGAGTTTTTTGATTGTTTGGGTTTTTTATTTTGTTTTGCTACTTTATTGAAGCATTCACTCTCTATTGTTTTGTATATTTGCTCCCACTTCTGTATAAAATTTTCACACACCTGAAACAAACCTCTCAGTCAGTCTTACCAGCTTGCCTTCCTCCCAATTTCCATCTCTCTGCCTAAGAGCTTTCTGCTTGGCCAAATTCGCTTTATTTGCAACTGATAGGAGAAGAAGTCTTTTTGTCTTTTTCAGCAGTAGGCAGCCCAAATTAGACTAGTGTTTTGTTGTTGTATTCTTTTTGTTTTGAGACGAAGTCTCACTTTGTTGCCCAGGTTGGAATGCAATGGCGTGATCTCGGCTCACTGCAACCTCCGCCTCCTGGATTATAGCAATCCTCCTGCCTCAGCCTCCTGAGTAGCTGAGATTACAAGCATGCAACACCACGCCTGGCTAATTTTTGTATTTTTAGTAGAGACAGGGTTTCACTATGTTGGCCAAGCTGGTCTCAAACTCCTGACCTCAGGTGATTCACCAGCCTCGGCCTCCCAAAGTGCTGGGATTACAGGTGAGAGCCACCGCACCCAGCCAGACTCATGTTTACTTTATAAACCACTTGCCACTGCAAGGAATTTGGGCAGCTAGAAGTTAGCATTGATTCAAATTTGTCTGGATTTATCCCCATCTGGAAATGTTGACCGCTCCTCTAAAGATAAATAAGTCTAGAGATCTAATGTACAGCTGGATACTATAATTAATAATATGACATTGTACAATGAAAATTTGCTAAGAAGGCAGACTTTAAGTGTCCTTACCACACACCAAAAAGAAGTAGTAAATGGAAGGTGATGAATATCTTGAACTGCTTACCTATAGTAATCACTTCATTATAGACATGTACATCAAACATGTTGCACACCTTAAATTTATACTATATATATATATATGTTTTAAACTTGTGTTTGCTCTGATGTTTGCTTAATTGTATGTAAAATGCTTTGTGTAGACAAAAGGCTAAACCTATAAGAAGATGACTATCAGTTTTACCAGAGTCTCCAGAATTTCAAATAGTAAGATTTTTTAAATTGTCTGAAAAGAAATATTTAGATGTAAAATGCAAAAATAAGAAATATTCAACACGAAATATTTTATGTGCTAAGATGAGTTATGACAAAAAAGGAAAACTCAGTATATATCATTATTTGTCTGAGACACATTGTTTATTTTTAGACAAAATGTTGATTTTACGACTTAAAATTAGATTATCCTTTTTCTTCTTAGAAAAGCCATGCCTGAGAAAAATAATCTATTAAGCTAAATAAAGACATAATTTGCACTTAAACACAAGCAAACAAAACTTATTATATTGCATAGCTAATAGTAACACTGCTAAAATTGAGCCATCTGTTCTACTTAAAAACTTTATTTTGAAATTGCTACGAGGTATAAGTAACAATGTTCTTGGATGTCCCATTCTAAAATTGATTATCCTCTAAGAATATTTATCAATTATTTTTATGGTTAAGACATTTTTCTGACATTTTGCTGAGAATTTTATTGACAATTTCCTATTTAGATTTTGATTTCTTTGATTTTTTAAATTGACCATTACTAATTTCTTAAGTTTTAAAAATGTTTTCCATGTTTAAAGATCATGTCTCTATGGTGGTGTTATGGACCACCCAAAATACATGATTATTACTTTGATGTTTCTCTTTAGTTTTAGATATTTCTACCTTAAATTACCAAATGGAAAGGGTGAAGGACCCTTCAATGCAATGCATGAGGGAGTGCTATAGAGAATAAACATTCCTCTGAATCAGCAACAAGTTCTTGGGTCCCAGTGGGAAAAAAAATATGTTTAACCAGGAATAATAAAAAATTCCATGGCTTGGCATGGTGCATCATTATATTACTCCTATTAAACCATATAGGACGTCATAGAGTAATCAGTGGAGCCTACACTAGAATATAAATTTCACACAAAAAAAGTGATTTTTGTCTTTTATTCACTGAAGTATCCCAGGTGCATAGGAGAATATTTAACATTTAATAAATGTTCATTAAACATTTGTTGAAAGAATTGAAAGGAGATAGAATATAATGTTTATTAAATATAGTCACTGTTTTGAGCACTTCACAATATGCTATCTTAGTGAATCCTAGCACAATCCTTATGGAAGAACCATGAAATTACCTTTTAACAAAAAAGATAATTGAGGGTCAAAATGATAAGTTTAATTACCCAAGTGCTTACAGCTGGCAGCCAGCAGATACGGCAATCAAGTTATATTCAATAGGCTGCAGAATATTACACCAGCAACAGTATCAGCTACTCATAAAATATGCCAGAAAGGGTAACAGTTGGATATTATGTTGTGCATGGGAGCCTCCTCCATGGAGAGCCCATGATTGTAGGATCAAGAGAGATTAATTACTGTCGATGGGAAACCACAGATTTAATCAACTGCCAAGATTTACTGCTAGAAGGAGTCACCGTTAAAAAAATGTCATTGAGATTACCTGTTGACAGTTTTCAGTAAAGAAAACTTTACATGGCTGTGTTAGGGAAACCATTATTACTTGATGGTCAGTGTATTAATTTTCTATCGATACTATAACATATTACTCACAAATATAGTGGCTTAAAAGAACATAAATTTATTATCTTAGAGTTCTATAGGCCAGAAGTTCAATGTGGGTCTCACCAGTTTAAAGTCAAGGTGATGACAGGGATACATTATTTTTTGGAGACTCTAAGGGGAAATCCATTTTCTTGCTCATTTGAGTGTTGGCAGAATTCCATGAGGAAATCTCCCTGTCGCTATCAGCTGAGGGCCCCTTATCTCCTAGAGGACTTCCTCTGGTCCATGTAAAGTCCATCATCTCAGAACTACCAATAAGGATTTGAATCCTTCTCATGCTGCCATCTCTATGACCTCCTATTTTGCTTTCTCTTCCACTTTTAAGGATTCGTGTGATTAAATTTGACCTAAATAGAATAATATCTGCATCTCAATGTCCTTTGTTTTAATCATACCTGCAAAGTCCCTTTTGTCATGTAAAATAACATAGTCACAGGTTTTGAGGGTTATGGCATGGATATCGTCAGGAGGCCATGATGCTGTCTATCACAGTGACCATACTGACATGTAGTACTCTCAACATTTTGATGGGTATACAGATTATTAGTATTTTAATATACTTTTTTCAACCAAGAGATAAAATAATTACTTGTCAAAGGACCCAGATGGCTTCTTAGGACCTTCTAGCTGGAAGTAATGACTTGAGTCCATAGGAAATTCTGCTCCCATTTGGTCTCCCACAGAGTCCCAGTCCATTCTGAGGCCTACTGTTTTCTAAAGCTTTTAGGAGAAGAAATTGCCTTCTGATATTCAGAACTCTCTCCAGGGTTGGTTCTCTCTATCTGGGTGTGAATGGTTTTGGTAGTGAGGCTGCAAAGAAAAGCCATATAAAAGGGAGGGTTTTATGGGCAAGCCCACCTTCAAAGTTTTGGAAGTTACCATGACTGTGGTTCTGACCACAGCCCAGATGCTACCAGACCCATTTCTCTGTTTCTTAACTCTTCATTTCGCTTGGTGATCAGTGATCTCTTAAAACATAACTAGTAATTTCTTAAAATATAATCTAACACTCAGGTTAGGTAGTAATACTGCTTCAGAAAAAAAGTATTGCACTTATTGCCTATTAAGTCATTTTTTCTTCTTCAAATGTAGTTCTATATTTTATTTATATCTAAAACTTGTTTTCCCATCAACTTCAGATTAGAATCAGGATCTGTACCTGATTTTCTTTTTGTACAGATCTCGAAAGTGGTTTCTTAGCAGTCACTAAGTAATGACCAAGGTTTGACATGAGGGAAATAGAGCTGGACTTGTTCCCATTACAGCATACCCCAAACTAGTTAACTACTGCCTATATATCAGTTTGAGTTTGGGGGAGAAAAGAAAAGAAAATTAGAAATAAAATAGGAAGGAAAAAAATGAAGAATATACTTTAGAATATATTGCATCTCCTCTAAAATTGGGGTTATATAATGAAAGTGCTAAGAAAATAAATCCTGTTTGACTGCCTACTCAATTACTTGTAACACAATGCTGAAAATGTTCTTTATATTTCTGAGTGAGAGCCAAAGCTGACATTAATGGAGGGCAAGAGCTCAAACAGTCTAAAGGAATACTCTAGACATGTCATTGCAGAAAAAAAGTAACCAAGTTGGTTTCATGACTGCCATTCATGTCTACCATATATGAAAGTACACTGAAAATTCCTTAAGTAGATTTGTTCATAGGAAGAATTTCATAGGACTAGAGAAGGCTATGAAATTTCCCTCCATCCCTAAGTCTGAATCTAATGGTCTCCAAGAGACCTACTCCTAGAAATCTTTATTCACCCCTGCTGGATTCTTACTTTGGTAGGCTTTCTGTTTAACACTGCTGGAGCAGAGCAGGAAAGAGTTATTAGACAAACCTGACATGTTCTCAGGAATTTGGGAGAAAAAATAAAAATTCTTCAGAAAGTCTAAATGAAAATGGCAGGGCAATGCTGCCTTTGATGAGAATTACAATTAGCTAAGTTGATTTTTGTAATTTAGCAAAGATTATGAGTTTTTCTGTTGGCCAAGTGAATATCTGTATTATTGAGGTTAAAGCAAAGTTATGCTGTGGCTTAACAAAATGATAATTTATTTCTCATTTATTCATTCTTTTGTGGTTAAAATAGCCAGATAGCTGTCTTCCATCCTGAAACTATGCCACTTGAACACATGGTTTCTAGGTTGCCATCTAGGGTGAGAATGGGATGAGGCACAATGCAATTGCTTGATGTGAACAATATCATTTTTGTCACCTTCAGCACCTCTATTCATTCATGCACATAAATGAAGAATATGGCTACTTCTAAGTAGGATAAAAATACTTTTAAATATATACAAAGGGTGATGCTTCCCAAAGGAATATAAATCATCATATGTTCATTGCAGCAGTGTTCACAATAGCAAAGATATTAAATTCACCTAAATGACCCTCAATGATACACTGGATCAAGAAAATGTACACATATACCATAAAATACTATGCAGCCATAAAAAGATCATGTCTTTTGGAGTGACGTGGATGGAGTGGAAGCCATTATTCTCAACGTAGTAATAGAAGACCAAATGCTGCATGTTCTCACTTATAAGTGAGAGCTGAATGATGAGAACACATGGACTCACAGGAGAAAACAACACACACTAGGGTCTCTTTGGATGGTTGTGGGTGGGAGGAGGGAGAGCCTCAGGAAGAATAGCTAACAGATGCTGGGCTTAATACCTAGGTGATGGGATGATCTGTTCAGGAAACTACATGGTACACGTTTATCTATGTAACAAACCTGCACATCCTGCACATGTACCCCTGAAGTTAAAATAACAGTTGGAGAAAAATTAACTAACTAACTAACAAAAGAAGCTCAGCTGATAATGCAAGATCTTCTCAAGAGACTTTTGGGACTCTTCAAAATAAAAGTATATTGCTATTTAAAAGGTAAATACCAGTCAAAATCTTAGTCGCTTAAAACAACTGTTTTGTTCTTATTTTCGTTGTTTTGATGATTCTATAATCCGACTTGTTCAGTTGGGCAGTTTGTCTGTTGCATGTGATTCCTGGTTGGGCTGCAATCATCTGGAGACTCAGCTAGGCTAGATTATCCAAGATGCCTCATTCATTTGCCTGGCACATTAATGGGCATAGCTGAAGAGATGAATGATTGGACCTCTCTCCCTTTCTATGTAGTGTCAGGGGCTCTCCTCCTGTAGAGGCAGGTTTCTTCATATGGTTTCTACACAACATCTCTCCAGTAGGGCAGTCAAATTGTTTATATGACAGCTCAGCATTTCCAAGAACACAAAAGCATAATGTTCCCAGGCCTTCTTAAAGCTTAAACCTGAAACTGGTACAACATCCCTTTATTGCATTCCATTGGATAAGATGAGTCACAAAGACCGCTCAATTTCTTTGTGGAAGAGGAATACAAAAGGCTTTGGATACCAAAACCTTGTATAGACTTTGGAGTCATGGTTCACTGGAAGCTGTCTTTGAGAAGGCCTACTACTGTTACTCATCACAGCACTTCATTAAGGATTAGCATTCTGAAGCCCTAGGACATGGTCCCCTCCTCCTTTCCTGAGCAGATGGCTTCAGGGAAATGTTCTTGACCCAAGGCCTTAGTACTTGAAGAATGTGTACAGTCATTCAAAGAAGAGATCCGAGTCATGATATTTGGGCACGAGAGAGAAACAGACCAGAATTTAATGTGTGTCTAGTATAGCATAGAGGCTATGCTATGATGGGAAAATGTAGGGGATGGGTGTTGAATCATGGAAAATACCTTTTAGCCATGGGTGAAATACATTAATGTGTCCATTCTCAGAGTAACATTCTCTCTAGATGCTCACGGCAATAGCGCAAGTTAAAAAAAAATTGGAGAAACAATTCTTCTTAACTGCAGAGAAGTCTAATATTAGGTGCCTTAATTAATTAACCTATTCCTCCCGTTCATGGATATGGAACAGAAAAATAGCCCACAAGAAAATAATTTTAAAAATGTCATAAAAAAGAATGAAAATAAAAATCAGACCATATACATGTGCATGCACACACATACAATGACACATAGGAAACCAAAATAAAGAAAATTTAGATAAACTAATGAAATTATCTGATATCAAATGATTTGAATTTGGATAGTAATTGTAAATAAAAGAAACTATTATCTTAAAAGCTAGGGGAAAAATAATTGCACGAAATTAATATATACTATTAATGGCATTAAAAAATAGTAATTGTAGGCACAAAGTGAATTATAGCCAGCGAGTGATAAAGACTGTGTTCTAGAAGATAAAACTGAGTAAATTAGGTAGATTATAAGACTAAACAAATATACATGAAGTATTATATGGAAGTTAATAGGAAAGAATAATTTATCACGAAACTATACAACAGGAGTTCTAAAAGCCCAGAGCACAGGTAATGGAGGGTACTGGAGGGGAAGAAATAATCAATGAAGAAAAATATCATATTAAATAATATTGTTTAGATTTAAACCCATACTAACAGAAATTTTTAAAAGCCCTAGATATTTTCAGGATGTAGTAATTTGATTTTGTCACTTGAACATTCTCATTTAACTAATGGGTATTTAGTGGCCCATAGCAGCAAACTTCAATTCATACTCCTTATTTTAAGAGAACTTCAGGAATGAAGCTTGAGTTCCCTAACACTGCCATAAAAACATGATTCCCTGTGGCAAACTTATTTGGCTAATCAATATTATGATCATTCTTAAGCAACCTATTTATAATAATAGCTAACATTTCCTGGGGTCTACCTGTGTGCCAGGCACTGACCTAAATACCTAAAATATATTACATCCTTTAATCTCTGCAGAAACCCTAAGTGGTAGGGGAAAGTCCAGATTTTCTGGGACCTAAGGCTAATGTAAGGTACTCTTCATTAAAAATAGTATAAAATTATCAACACAAAAACTGGTATGAAAGCAAGTATTTATTTTTTTTTTTTTTTATTTTTTTTTTTTTTAGATTCAGGGGGTTCACATGCAGGTTTTTTACAGTGATATATTATGTGACGGTGAGGTTTGGGCTTCAACTGAACCCACCACTCAAATAGTGAACTTAGTACCCAATACATAATTTTTCAGCCCTTTCCACCCTCCTTTTCTTTTCTCTTTTGGAGTCCCAAGGTCTATTGTTCCCATATATGTGTCCATACATACCCAATGTTTACCTTACACTTAGAAGTGAGAACATGCAGTATTTGGTTTTCTGTTCATGTGTTAATTCACTTAGGATAACGGCCTCCGGCTTCTTCTATGTTGCTGAATAGGACATACTCCCATTGTTTTTTATGGCTGCATAATAGTCCATGGTGATATGTGCCACATTTTCTTTATCCAGTCCACCATTAATGGACACTTGATTCCATCACTTTGCTATTGTAAATAGTGCTGTAATACACATGTGAGTATATGTGTATTTTTGGTAGAACAATTTATTTTCGTGTGGAGATATGCCCAGTAATAAGATTGCCATATCAAATGATAATTTTGTTTTTAGTTCTTTGAAAAATCTCCAAATTGCTTTTCAAAGGGGCTGAACTAATTTACATTCCCATCAACAGTGTATATGAGTTTCCTTTTCTCTGCAACCTTGCCAGCATCTGCTATTTTTTGTGCGTGTGTCTTCTTAATAACAGCCACTCTGACTGGTGTGAGATGGTATCTCGTTGCGGTTTTGTTTTGAAAGTAAATATTTATTTGAATGGGAAAAGATGCCATGGTGAATTAATGGAGCATTGGAACTGATCCTTTTCTTTTGAGAAATTTTAATTTCCCAGAAATGACTTTTATATAATGCGTTCGGTTAGCCCTGACTTGCTTTCTTGATTGCTTAGGACACCCTCACACATAGGCAGAGCCCTGAAGTTTAAGTTCCATTCGCTTCACGGTAAATTCACCTTGAGAAATGACTACTAGTATACCCACAAGTTAATGGAGGCACAGGGTAACAGAGCCAGCATTCAAATCCAGCCTGTCTGGTTCTTTTGGCCACCATATTTTATTATTGCCAATCACTAGGCCCCTTCCTGAAAGACACCATCAAGAACTGTTCTGAGGGAAAGTAAGTTAAGTTTGCACATCACCTGATTAAAACTGTGTCTTTTTACATTAAGAATGTTGCTTTTTATGTTATTGATATATTCATGTCTATTGATAAAATCATGAGTAAACTGTCCTTTCTAGTTGGATCTATGAATTCTATCCACAAGTCAGGTGCTTGTCAGGTGTTCCAGATAGAGACCTTGGGTCTAAATTTTTCAAGACTCTCAGTCACCAAGTTTAGAAAAAAATGACACTAGAGATCATAAACATTGAGATCATTGGAGCTTCCAATTTTCATACAGAGTGCTTGAATGAGGGTAGGTGAAACAAATAATCTGTCTCCACATTCAGTTGGAAATAGCCAATGAAGTAGGCTCTTTGACTAAAACCTTAGTTTACTGAAACTTCTGCCTCACTGTGATCAAAAGGATATGTGTGGCCAACAGTGGGACGTTTGGCAGACCTAAACCAACTTTTTGGTGAATGTAATTTACATAACCATGATGCTTTTTTTCTCTCTTGGGTTTAATACTTTTAATTCGACTTAAAAGTACAACATAGTTATTCCAATCTTACATAATGTGAAATACAGAGATCAGAGAGATAGCAGGGTGTCAGACAATGTAGGCTACAGTAATTATATTGGCTTTTATAATGAAGAAAGAAGAGGAGCCACGATCATGTCCTGAATAGAAGTACGACATCTTCAAGCACGTATTAAATTAAACACCTGAGATGTTGTACTAAGAATGCACATTAGGGGTCAAAATGCTGAAAAATTAGGCTAAATAAAAGAATATTACAATAATTATGGCCAGGATTGTGGTAACTTGGACCAGAGATGATAATAATTGGATATATGTCCAGATGGCTAGGAGAGATTGAATTTGGTAGCTACTCTGAAAGTAGAACAAATAGGATTTGTTGAGGTACGATATGAAGGAAGGTAAGAGCAAAAGAATAAGGATGACTATTTTGGGACTGGTAATGCTGATAGGATGGAGTTGTTAGTTACAGATATGGGAAGGACTGCAGCAGGTTACATGAGGGAGACAGGGTAATCTTGAGATGATGAGGTTGTGATTATTGGGGGCAGAGGAAGGAGGGATATCGCTGTTATGAAGAACTCTGATCGCTGGGGCCTATCTTTCCTCTTGCAATCTTCTATAGTCTGAATGTTTGTGTCCCCACAAAATTTATATGTTGCCATATTCCTTTTTTTTTTTTTTGAGATGGAGTCTCACTCAGTCATCCAGGCTGGAGCACAGTGGCATAGTCTCAGCTCACTGCAACCTCCCCTTCCCAGGTTCAATCAATTCTCCTGCCTCAGCCTTCCGAGTAGCTGGGATTACAGGCTGGCACCACCATGCCCAACTAACTTTTTGCATTTTTAGTAGAGACAGGGTTTTGCTATTTTGTACAGGCTGGTCTCAAACCCCTAGCCTCATGATACTCCTGCCTCGGCCTCCCAAAGTGATATGTTGCTATATTCTAACTCTCAAGGTGATGGGATTAGAAGTTGAAGCTTTTGGGGGGTGATTAGATTATGAGGGCAAAGATAACCTGCACATATGGAATTGGTGCCCTTAAAAGGAGGACCCAGATGGATGCCTTGCCCTTTCTACCATGTGAGGCTGTATGTTTCCAGAAATTTATCCATTTCTTCAAGCTTTTCTAGTTTGTGTGCATAGAGGTGCTCATAATAGTGTGAGGATTTTTTTTTTTTTTTGGTAGGGTTGGTGGTAATGTCCTTTTTGTCATTTCTGATTTTATTTCAATCTTCTCTCTTTTTTCTTTATTAGTCTTGCTTACAGTCTATCAGTCTTATTTATGCTTTAAAAAAAAGACAACTTCTGGTTTCTTTGGTCTTTTGTGTGCGTTTTTTTTGTGTGTCTCAATTTCATCAAGTTCAGGTATGATTTTGCTTATTTCTTCTCCTCTGCTACCTTTGGGTTTGGTTTGCTATTGTTTCTCTAATTCCTCTAGGTGTGATGTTAAGTTGTTAATTTGAGATCTTTATAACTTTTTGATGTGAGCATTTAGTGCTATAAACTTTCCTCTTAACACTGCTTTAGTTTTGTCCCAGAGGTTCTGATATATTGTATCTTTGTTTCCATTACTTTCAAAGAATTTCTTGATTCTGTCTTAATTTCATTGTTCACCCAAATGTCATTCAGGAGCAGGTTTTTGGGTTTCCATGTAATTGTACGGTTTTGAGAGATATTCTTGGTGTTAATTTTATTTTTTTTTACATGTCTATTTGTCAGCTGTGGTTGATCTGTCTAGGTTGAGCTCAACTGGGCTTGGCTTCAAGTTGAAGGTTAAGTTTGGATCTGCTCCATATGTTTCTCATTCTCTGTTGACCAGAGAATGAAATACCTACAAGTACTTCTGAGTTTGTTTTATGACAGAAAACACATAGTGTAAAGTGTCATTCATTTTAGCTCGAGAGATAGAAGTGCAAGAGTAGCAGATATAAAAACACCCAGGGCCTCTTAAAGCCTAGGCTCATCACTGGCACACTGGCACATCCATACACATATCATTGTTCAAGGAGAGCCACATGGTTAAGTCCAACATCAATGAGCAGTTAATGTTACTACACCTTTAGGGCAAGGGGATGCAAAGTCACATGACAAAGCAGGTAAAAAGGAACGGTGAAGGCCCAATAATATATTACTTCTTGGATCTTATTCATAATCAAAATTGTTAAAATTGCTAAACATGAGCTCCAGTTATATCATTTTGATGATCACAGTATCCCTTCAATAAAAAAGGCAAGTGGGTCGGGCACAGTGGCTCATGCCTATAATCCCAGCACTTTGGGAGGCCAAGGCGGGTGGATCACTTGAAGTCAGGAGTTCAAGACCAGCCTGGCCAACATGGTGAAACCTCATTTCTACTAAAAATATAAAAATTAGCTGGGCATGGTGCCACATGCCTGTAATCCCAAGCTACTCTGGAGGCTGAGGCAGGAGAATCGCTTCAACCGGGAGGCAGAGGTTGCAGTGAGCCAAGATCACGCCATTGCACTCCAGCATGGGCAACAGAGTGAGACATCATCTCAAAAAAAGAAAAAGGGCAAGTGAGCAAGGCAAGTAAGCAACTTTAAAAATACTTACATAACCAATTCTTAAAATATTGCCTTAAATATGGCATCTCCATGATGAAAAACCTTCAGCACTTTTCTATTATGTACAGCATAATTCCAAATATCTCAGCTTTAAGAACATTTACAATTTTGCCCAAAACTACACTTTCATCTATATTTCTACAATCCCTTTCATTGAAGCAAATTCATATCATCATTCTGCACTTAAACGTTTTCTTATCTTCAACTTTGCTTATTATTTTATCCACCTGGAAATCTTTCCTTTTTTCTCTATACCTTCTGATTTCTAGGCAGACTAAGATCCCTGATAACCTAATCCAGAGTAATGGTTCAGTTATTTTAATTCCTGTAGAGTTCATAAGTTGGAATTCAGATTTGATATTCACAGTTATCAAAGGATTAGCAGGAACTCTTGTGAAGCACTGGCCACATGATTCACTGGAAGTAAGGAGGGGCTAAGCTCATAAGAAGGAAGCAATTGGGAATGAAGCCAAGTTAAGATACAGACATTAGAAACCACCACAGTTTATGAAGCAGGCACAAATTAGGTCAAATATGGAGAAGGAAATGCAATCTCCACATTGACAATACAAAGAAAAGCTGCACTATATCACCAAGCCACGCTCCTGTGTCCTGGGGCCAGGGCAAACCTAGAGACCACTGTGGGCCTGGAGTCCATATGTGATGGGGATAAGACCAAATAGACCCTTACAACTATCATAACCTGCCCTAATCATCAGTTCTTTCATATTTATGGTTATAGCTAAAACTACATAAATCTTTCTCCACAAATTGACTTCAAGTTCCTGGAAGGCAAGTGTTACATTTTATATTTTATAAGCCCCAAAACAATAGGATTTTGAGCATGGTCAACCACAAGAGTGCATGATTTATTGATAAACTCAAATCTGTGCTTTTTAAATAGCAAAGGTTATCTTCTTTAAGTGTATTCTTAGCCAAATCTAGCATTAATAAAGAAAGAGTAATGTGCTTAATTTATATACCAAAAGTAAGTATATAACCAAAATAACTGGATCCAAAAGTAATTTCTAATATTCATGTGAACAATCCAAAAAGATAAGGCAGTATGAAAAATCTATTATTTGGATTGTTCCCACAAAGACTGGGTTATTAGATTGGTGCAAAAGTGATTACAGTTTTAAACAATTTTAATAATTTCAACAAATTAGTTTTTAAATAGTTTCAAGAAGCAATACTATACATGTTGTTTTAGGTGTCATTTGGGACTGTTGCCATCACTGTCAAGTATTTCTCAGTTTAAAATAAACTTTTCCTCCATCTAAGCAGTATGAAAGACCAGTGTAGTCATTAAAACTGATGGAGTAAATAATCGGGGCCATCAGTGGAAGTAGAGGAAGTATTGAAGATCAGGTCTACTTGAAAAAACGAGTACGAGACAATAAGAAACTGATAGCATAATTCAATTATATTTGTAAGTTTTGCAAACTGCATTATAAAAGTATGATTTTAGATTGGAAGCAGAGAATAATACATCATATTCTGATGAATAATAGCTGAATTAGCAGGACAGTATGCCAACAAACCGGGTCCTACAGAACCATGCAAAGCAAAAACTTAGGGGCTTAGTACCCAGTTCTGACTGACTGCATTCCACCTGTGAGGTATAGTATGAAAATCAGCAAAAAGAAAATGTCACAGAAAAACAAACATCACAGATGTGCTTCCCAGTAGAGGTGCAAATATGGGAATGAAATGACCCTATGTTATTTTTTTTTTCCCATGAGCAAAATTGTCATGGTATTTGAGAAAATCTTGGCAGGTCTTGGGCAGACAAGTGATAATAACAGCAATAACCACCACAAATGATCAGGTATAATTGCTTTCTGGCAGCTAAAGGCAAGCAAGGAGAACCAGGCCAACAGACCACAATTACACCTGAATAATGGAGCAGGGAAGATCAGGACCACCATTCACTGGAATAATATTAAAACAAATTAAAACTGCCCTATGGAGGAGAAAATGACTAGAATAGCCAGGCAACAGTATGGCATTTTCTGTATTTATTCAGTTTTTACATTTATTTCTTAAAATCTAGCTATGTTAAATTTTATTCTTATGTTATCATTATCAACCACCTTAATACCTACAAGTTCTTCTGAGTTTGTTTTATGACAGAAAACACATGGTGTAAAGTGTCATTCATCGCATATGGTTTGCAATGTGCATTTTGAAAAAAAAAAAGTTATAAAACAAAGTGTTAATAGACGGAAAAAAGATCGACATCTTCTAAAATAGGAAAAAAATCCATCCCATAATCTAATTGACTTAATCCCATAATTAGACCCCTGAACTAGTTAAACAAATGACATATTTGCTAATGAGTTTTCAAAGGAATTCCTAGAGAAATCCATAAGCTCGGTATCATTAGGTGAGGCAGTCTTTCTCTGGTAGAATTTAATTATGTGTAGTTAAGACCCTTTTCAAAATATAAAACTGTATTGCTCTTCACTGTGAGGCAACTTTATAAAGTTATGACAAATTAAATAATTACTCATCTATTTTACTAATTACTTGTAAAGCATCAAGTAGCATATTTGTTTGTTAAACTCAGGAAATATTTAAGTGTTATCTCCTTGCCAAATCTGGTTCCTAGGCTCCCACTAGTCGGATTTGTTGTTCCTATATAAATGTTCCAAGTTCTTTAGACCTTGTTATAGTTTGCTTTGTTTGTTTTAAAATATTTTGAGTTTAGTTTTGCCTGTAAACCTGCCCAAAGTAATGACTGAGATTGATTCTTAAAGTGCTCAAAATAGTTGTGTTTAATTTGCTTAACATAAGTAGCATTCTCAGAAGTCTAAGTTCATGATTTAGAATATTTATGCCAACACTTTGGAATGGGTGGGATGCCAATTGCTATATGAATCTACTTAATTAAAATTAGGAAAGAGATCTATGTTATCATAATCAACTCTAATTGGCACTTTAAAGGATCAAGGCCAATGAATATATAAAACATTTCCTATAATAAATATCTAGAGACAAATTGTATAATTAGTGTGATTTCTGGGCTAAACTAGATTTATACACAGATAATTTGTATATATATACATATATATGTATATATATATGTGTGTGTGTGTATATATATATATATATATATATATATAGAAAGAGAGAGAGAGAGAGAGAGAGTTAATTTCTCTCAGTCAGCCATAGAGATAAGAGATAGGAAAATTATAGAGATGCCAAATACATCATTGATCTAAATATCTTATTATTTCAAGCTTCTACCCACTAAATTTAATAAGTGGAAACATTTCAAGGTTCTCCTTTCTGTTGTCCTAATGGTGAAGGGAATAGGAAAATGAAAAGGAGAACAATTAATATACAGATAAGATTATCATTTTTGAGATAATTAAAGGATTGTCTGTCAGGACTATTTATTTGATTAATAGTTTAATGACATCCCTTAATCCAAGTACGGAGTCAATGCACCTAATGCATTGAGGAGGCATGTAGCTACATTTGCTCACTACTCGGATATAGGAAAGTCTGAAGTTATTTATATTTCTTTTCTGTAGTAGAGGCAGACTGCTTCGGATGCATGGTTATACTTCAACCACAAGATGGGAATTTAGTTGCTGTGTGGACAAAAAGAAAGATGAATGTTCACTACAATAAACAACTGAACCATTTTTAATTCAAATATAAGTTTCATATGTTTATGTATGTTTTATTTTAAAATACTTAATTGACAAATAAAATGTATGCATTCCAGGTGGACAATGTCATGATTTTTTGTACAAATATATTGTATAATGATTACTGCAGTCAAACTAATTACACATTCATCAGCATCCATAGTTGCCACTGTGTGTGTGTACGCATGTGTGTTTGTGTGTGTGTGTGTGTGTGTGTGTGAGAGAGAGAGAGAGAGAGGTAGGCACTTAAAATCTGTTCCTATAACTTGCCACATTTTATACTGTTTAATTAATTTTAAATTTAATTTTAATGACACATTTTATAATTTGCCACATTTGTTTTATTTCTTTTTGTTTTATTTCTATTTGCTTTATTTCTTTCTCTCTCTCTCCACACACACATACACAATTTATTTTCAGAACCATTTGAGTGTAGGTTGCACACATTAGGCCCATTTATCTCTTAAAACTTTTTGCACATTTCTAAGAACAAAGATGGACTTTTACACAACCAAAGTACAGCTACAAAGTTTAGGAAATTTAACATTGCTATAAAACTTTTATTTAATTTATTATTCAAATTACAATGTTAGCAGTTGTCCCAAAAGTATCCTTAATAGCATTTTTGTTTTCCTCCAGGCTGGAATCTTGTTTAGGATCTTATATAGCATTTAGTTCTCCCGTCTCGTCAGTCTCTTTTGATCTATAATTATTCTTCTGCTGTTCTTTGTCCCTAATGACATGGATTTTTTGAAGAATGCAGGCTATTTGTTTATAGGATATTCCTCAATTTAAGTTCATCTTGCAATTCTTTGCGATCAAATTAAGTTAAGCATTTCCAGCCAGAATAGTACAAAATTAATGATGTGTTGTTTGCGGTGTAATTTAATCTCTTCCCACTAGACTAGATGTGAGAGTTAAACATCCTCATCATCACCACCCCCTCCCCCATGTTAGTATCTATTGCACTGGGAGTGGACTGGGTTTCAGAACACAGCAGCAGTACATTCCAAAGTACTAGTCATGCATATGGGCATTTAAATTAGCCTGGGGGAAAACGTTTTTTATAAATTCTTCTCAAAGCAACTGATGCCTCATAAACTCTAAACACTGCTTCTATGTTTACTCTAACTATTGGTTTTGCTAGGATTTTAGCTTTATGGCTACTTTTTCCTCATTCTATATACTGTTTGGCTGGTACACCCACAATACAGCTTTATTGTTCAACTTTACACCAATGATTCCTAAGTTTATAACTATCTGCTATGATTTCTCTCTTAGACGAGGCTATTGGAGAACATCTGAAATTGCCATCGAAGTCCCCAAATCAATTTGCTTAAAACAAGTCATCTTCTTGAACTCAAATTCTTCTTCTTACACTAATTATTTTAACTGACAACACCAAATAATTCTGGACTTTTTTCTTAAGAGCCATATCCAGTTAATCAACAACTGTAAGACTGTCTTTATCTTACCAGTGCACATTTACTTATACCTATCTCCAGTTTTTCTTCTTATTTACACTCATAACTTTTTTTTTTTTTTTTTTTTTTTTTTTTTGAGACAGAGTCTTGCTCTATAGCTCAGGCTAGAGTGCAGTGGCATGACCTTAGCTCATGCAACCTCTACCTCCGGGGGCCTGATTCAAGCAATTCTGCCTCAGCCTCCCGAGTAGCTTGGGATTACAGGCATGTACCACCATGCCCAGCTAATTTTTGTATTTTTAGTAGAGACGGGGTTTTACCATGTTAGCCAGGCTGATCTTCAACTCCTGACCTTGTGATCTGCCCACTTCAGCCTCCCAAATACACTGATAACTTCTTGCCTCCATTATTATGTAAGAACTGAACTCTGCCTACAACTTTGTCTTTTGCATTCAGTCTAGCACACAAAGTCAGGTTAATCATTTCATACTACAACTATGATTAAGGTACTTACTACTTTTTATTCATGACTCCTTATTACCTACACAGTACTATTATTACTTAGCATAGCACAAAATTTAAAATATTTTCTGTGACTGTATCTCTGGAAGCATTTGTTGTCATTCCTTATTTGTATAGTTTCTTGAATAATACATATTATCTTCCAGTTACCTGTTTTTGTTCCAATTGTTTTCCTTGGCTAAGATCCTCTAGTTTCATTTGTATGTTCAGTGAATTCTTTATCACCCTTCAAATTTTAGTTTTCTATCACCACCTCCATAGATTCTCCAAAAGACTTTTCCTAACCCACCCTTTTCTAGCATACATCACCTTACTTTGTTTACCTTTACACCTCTTTTACCAAAATATAAGTTTCTAGAATCCAGGAATTTTGTCTTTTCTTTGGTTCTCAGGGTGCCTAACACTAGTAGATGGTCAATAAACGTATGCATCTCTTATATGTCGATAATGAGACATTTAAAAATCTATGGTGATAAGTGGAGAACAATCAATATGAAGCATATCTTTATAGAAATTATTGTGTAAAGGGAAACTTCTCTGTCCCCCTTGCTGGAGTGCAGTCGCACGACTTCGGCTCACTGCAACCTCTGCCCCCCGGTTAAAGCGACTCTTCTGCCTTAGCCTCCCAGGTAGCTGGGACTACAGGTGCATGGCACCACACCGGGCTAATTTTTGTATTTTTAATAGAGACGGGGTTTCACCAATTTGACTAAGCTGGCCTTGAACTCCTGACCTCGTGATCTGCCCACCTTGGCCTCCCAAAGTGCTGGGATTACAGGCATGAGTCACCACGCCCTGCCTGATGTCTCCTTTCAAAATTCAGATTTTATTAAAAAATAAAATTATATTATTTGTTTTGTTTTTCTTAAACTTATTGTACCAGAGTTTACTTTACCTATGTGGAGATTCATCCTGTTCACATTGCATGACATGCCATGTTTCATAACTTTTTTCCAAGGTAGCATAAATTGCAAGAAATTGCAAAACGTGTGTTATTTTTAATTCCCTATATAGATATTAAAATGTGCTGGTACATTTGGACTTCTGCTTTATGAAAATTTACTTTGGCTCTTTCACAGTCTGTCTTCCTACCCTCATCCAGCTTCTTTCCAGATTAAGTAATTTTCATCATTTCATCAACTGACTTTCAATATTGATCTGGTTATATCATGCTATGCTGTGGTAACAAACCCCAAAATACCTTTTGCTTAACGTAGAAAGCTGTATATCTTTTACATGCAAAGTGTACTTTGTTATGAGTTTAGTGAATCTCTCCTCTGGGAAGTGGCTCTAGGATCCAGTGTTCTAACTTAGGACTCTGCCATCTCATCTCAACATGTGGCTTTATGGTTTTCCACAACAGAGGAAGAGAGACCATGGAGAATTCACACACCATACTCCCTTTGATAATTCACTAAAAACTATTCACATGGCTCTTTCATACTGCAAGGGGTCCTGGGAAATGTAATTCTTGTATATAGGTGTCTCAACCATGTCTTATTTTCGCTTCAGAGCGTCTCAGGAGAGACAGTACTCAGGAGCTACCCAAGTCGGACACTTGTTTTTCTGGTTGCAGCTTTTACCTAATACCCTACCCAACTCCTGATTTGCCTGTAAGGGTTTTATTGTGTGTCAGGTTTTGTTTTTAAGTTTTAAGTATATCATCAGGTGTTGCTGAAGGAAGGTTCCATGTCCTAGCTTCTTGTGGTATCATAACCTAGAATTGATGGCTTGCCTTTAGGAGAGGACTATACAATTCCACAATTGCATAGTGTCACTTTTTCATCTTATGTTACAATCTGGGCATGTAGGACTTCAAGAAAGGATTTTATATAACCAATAGCTCCTCTTATGCTGTTTGACACTTTTATTATTTACTAAAGCATAGAACACAACCAAATGTAAAACATATTTACATAACATAATTACACAGAACTATAACTAGTCCAGGTGTGGTGGCTCACACCTGTAATCCCAGCACTTTGGGAGGCTGAGGCAGGCTGATCACCTGAGGTCAGAAGTTCAAGACCAGGCTGGCCAACATGGTGAAACCCTGTCCATACTAAAAATACAAAAATTAGCTGGACATGGTGGCGTATGCCTGTAATCCCAGCTACTCAGGAGGCTGAGGCAGGAGAATTGCTTGATCCTGGGAGGTGGAGATTGCAGTGAGCTGAGATCGTACCACTGCACTCCAGGCTGGGTGACAGAGTGAGACTCCATCTCAAAAAAGAAAAAAAAAAGAAAAGAACTATAACTAGTTATACATGCACATATATACTCATACATATACATGTAGTATGTATATATCATGTATATTTACAGACACTATATATAACTATGTTAACATAGCTTTGTAATATTTTTATAGAAATTTTACTCAGAAATTTCCAAGAGTAAGCTGCATATGCTCCAATGTATATCTTACATATCTATCTATATGAATCTCTTTTATATATATACTATATACATATATATATATGAATCTATCTGTAATCTATCTGTCTCCTTATATAAATTAAGAATGGGTAGGTGATGGGCATAGTGAAGGGAAAGCATTATTCTTGTGTGTGAAATTTTCCTCTGAAATATTACAGTGGAATAGATGACCTACAATGATGTGATATAGTGTTTATCCTGAGCTTTGTCATATTCCTTGGCACAACTCAAAATTTAACACACTTTACCAAGAGAGAAAAGCTTTACTGGATCACCACTTCATTTAGTATTTTAGACTTTTCCTGATAGAGAGAATAATGTGCTCTCCTTGGTCTCTTGAAATATGTAAATATCACCTTATTCTCTTAACAAGAGGCTTGCATTTCCTATTATATCTATACCACAATGCCACTTATACAAATAAGAAACATCTTATTTCTCTATTCACTTATTTTTTTTCTTTATTAACAGGATCCCAGGCAATGTTTTCACACACTTTTTTTATCCTCTTACAGGTAGAGATGGTCAATAAGAAGACACAGAAGTTCATGGGACTTCCTGGACAATGCTTCATGATTCTAAGCATTCTCCCTCTTGCTGCTAACTAGAAAGAACAATTACAACTATTTGAGAATTATGAGACGAAGATCAAGAGCTTATCACAGACTTGACCCTGCCATCCTTGAGCAGCTAAACACACAACATCAAACTCCTACTTCCATACTTAGTATTAAATGAGTATATCAAACCTTATGTATTTAAGCCTGTCTAGTCAGATCTCTTTTATAAGTGCCAAGCACAATTTTTAGCTGATTTAGTAAATTCATTCTTACAGAAGTGATAAAAATTACCCAAGGACACTGAGATAACAAGAGTCAGAGTAGGACTGTGAACTTCAGTCTTACCTATTACCTCGTGCTCATTTTCTTATACTGTATATCATTACATGAGTCCTGGAAATTGTGTTCTCTTTCAGTGTTCCACCGCAGTTCATTTAAAGCTCATGGAACATTAGAAAAAGTAAGTGGAGATGGAATTAGACAAGGTGATAGAAGTATGCACTGGTTAAAATCTACCTTACCTTCAACCCCAGTCTCCACTTCTGCACTTGTCTTAAACATTGGATAATTTCAATCAGCAGATCACTATGTTATCACTTACAGTAAAATACTGATCTCTCTTTTTGTAAAAAAAAATCTTAATTTATGTGTATAGTTAATGCAGGGATACCCCAAAGTGGAGTGGTTTTATTTAAAAAAAAAAAAAAAAGGAGGGAGGAAGAGAGGGAGGGAGGGAGGGAGGGAGGGAGGAAGGGAGGAAGGAAAGAAGGAAGGGGAGGGAGGGAGGGAGGAAGGGAGGAAGGGAAGAAGGAAGGAAGGAAGGAAGGAAGGAAAGAAGGAAGGGGAGGGAGGGAGGGAGGAAGGGAGGAAGGGAAGAAGGAAGGAAGGAAGGAAGGAAGGAAGGAAGGAAGGAAGGAAGGAAGGAAGGAAGGAAATAGAAAGAAAAGGGCAGGATTCATTTTTGCTTTAAGTGTGATACTTCTCCCTTTTCTTTATACTGATTCTTGAAGCATGGAATTGCTTCTATCGAAAATATAGCAATGCTTTATTTATATCCACTCTGAATATTAAGAGAGTAATTTTAATGTGAAAGCGTACTAAGAAAGCTTCACTTTTTTATTTTATTTTTTTCTATTTACGACCTAAGGAACACATGATTTTATACATGGTCTGCTAACCAGCTGCTAAGTATTAGGGCAGAAATTATCAAAGAGAACCAGTAAATTCTGCCGTTTTTCCCTCTGGTACTCTCTAGCTAGAGAATCCTCTTCATTTCAAATGGAAGATCTTCCTCTTAGTAAGAGTGCTCTGACCTATATAAACTGTGTAGCATAGAAGCCATATTTTTTCTCTTTTAAAGTCCACACAAATTAACCTCCACACCTGAATGTTTTATGCTAAAAACTAATTTAAAATGTTATTTCTTTGCCTTTTGAACTCTTTTCAAATACTAAATAACTATTTGGCTAGATAAATGACCTTAAAAGTAAAAGCTCCACTCTCATGCTTTTAAAAAATAATATTATCTCTTCACTTAAACGTTTATATTTCATAATGGTGTTGAATATAAATTATTTAAAAACTGTACTCTCAATTTTAACTCTTCATATTGCTATCAAATCTTTTGGAAACATTTTTACAATTTTTCTCTAGTTGGTTACTATTACTTTTACTTCATTACTTTTTAGAATAAAATCATTATATATAACAAGGAGATAACTTCCATATTATATATTCTGTATGACATCAAATCTGCATATGACATTAGCTTCCTCTGTGGGTCTTTCTCTTCTAGAATCTCTCTCCATCAATTTACCTAGTGAATCACAACAAATTCAAAGCCTGCAACACAAAACTTCATTTCCAAAAGATATTCAGTATCCCCTCATCTCTAGGAGGTAATGTGTATAATCTTAGTCTAATATTCAAGATTCATCAACATATATCTTTTGTAAGTCATCACCACCCACATGTGACCCATCATCAATCATGCTGATTTGCTCAGTCTTATGAATAGGTCTTGAAATATTTATTCTTTTCCTCCAAAATGAATAAGGTAGAGTATAAATAAAATGCATCAACTACTTGTATAAAAGTCTCGGTGTCTCACACAATTCTAAGTATGTACAAGGTGTTTTGAGTTTGTAGAACCAAGCCATAATGGATAATCTCATTTATATTGCTTATTTATTTTAATCAGCGAGCAAAATTATGTGTGTTTATTATGTACAACATGGTGTTTTGAGATATGTATACACCAATGGCTAAATTGTGCTAATGAACATATGCATCACCTCACATGCTTATCATTTATCATTTTTTGTGGGGACAACACTTAAAATCTATTTTCATAGCAATTTTTGAATACATAATATACTGTTATTAACTGTAGTCACTATGATGTGCAATCAATCTATTGGGTTTATTCTTCTTATCTTACTGAAATTAGATGCCCTTTGGCCAACATCTCCCAAAGGTTCCTACCCACTAGCCTCTAGTAACCATGCCTCTATTTCTATGAGTTGGACTATTTTAGATTCCACATATAAGTGACATCATGTGGTATTCGTCTTTCTGTGCCTAGTTTATTTCTTTTTACATAATGTCCTATAATCTCATACATGTTAAATTAAGCTCTTTCCCTACTGCTTTGCTTCTCACTCTCACCTTTGCTTGGGTTACTATAGATAAAAGTTACCAAAGAAGAAATTAAAGTACTTTGAACACATATGTCTTTCTATCTATAATAGTATCAACTTCAACAAATAATTCAATGTGTTATGCATGGAAAAAATATGAAAGAGTCAAGAATTATTTAATGCAAAGTTTGGGAAAGAAAAATGACTATATAAAGCTACCCTTTCAAAATCATGAAGGAGAATTAAAATAAACAATAATTATTAGTTCTTCAGATTACTGGGACAGAAAGCTAATCAAGGTGAATAATGCCACTTTGGAGAAGAAAATGAAAGATGCGGTCGGGTATGTTGGCTCATGCCTGTAATATCAGCACTTTGGGAGGCCAGGGCAGGCAGATCACCTGAGATCAAGAGTTTGAGAATAGCCTGGCCAACACGGTGAAACCCATTTCTACTAAAATACAATATTTAGCTAGGGGTGGTGATGTGCGCCTATAATCCTAGCTATTCGGGAGGCTAAGGCAGGAGAATCACTTGAACCTAGGAGGCGGAGGCGGAGGTGGAGGTGGAGGTTGGAGTGGGCTGAGATCACGCCACTGCACTCCATCCTGGTGACTAAGTGAGACTCCATTTCAAAAAAAAAAAAAAGAAAAAGAAAAGAAAAAGAAAATGAAAGATGGCTATATAGATGGTTGACAGATTATTTTGTACTACTTGCCATATATCCTAAGGCACAGTTCCAAACAAACTTCCAAAACTGTGTTAAAAATATCTTCACTGAAGCAAAAGTACATATTATTTTACTAATTCAAACTGCCTTCTCCAAAATTAGCCCAGATTGCTGACATTATAGCACACCTATACATACCCTGTGATTCCTGAGTTAATTGGCAAATAGTCTCCTCCAGGCAATAATTGTTCATTAATAGCCTATTTGGAAACAAATCTATTAAGAATAAGATACTTTTGAAGTAAAATGAAAATTGCTTTAGAAACAAAGTATTTGAATATACTTTGTTCAGTCTGAATCCAAAACCTGAGCAACACCTAAAACATTAAATAAGCTTTTCTTAGAAAGGAATACTGCCATTTGCAACAACATGGAACCTGGAGGACATTATGCTAAATGAAATAAGACAGAGAAGGACAAATACTACACAATTTCACTTATATGTGGAATCTAAGAAAAGTGAAACTCATAGTAATGTAAAGGAGAATAGTAGTTAACAGGGGCTGGGGTAAGGAAGTGAGAGATATTAATAAAAGGGTACGAACTTTCATAAGAAGAATACATTCTGAAGCCCTAGGAATAGAACAAAAAACAAAACTGCTGACTTAATTCTGCCCTGTGGGGAGTGGGGAAATAAATAAAAATCCAGAATAAAAATAAGTAAATGTTTCCAATGAAATAAAGTCAGTATTCCCCAAGGATGACTTGATAGTGGATTTCCTTCTAAATGCCAGTACAATGCATAGGAAATAATTGAGACTTATATGGCTCAGTGGGACCAATGATCACTTTCATATCCAATGTTAAAGGTGATAATATGATATCTGGTTAACGTGATTTCCACTAACATTATCACTTTTTTATGCATGGATTGCTCTTCTTGGATGATGAATTCATAAAATCACTGTAGGTTTTCTTTTAACACCTTTACCAGATACTGTGATGTCCATCCACTACAGGTGTACAGTCTGTATCTTCTTTAAATGAAGGATTTGTTGACTCAGGGGCAAAGATGAACTGTCGTGCAATGACTGGTTGATAAAGTTGGTGCTCAAGGTGCTCAAAGCAAGATGATTCCGACTAAAAATTTGTTACAGAGTTCTCTGTGGGTATAAGCTGGAGCTTTCTCTCTTTTTTTTTTTTTTTTGCCTGCCAAGCATTTTGACTTCGGCCTAATCCTGCTTATTTTTTCTTTCTTTCACATGTGGACCCAAGCATACTCCCTAACTAATATTTTGAGATATAAAATCAACTCCATTTCTCAAGGAACCCAACCAACAGACAATATCTGCAGTATGGATTGATTGATTTCTAGAATGTCTGAAGGTATAATATTGAGAATCATTAACCATGTTGTTTTCGATTTTCCAGGCAAACCCTTTTTTTTTTTTTTGAGACAGAGTTTCGCTCTTGTTGCCCAGGCTGGAGTGCAATGGCGCAATCTTGGCTCACTGCAACCTCCACCTTCCGGGATCCAGAGATTCTCCTGCCTCAGCCTCCCAAGCAGCTGGGATTACAGGCATGCGCCATGGCGCCCAGCTAATTTTGTATTTTAGGTAGAGATGGGGTTTCTCCAAGTTGATCAGGCTGGTCTCCCTCCCGACCTCAGGTAACCTTCCAATTCCCATGCAAAATGTTTCTTTTAAGAAAAGAGAATTCTGGGAAACAGTTGGGGGATAGCTAAGTTGACATGGCACAAGTACACTATGCATACATGAATATACATAATATTTTCACTAACCCTACTATCTGCTCCTTGCATATGAAGAAAATAAGGTACAGAGAGAAAAAATAATTTTGTACCATGGTCGGAGTAACACTTCCATAGGTAAAATTATAAAATCTAGACAAAATATAAAAAATAATGATATTTTTTTTTAGATAGAGTGTCACTCTGTTGCCGAGGCTGGAGTGCAGTGGCGTGATCTAGGCTCACTGCAACCTCCACCTCTTGGGTTCAAACGATTTTCCTGCTTCAGCCTCCCTAGTAGCTGGGCCTACAGGCGTATAGCACCACGACTGGCTAATTTTTTGTATTTTTAGTAGAGGTGGGGTTTCATCATGTTGGCCAGGCTGGTCGTGAACTCCTGAACTCAGGTGATTCACCAGCCTCGGCCTCCCAAAGGGCTGGGATTACAGGCGTGAGCCACCACGCTGGGCCTAAAATGATAATTTCTAAAAATAGAATGACCATATGATTCAGCAATCCCACTTTTGGATGTGTATCTAAAGGAAATGAAATGAAAATCTCTAAAAGATAAGGGTGCTCCCAGGTTCATCGCAGCATTATTTACAATAGTCAAGATATGGGAACCATCTAAATGTCCAATGATGGGTGAACCACCTAAATGTCCAATGATGGATGAAATTGTGGTGCATACATACAATGGAATGTTATTCAGCTTTTAAAAAGAAGGAAATCCTGCTATTTGCAACAACATGGTTGGACCCAGAGGGCATTGTCTCAAATGAAGTAAGCCAGGCATAGAAAGACAAATGTAGTACTGTATGCTCTCACTTATATGTAGAATCTAAAATAGTAAAACTCTTAGAAGAGAGTAAAATGGTGGTTTCCAGGGGATGGGAGCAGAGAAAAATGGAGAAGTGATAGTTAGAGGGCTAAAGTTTCAGTTATGTAAGATAAGTTCTGGAGAGCTACTATACAACATAGCATTTATATGTAACAACAGGGTATTATATATTTAACAGTTGCTAAGAGGTTAGATCTGATGTTAAATGTTACCACAAAAATCCACAGTAGGAATAATAAAGGGACTGGGAAAAAGCTGGGAGGTGCTAGATATGTTCATGGCCTTGATGGTGATGATAGTTTCACAGGTGTGTACTTATCCCCCAAGTTGTCAAGATGTAGACATTAAATATGTACAGCTTTTATATGTCAGTAGCACATCAATAAAATGGTTTAAAATAATCATCATCATTATCATCATCATTTGAAGGTGAAAGAACAAAAACAGGCAGAAACTAGGGGGAAAGCTACTCTTGAAAGAACATAACTACACTTGGTGAAATTTGTGAGGGAATCCTTTTGTCTTATAAAGTTCCCTGATCTCTATAAAGTATAAGGACACAAAAAAACTGCAGCCTAAAATGTTTGAAGTATGAGAAGACAGAGTTTGGGACAGCAGAGCAGAATGTTAGTAAATCTGAAAGTAAGGGAGCAGCAGAGCCAGCAAGTCCCAATATCTGTGTATAAAATCTACCAAACTTTGGCTGATCTCTAAAGCATGATAAAGATCTCAAGGGGCCCAGTAAAATCTCAGTAGATGTAAACTGAAAGAAGTGAGTGGAATTTCATCTTCTGCAGCCCACAGGAGAGATAGAGTTTGAAGTTTGAGTCCCTCCAAGTTATCTACTTGCTAAAATAAAAATTACTCTTCAGAGGAACAGAATTTAGAGTCTCCACACAAACCATTCATATCTAGTATTGAATAAAAAACCACTGGACTTGGAATAGAAAAACATGATTTATACTAAAGAAAAAAATATAGTCAATATATCATCCCTAAGATGACACAGATGTTGTAATTTTCAGACAAGAACTTTAAAGCAACCGTTAAATATTTTCAAGAACTTAAAAGAAAAAATATACATGTAAATAATCAAATAATCAATCCTAGCAGAGAAATAGAAACAATATGTATTTTCAGGGCCCTTAGCTGGGAGATTGCAGGAACATGAAATATATGAGTTTTAATGAAGTTGAGTGGACAATGAGGAAAATGTCAAGAGATGAGGAGAGAGATATTTCAGTAAGATAGATCATGTACAACATTACAGACCATTGTAAGGATTTGGGCCTTTATTCAAGTGAAACAAGAAGTAATGGGAGGGATTTGAGAAGAAAAGTGACATTACTTGACTTCTCCTTTGTACTTAACTGTACTGCTGAGAAGAGACACTGGAGAGAGGACCAAGAAATTAAGAAGGAAGACTGATTAGGAGACCAGATCAATGATGGTGTCTTAAACTTGTGTGGTAGTAGTGAAACTTATGAGAAGTGAATATATTCTCATGGTAAAGAAAGAGAAAATGTTGATGGATTGGATATGACTCCAAGATTTTTTGACTAAGCAGCTAGGAGTTGTAGTCATTACCTGCTACATAATTCGTGGGGCCCATTGCAAAATGAAAATGGCAACAAAAGACAAAATAGATAAATGGTATAAAGCAATGGCAACAAAAGCTAAAATACACAAATGGGATGTAATTAAACCTAGGAGCTTCTGCACAGCAAAAGAAACTATCATTAGAGTGAACCTGCAACCAACAGAATGGGCAAAAAATTTTGCTATCTATCCATCTGACAAGAGGACTAATATTCAGAATCTACAAAGAACTCAAACAAATTTACGAGCAAAAAACAAATAACCCCATCGACAAGTGGGTGAAGGATATGAACAGACACACCAGTTAGAATGGCAATCATTAAAAAATCTGGAGACAACAGATGCTGGAGAGGATGTGGAGAAATAGGAACACTTTTACACTGTTGGCGTGAGTGTAAATTAGTGCAACCATTGTGGAAGACAGTGTGGCGATTCCTCAAGGATCTAGAAATAGAAATTCCTTTTGACCCAGAAATCCCATTACTGGGTATATACCCAAAGGATTATAAGTTGTTCTATTATAAAGACACATGCACACCTATGTTCATTGCGGCACTGTTTACAATAGCAAAGAACTGGAACCAACCCAAATGCCCATCAACGATAGACTGGATAAAGAAAATGTGGCACATATACACCATGGAATACTACACAGCCATAAAAAATGATGAGTTCATGTCCTTTGTAGGGACATTGATAAATCTGGAAACCATTATTCTCAGCAAACTGACACAAGAACAGAAAACCAAACACTGCATGTTCTCACTCATAAGTGGGTGTTGAACAATGAGAACACATGGACACAGGGAGGGGAACATCACACACTGGGGTCTTTTAGGGGGTGGGGACTAGGGGAGAGATAGTATGGGGTAGGTAGATTAGGGAGGGAAAACATTAGGAAATACCTAATGTAAGTGACAGGGGAATGGAGGCAGCAAACCACCATGGCATGGTATACCTATGTACAATCCTGTAAGATCTGCACATGTACCCCAGAACTTAAAATGTAATTTAAAAATAATAATACTTATCCTCAAAAAAAAGAAAAAAGAAGAAGAAATAAGAAACTCAAAAAAAGACAAATTTTTTCCAATGCAATGAATGTGGAATGATGTTTCATTTTTTTAAAGTACATTTCTCAATATTCAGTCAGTATTAGTCTCTTTTCGTGTTTTCATTTGTTTTTCCTTTTCTGTAATAGTCTTTTCATTTACCTGGCTTCTTTCTCTGTTGAATTTCATTTGTCTTTTTCTCACCGAGTTATGGGAATTCTTAATAAATTCTAAAGGGTTTTTTTGTGTGGTTTTTTTTTTTTTTTTTTTTTTTTGTCTAAGATATGTGTTGCTAGTATCTTTTCCCAGACTGTCACTTGTCTTATTAATCTACTTATGGTGCTTTTATTTTACAGAAATATTAATTTGAATAAAGTCAAACAGGTTCTCTTAAAAAGAATATTTTAAATTTTATTTTAAGGCATTCTTGGGACTCCCTTATGTATAGTAATCTCCTTTTATCCACAAGGGCATATGTTCCAAGACCCCCACTGGAAGCCTGAAACTGTAGCTAGTATCAAATCCTATATACACTATGCCTTTTTCCTATCCTTACATTTCTATGATAAAGCTTAATTTATAAATTAGGTTCAGAAATAAAATAGAAAAATTATAACAATATACTGCAGTGAAAGTTACGTGGCTAAGGTCTCTCTCTCTCAAAGTTAGCTGTACTCACCTATTTATTGACCACTGTTGACCTCAGGAAACTGAAACAATGGCAACGCAAATCACAGAAATCAAAACCCTAGATAAGGGGAGACCACAGTATCCACTCTTAAGCTGCAACAAAATTAATTGTTGCTATTATCAGAAATGTCTGTGAGTGAATCAAGACACTGCCAATGAATCTGCCACCCCCAGAATCTAACCCAGACAAGCTACTCTTTATAGAGCTAGCCAGAAAGAACATATTAACAAAGAAAATGTGTAAATATAACCAGAAAAATGGTTGTGGTAATTTCAATATTGATACAAGAATAACAGGAATTCCATTGTGGGTAAATAATACATTAGCTTCATGTTAAACCCTCTGGGTCACTTAGACTTTTTAAAGAAGAACTGATGATTTTAAAAATTTAAGAAATATTCAGAATCTTATAGTCCACAGAAAATTATAAAAACATTTTCATTTTTCCATGTTGGCTTGTTAATTATGCATGCTATGTATTTTAGATGTATAGTTAAATAAACTGTGTGTCTCTGTATATATGTGTGGAAATTACAAATTTTTGTTTTCACATATTGGCATAGAGTTGCTTATGACATTTTCTTTAAAACTGTTTTATCTTTAGTTGTGCCTACTCATTAGTTTCTAATACATTTAAGATGCTCTTTATCTCCTTTTATTTTACTTCTCATATTGGATACATAAATAATTAGCATTCAATCATCTTTCCTCTGTTTTGATTTTCTTCTAAGTACTATTAATCAATTTTATATGCAATGGTTTAGTCATAATTCATTTTCCAGTAATTTACTAATTTTCCTTTTGATTTCTCCAACCCATAAACTTTCATTTTTTAAACTTCTAAAATATATAGGGTTTACCAGTAATCTTTTCAGTTTTGATTGCTAAATTGCCTTGCATTACAGAATATAGTCTCTGTGATACAGACTTTGAATTTGCTAAGCCTTATTTTATAACCTAGATTATGAGCAAATTTTATCAATATTCTTTGTATGCTTCTTATTAAAATATATACTTTCCTGTTAAGATATAAGACAGTCCTTAATAAACTTGATTTTATTGTGTCTCAACTTATTCTAAATTCATACTTTAAAAAATCTGTTTCATTTCCATGTTGCATTTATTTCACATTGCATGCCTATAACAAATAATCTCATGTATCCCATAAATATATACACCTACTATGTATACAGAAAAATCTCAAAAAAAATAAACAAAAAACAAAAACAAGTTTTTATTTTTTGACAAGCATTTGAAAACACTCCTTGTCCAATTTTCCAGTTGTCTATCTCCCCTCAGAAAACTGATAATTTTTACTCTACATATTAGGTGCATGCTGATTGTGTATTTGTATTCTACTAATGAACTTAAATTATTATCACTATATTATGATAGTCTAGAAATCTTTCTGTTTTCATACTTACTTTATAACATTTGAGAGGCTATCTAAGATACACACTTAAAACATAAGGAAGCAAATTTTTAGAAATTAAAATATGGAAGTATCTCTCTGTATACAGAGAGAGAGACAGTGACAGAGATCTATATTACCTATATCTGCATATCTATATTTCCAAATACCTATCTATATATCCATGTCTATATATTTTACAGAGACTTCAGACCTTTTGCATTTGTAGTAATTGCTGATACTTTAAATAATTTTAATACATAGTATTCATTTTCTGCTTGTTCTGATTTTACTGGGTTTATTTTTCTCCTTTTTTGTCTTCATTTATTGTCCGTTTTTTAATGTTCTTTCACTGAATGTGCATGGTTTTTGTTTGTTTGTTTGTTTTTTAGACAGAGTCTTACTTTGTCACCCAGGCTGAAGTGTAGTGGCCTGATCTCGGCTCACTCCAGCCTCCGCCTCCTGGGCTTAAGCAATTCTCCTGCCTCAGCCTCCCAAATTGCTAGGACTACAAGCACGCACCACCACCCCTAGCTAATTTTTGTATTTTTAGTAGACACAGGGTTTTGCCATGTTGGCCAGGCTGGTCTCAAACTCCTCACCTCACGTGATCCGCCCACCTCAGCCTTCCAAAGTGCTGGGATTACAGGTGTGAGCCATTGCTCCCAGCCACACATGCCTTTTTAGCATCCACATTTAACTTAATAAATGTTAAAGATAGCGTCACTACCTTTCTCTGAAACAATACAATGACTTTAAAATTAACTTCAGTGTCTCTTAGTTTATATTACATATTGCCAAGTATTGTCCATTATGTTGATATTATACATTCGTTACTTGCTTACTAGTGTCTTTGTTCACCCATCCTTCTGACTTACCTGTCTTTCTGTGTGGTTTAAGTTTCATCTTAAAGTGTATATGTGGAAATTCTTTCAGTGAATGTCTCTTCTACTCTCTTTCTGCCTGAAAACGTCGTTACTGTACTTAAGCTTGAAGAGTAGAAAGAGTAGTACTAAATTAGCTCTTTCCAGATGTCACGTGGAAATTTGCAACCAGGACCTATTTTTTGTGTGAATTTTTCAAACTAGGATTTATTAGAGTCTGGAGAAATAATAAAATTAAACCTATCACATGTGTGACACCGACCTATGCTTTTGATTTCTCAGCTTTTTAAAAATTCCATCCAAAAGAAAGTCAGAGGCAGGTGAGCTTCCTTTTTCCTTTTTGCTGCTGAGTGTTTTTTTAAGTCTACTTTCTCTCAATATGTTTGAGATGTTGACATACAGATAGATCTCAGGTTCAACTACATTCCCCTATGTACATGGCTAATAAAACCCCCTGGTAACCAAGATGGGTGAATCCTCATCATGTGTTTAAAAGGAAGTCAATTTAATTAAAGACATCTCTAATGTCTAATATGCGATATTTTGGAATTCATTGATAGATTTTATATCAATCTTTATTTAATCTCATTTTTTGTTTCATCAATATATCAACATCTACAGATTACAGTAGATGACCGTTAATATTATCTATGTCTTTACATTTGAAAGGCTATTATATATATGATTTCTACCTTTATTGTTTTATAATCCTCTTAGACATTTTGTTTAATTAAGACAATATTTTTTAATATTTTTTGTTCTGATCCTGGTCTTTCAGTTTTGTGTACTGCTAGTAACTTGATAATATAAGCCAACATATAAATGATAATACTGCTTACTAGTCATAATAACGTAGAAGAAATGGAATATTATATCTAAACTGTCTGATTTATCTTTCATTCTGAATACTTTGCAGCTATGGCACAAAATCTAAATGCAAATAGATTAAGTTTAATTGTCTTACAATTATTCTACAAAGAGCACAACTACTTCAATTTAATGAGCACACTGACATGTGATATTACTGTTATTCTACAATAACTTCTAAAATCTCTCAGAAAACTGTGTGAGAAAAGAAAGTGAGCTGGAAGAGGGGTTGTCATAAAAAATCTCTAATTGGGTACCAGATAAAGTGAAGCTACTTCAAATCTTTTCTTTCTCTTTTCACTTCCAGTCGCAAGTACAATATGTTTTCAGTTTCTAAGAGGAGGAAGCAGCATAAAACTTTGTAGCTAGAGGTCATCTATAAAGAGGTAAATGCAAGTTTTCTTCATAGTAAAGAGAAATAAATTCTAAGTGTAATCCTAATTACACTTTGAATGTAAAATCCAAAAGAATAAGAACATAATTTTTATAAAAATTAATACTAATGTATGAAATATTGAAATGAAATTTCGCAGCCAAAAATTAAGCTAATTTGTACAATCTTTAAAACTTTTAATTTTTGTACTGCATATACACTTTTTCTTTTAATTTTAAGTCTAAAACTTTAGAAAACTTTAGAAAATAAGCCCACTTGGAGGCTGACCCAGTTTTGTTGATAATATGACCAACATATATATAATATGGTTTGTCTCATGAAATCTAACCACTTTCTATATAGACATATAGATCCACATATACATAGACTATAAAAATCACTCCAATAATCCCAGCAGTTTGGGAGGCTGAAGTAGAAGGATGGCTTGAGCTCAGGTGTTCAAGCCTCCCAGCCTGAGGAACACAAGGAGACTTTGTCTCTACAAAAAAAAAAAAAAAAAAAAGCCAGCAGTGGTGATACACACTTATAGTCCCAGCTACTTTGGGAGACTGAAGTGGGTGGATCACTTGAACCCAAGAGGTCGAGGCTGCAGTAAGCTGTGATCACACCACCTCGCTCCAGCCTGAGCAAGGCTCTCTCTCTCTCAAAAAAAAAAAAAAAAATCACCACAAGCTGGAAAATTAAGCTGTAACTCTAATAAGAAAAAGTTCACATTTTCAAAGAGCTCAAGTTCAGTGTTACAGGGGAGAAAGTAGATTTTGTTTGTATTGGTCAGTATCTTTTACTATTAATCAAATAATTCATAACTATATTATGATAAATAAGATAAGAATTATAACACTGTAAAATACCATTAAATTATATAGTAAATATTACTAAATATTTTTTGTATAGAAATAAACTCTCACAGTAACTTCTACCCAGTGTCTTAGTTCCCCACTTTATAAGTCTGATTTGTCATTCACTAGGATTTTTACTAGAAAATCCTTCTTATATTTGTAGATGTACAAATCTTATAAATATTTTCTTCACAAATAAAAAATAAATCTTATTTTCTTTTTCCTCTTTTGACAAAATATAGAACATTCTCACAACTGTGATTGCTGCATTTTGAATTGGCTCTTGTTTGTCTAACCTCTCTTGAAATTGTTATGTAAAGATCTGAACCCAGTGCTCTGGGTCTCAGCAGGTAAGACAGAGCAGGATTTAAATCATTAGAATTCTAGATGTTATATTTATAAGGAATTAAGCCTTTCATATTAACTGTTTTTTGCCTTCATCTTGCCATTCATATATTGAGTTTAATAAGTCTAAAATTCTAATGCCCTCTAAAAGTGTAATCCTTAAGCCACATGCTCCTGTAATCTTTTATATGTATAAGTCTGAAATAGCAGATTAATTAAATATACCACTGTGGCTTTCTAAAAGTAAGCTAACTTTTCTGAACTTCACAATTGCATAATCAAGGAAAATGCACTCACCTAACAGTGTGGTTAAAAAAACAACAACAAAAAAATAGATAATATAAGTGAATGTTCAGTGTTACTCCTAGCATGAATTAAATGCACAGATTAATGTGGTAGTTTCAACTAAGTAGCTATGGGCATTGTAATTTGGGAGCACATATGCAAGGTCTTTAAACGCTTTCTATTGAACTTTTCCTTGTTAGATTGGGCTCATCATTCAAGGCTATTGACATCTTTTTGGACCCAGATTCTTTTATGCAGCAAATTTATTCTTTTTTGTGTCATCTGTAATTTTGATAATCATGCCTCCCAGAACTTGATGGCAGTGACTGACAATATTAAGTAGGACAGGTCCTTCTTTTCTGTGCGCAATAAACCACATACAATTCTATCTAATTGAGCTCATATCTAGGGCATGTGTCTTCAGCTTTTCACAGAAATATCATAGGAGAAAATGTCACACGTTTTGCTGATATCCAGATATATGCAGTTCCCTGCTCTTCTAGCCTAATGAACTGACATAAAATAAAGGTGGTTTAAGCTCGACATACCTTGTTCTTGTGAAGTCTCTCTCTGACCACTCTCAGTAAAGATTTCTTTCGGAAGTAAAATTTTCTTTACTTGAATGTTACTTCCCTGGAGTAACCAACAGAGCTGCAGACCTTCACAATCTATCAGGTTCCACATGGCCTGGAGATGTCAAGGGAACATGCTTTGTCATAAGACTATGTGATGCAGGTCCATATCCACCTCAGTCCTATCTCTTTTTGATGTACAAAACGATCCCTGATACACAAACATGTTTTCAAAGACCATCAAGGTCAGTGACAATTGCCATACATTCGATATATTCAGGGATAATTTTCCTGGATCAGGATACTTGAATTCATATTTTAGAGCATGGTAAATTGGAAGGCTTTGGCTCCCTTGGGTCAATATTTGGGCAAAGGAAAAGATAGAGAATACAAAGTCAAACAAAATATTAGGCATGCCATTTTCCATTATCTGTTACCAACAGCATCCACAGAACTTCCTTTCTCATACCAATTATTGTTAGGAAAGCAGGGCTAGTGAAGGAGAGTAGTGTCTAGATGGAGAAGTTTATTACTGGTACTTCACAGATTACATTAAGGATTATTTTTAACTTTGTATTCAGCACCATTCTACACATGAAAAAGATAACTGCAGTCATCAGTCAAATCCTTGATGGTGCTAAAGGGCCTCCAGCCTCTGGTATATGCACACCTCTTCCAGGTATTCACTCAAACACTAACCTAAGCTACTGCTGCAAAGAAATTTTGTGAATATAATTAAGATCTCAAGTCAGTTGACCTTAAGGTATGGTAATTATACCTTAACACCTGGTTGGGTATGACCTAATCCCATGAACCCTTTGAAACCAGAGCTTCCTCCAGCTGGTCATAGAAAAGGAAGTCAAAGAAATATGCCCCAGTTGGCCTGAAAACAAATATACATATTGTAAACTGTTCTGGAGACCACATGGCAAAGAACTAAGGATGGCCTCTAGATACTAACAGCAGTTCATGACCTACAGCTAGCAGGTAACAGGAGACTTCAGTCTTACAACCACAAGGAAATTAATCTGAGCAACTAGTGAGCTTGAAAGAAAACTCCAGGCCCCAGATGAGAGCTACAGTCCCCAGATGACTCCTTGATGTCAGCCTGGTGAATCCCTGATCAGAGTATTCATCCATGCCAAGCCTGGAGTTATCCCTATAGAAATTGTGAGATGAAAATCTATATGGCATTTGTGGTAATGTATTATGCTGCAAAAGTAAAGCAATATAAGCCTGGGACACATAGAAAGACCCTGTCTCTATGAAAAAAAAAAAAAATAGCCAGGCATGGTGGTGCATGCCTGTAGTCTCAGCTACTACTCGGGAAGCTGAGGTAGAGGATCACTTGAGCTCAGGCGTTCGAGGCTGCAATGAGTAATGATTGTGCCACTGTAATCCAACCTTGGCAACAGAGCAAGATCCTTTCTCTAAAAATAAATAATTATGTAAATAAAATAATAAAAAGAAAGTGAATATGCCTGTATCAACTCAAAGAATTTTCACAAATTATAACCAGTACCTGAACAAGAAACAGAACATCCCAGAAGGCTCCCTCATGCTCCCTTCCAGCCACTACCCCACTCACCATTCACCAGTCTTCCATCTCTTTCCCCTGTAGTAGTAATTGCCCTGACTTTTAACAGTATAGATTAATTCTGCTTGTTTAAGGATTTTATATAAATGGGATCATACATCACGTACTTTTCCGGCTTTTGGTTATTTAACTCAAAAATATTGTTCTTAAGGTTTACTCAAACTGTTGCTTGGAGTTGAGGATACTTCATTTCATTGCTGCATAATATTTCATTTTGTGAATAGACCACAATTTACTTATCATTTGACTTGCTGGCCATGTGGGTAGTTTCCAGCCTGGGGCTATTATAGTGATGCATTTCAGCATATGTATTTTGGTAGCTATACATATCCATGATATGTATATGCACATGTGTAGTTTAGTTTTAAACTGAGAGAGGTCATCTACATTTGAAACCATTAAAACAAGCCCCATTCCTAGGACAGCAGCACAACTATTCTGAAGTCATGGGAGTGTGGGCTCAACTCCATTCTGCTTTGTAGTCTCTCAGTCTGCCAGAGGGCTGTTATCTCAGCCCCAAGCCATGGCACGGACTGCCAAACCCACCTCACTCACACAGCTGTGACCACTCAGGGAGAGACAGGATGAGAGAAATGAGCACATCCTTTACTGGTTTGGATCTTTGTGAAGTGTGGGGGAGGCAAGGCTAACCTCCAGAGATCTAAAGGCATCATTTTGGGATGCACCAAGCTCTTGAGGCCTGGGACCATGATAGGCTAACAGCTGAAGGGCCTGCCACAGAGTCAGGCTGACATGTGCTGTGTGGTGGTGGGAGTTCTTGTGTATATGTTGGCTACTGGTGTCTTGCAGTTTAGAATCATTTTGCACAGAATTTTTGCTCTTTCTCAGGAAAGGAAAATGGGTTAGAAAAAGCCCAGTCTTAAGTTCTTGTCTTGGTACCATTTAAAATTGACATTTCATTTGAAAAAGATATAAACTTAAGGAAGTCTAATTATTAGTCATTTAGAAAATCTGTACAAAAATGTAATATTGTGAAGGGTACAATATGTATTTTTAGTAAGAATCTAATGAATTTATGTTGCAGGCAGCTACATTCTAGGTGTGACCTTGACTATGCTACATAATACTGTCTCCACATTTGTAAAATACAGGACATTAAAAGCCTAGTCTTTGGCTTCTCTGGAGGATTAGAATCTCCAGAGATTCTAATGTGTTTTTGGACATGGCAGTTAGTAGCCATAAGTGGTCACTGAAATTTAAATATAAATTACTTAAAACTAAATAGAATTAAGAATTCAGTTCCTCAATCACACTAGCCATATTTCAAGTGCTCAGTAAGCACATATTATTGGACATCACTATATGTACATAAAATATTTAAATTATGCTGATATCTTAATTTGCTACTTAATAAATGACGGTATCAATAGCAAAGACTTGAAACCAACCCAAATTCCCATCAATGATAGACTGGATAAAGAAAATGTGGTACATATACACCATGGAATACTATACAGCCATAAAAAATAATGAGGCCATGTCCTTTGCAGAGACATGGACGAAGCTGGAAACCATCATCCTCAGCAAACTAACACAAGAACAGAAAATCAAACACCACATGTTCTCATTCATAAGTGGGAGATGAACAATGAGAACACACGGACACAGGGAGGGGAACATCATATACAGGGCCTGTCAGGCGGTGGGGGGCAAGGGGAGGGAGAGCATTAGGACAAATACATAGATGATGTGTTGATAGGTGCAGCAAACCACTATGGCACATGAATCCCTATCTAACAAACCTGTACATTCTGCACATGTATTCCAGAACTTAAAGTAAAATAAATAAATAAATGATAGTGTCACCTTTTTCTCACTTAGCATCATCCCAATTTTGAGGCAACCATTCCTCAAATCATTCTGATATACACAGAAGTTATCTCAATGATGCTTCTGAAAGTTTGATTCAGTACATTAAGATATCTTGTATTTTTCTTGTGTTTACCTCTTTCTCTTTTTGGTGATTATGACCATGAAATTCATGGCTTGGGAAAAGGACACTGCTATGGCTTTCTTTTTCTTCTCACTCTGCATGGGTTCCTTGCAGTCCCATCATGCCAGACTGCAATGGACTGATGCTGCCCTTTAGACTCTGAAAAAAATTCCATCTATGCTCATCATTAAGCACCCCTCTGTTACAATATTTGCAGAAGTGCCCAAGTGCCTTGTCAGGATCTCACAGAGACACATGACCAGCTCTCTTCAATTTCCCTTTTGCAAAATCCATTTCTCCCTGAAATTCAGGCACAGGATCTTCCAGCAAGACTTAAGCATAAATCTTGGGAATCACCAAGCTGTTTTCAAGATACCCTTTCTGTTAGAAATAAACATTTATTTCCTTCAAATCAGCAGTCCCCAACCTTTTTGGCATCAGGGACTGCTCTCATGGAAGACAGTTGTTCCATTGTGGGGAGAGGGTGGTTCCAGAGTGATTCAAGCACATTAAATTTATTGTGTACTTTATTTCTATTACTATTACATACTTAAAATAATGTATAATCAGTGAGAGTCCTGAGCTTCTTTTCCTGAGACTACATGGTCCCATCTATAGACAGTCCTATCTGGGGGTGATGGGAAACACAGGCATTTCTATGCTGATGAGTTGTCCTTTGATTCTTCAGACCCTAGACATCTAGAAAAACTTTCAAGTGATTTATTCTGTGACCTAAGTAACATTTCCAGAGGTTTCACTGAACAAAGTCTAAGAAAACCATATTTTACTTTGTCTTGTTCATGGATCATATTTGGGGTATAGGAAACAGTTACACAATTTTTACCCAAAGAAACACTTAGAGTATAATTCAATTGCTATACAGACAAGAAAATTCTTGCTGTTTGAATTAAATATAAGTTCTCATTATATCCACAGGCAAAAGAATGAAACTAGATCCCTATCTCTCATCATATATAAAAATAAACTCATAATGTATTGAAGACTTAAATGTAAGACCCAAAACTACGAAAGTGCTAGAAGAAAACATGGGGGAAATGCTACATACCATGTGTCTGGACAAGGATTTCTAGATAAGACCTCAAAAGCATGGGCAACCAATGTACAAATAAACAAATGAGATTATACCAATCTAAAAAGTTTCTGCAGAGCAAAGGAGACAATCAACAGAGTGAAGAGACAACCTATAGACTTGGAGAAAATATTTTCAAATTATAGATCTGACAAGAGGTTAACATCTAGAATTTGCAAGGAACTCAAGCCCATAACAAAAAAAAATCACCTTATTTTTTAAACGGCAAAATATCTGAGTAGTTATTTCTCCAAAAAAGACATACAAATGACCAAGAGATATATGAAAAAATGCTCAACAGAGAAATGTAAATCAAAACCACAATGAGGTGTCACCTCACCCCAGTTAGAATGGCTATTATCAAAAAAATTTAAACCAACAAATGCTGGCATACATGTGGTAAAAGGAAAACTGTAATACACTGTTGGTGGGAATATAAATTAGTACAGCCACTAGTGAAAACAATCTGGAAGTTCCTCAAAATGTTAAAAATAGACCAGGCATGGTGGCTCCTGCCTATAATCCCAGCACTTTGGGAGTCTGAGGCAGGAAGATCTCCTGAGGCCAGGAGTTTGAGACCAACCTGGACAACATACCAAGACTCTGTCTCTGCCAAAAAACAAATAAATAAATAAAAGTTAGCTGGGCATGGTTGCATGCACCTGTAGTAGCTACTTGGGAGGCTGAGGTGGGAGGATCGTTTGAACCCAGGAGTTCGAGGCTGCAGTGAGCTATGGTTATGCCACTGCACTCCAGCCTGGGCAACAGAGCGAGGCCCTGTCTCTTAAAAACAAAAACAAAAACAAACCAATAAATAAATCTATATAACCCAGCAATTCCACTACTTGCTATATATCCAAAGTAAATGAAATTAGTGTGTTGAAGAGACATCTGCATTCACATTTATTGCAGCACTATTCACAATAGCTAAGATATGGAATCAAAGTGTCCATTAATAAATGCATGGATAAAGAAAATGCGGCAGCCAGGTGCAGTGGCTCACACCTGTAATCCCAGAACCTTGGGAGGCCAAAATGAAGGGATTGCTTGAAGCCAGGAGTTCAAAACCAGCTAGGGCAACAAAACATGACTATGTTTCTGTTTAGAAAAGAAAAAACCGAAAATGTGGTATATATACACAATTGAATATTATTCAGTCATTTAAAAGCATAAAATTCTGTTATTTGTGACAACATGGATGAGACAGAAGGATATTAAGTGGAATAAGCCAGGCACAGAGAGACAAATACTGCATGATCTCAACCACATGGGGAATCTAAAATAATTAAACTAAAAGTTGAGAGTGGAATATTGGTTGCCAAAAACTGAGTAAAATAGGAAGGGGAGATAAGGAGAGGTTGGTTAATGGGTACAATGTTATAGTAGGATAGGAGGAATAAGTTCCGGTACTCAATTGCACTCTTCAGTGACTATTGCTAAAAATAGTGCATTGCGTATTTCAAATAGATAGAAGAGAGGATTTGGGATGTTCTCACAGCAAAGAAATGATAAATGTTTAAGGTGATGGATATGCTAATTATGACTTGATCATTACACAATGTATACATGTATCAGAACATCATATTATACCCCATAATTGTGTATAATTATAATATGTCAATAAAATAAATGTCATGAAATGAAGCAGGCTGGCAAGGGGAATATATTAGCTACCAAATAAAACAAGCAAAATAACAGTTCCTGGTGTTCATATTTAAAGGGACACAAATAAAGTTCATTGTGGCATCTAATTAAAGCCAGTTTGTTTTGATGTGGGATGTGGAAGCAATACCACACCCTTCTCCTTAGAAAGGAAGGAACTCATGACACTATTCCCTCCGAATAAACTTGCTAAAAATATTGTCAGGTAAACCCTGTGAGGCTAGTATGACTCTACTCAGAGTTAGGAGGTGTAATTCTGTCCTTCCCAGCTTGCAGGCAAATGGGTCCTCAAAGCACAGTTGTCAGAGAAGAAAATGCTCTTCCCAATCTTTCAACAGTCAAACTCACCAATTTGTATTCACGATCGGATTGAAAAAACTAAAACTATTCTATTTCCCTGTTACACTGAACATTTTCATATTTTGGTCTAATGCATTATTTCATAATGTGTTTCAATTAACAATCCTATTTTGACATCTGATTACACTGTGGTTAATGAACACATACAATATTCCAGACTCTGGGAGGTAGGTATAACTCTTGCTTTTTTCCCAGTAAAAACCAGTGGGTCAGTAAAAATGACATTCACCTCAATCACTGCCACTGAAGTCCTTCTCAATATCTTCTCCTCATTACAAACTTCCTAGAGAAAAAAATTTCTTACATTTATAAACTTCTTCCTCATCATCATCCTAGCCCAGACTCCACAGACACATACACATGCACCCACACACACGCACACCCCTTACACAACTTATACACACATATATATGCACATTCATGCTCAAGGAAGACGCACTACTAACAAAGAATGCAAAATAAATCAGATTTCCACGCCCGTCAATTCTCTTACACATATTGTCCGATTTCATTTTGACTCTTCAGTTGATCACCGCTCAACAGCTAGACTTTGATGGTTCATATACAGCACCATGGTCCAATTTCATCAAGGCCTGAAATTAACCTGCAATTTGGACGAGGCTGAGTATAGAGAAAAATATCTGAGTTCAGCCACAGAGGTAACATTCACTTATGAGAAAAGCAAAATTTCCAATGAATAAATGGAAAAATAAATATACAGTTGGCATCAGGAGCCCAAGAGTAAAATAAAACAAACAAAACACAAAATAAGGAAGTTTCAGTAAATAATCTTAGCACAGTTGTAGGTAGTTAAAAGCAAAGTAATATTCAGGGAACATGTGCAGGCAGGCATTCAGCATCATGAAAAGCTAACAGCCATGATATGGAGTCGTCCAAATTAGGTTTATGGTTAGAGTAGGGAAAGAAATTGCTAGAATCAAATGAAGTCCCAGTCTTATGGGGATCAGAATATTTGATAGCTTATTGAAGAGGATGACAATGAATTAATCAGTTACTGTTTATTGAGTGCTTACAACATTTGAGCCCTGATCATGAATAGTTGAAGTTAATTTAATACTTGTGAAACATTGTTATTAAATCTATCATGTAAAGTAGGAAACCAAAGTTTACATAAATTAAGGTCCTAGGTCATACACACTCCTCTGCCATAGTGAAGAGTTGATTACTGAGAAGTGACTACCTGACCAGAGGCTACATTTCCTAGCATCCCCTGTATCTATCTTAGTACATGTGACTAGTTGTCACTAACAGCATGTGAGTTACAGTGATTTGTGTCTCTTCTACATCGAAATGTTTAAGAAATAAATGTGCCTTCTCCATTCTTTCTTTTTTCATGTGCTGGCTGTAAGTAAATATCCCCAAGGTGTAAATGAGATGAAAAACAATATGACTTCATCCATCATCAGGTCAAAAGCTATCCTTCAATATTCATATTTAATTGTTGTATGAGAAAGAAAGAAACATTTATTGTATTAATCATTCAGATTTGGCCTTAACAGTTGTGGCATCTATCTTTACATACACCAATTCAGTCTTCTTAATAACTATGAAATACTACTTTTCTAAAGAAACTACAATGTGTTGCATGAGTACCTACTTTGAAGGGTTGTTGTGAGAACTTGATTAATATATTTGTATAAAATTCTTAGCATAGTGTAAACACGTAGGCAGTATCACATATGTTTGGGATAACTATGATGATAATTTTGTAGCTTCATTTTTAAAGCATATTCTCATTTTAAACTGAAAATGGAATTAACTGAATTCAATAAATTTGAAAAATGAATATCAGAAGAATCAAATAACTTGTTCATGACTGAGTTGAAAAAATCTAGGTCCTTAGGTTAAAATGCTGTGCTCCTTTTCTACAACATTGTTAACACTTTCTGGGTAAGAAAATAGAAAGCCAGGCAGGGCACGGTGGCTCATGCCTATAATCCCAGCACTTTGGGAGGCCAAGGCAGGCGGACCACGAAGTCAGGAGATCAAGACCATCCTGGCTAACATGGTGAAACCCCATCTCTACTAAAAATACAAAAAAATTAGCTGGGTGTGGTGGTGCGTGCCTGTAGTCCCAGCTACTTGGGATACTGAGGCAGGAGAATTGCTTCAACCCAGGAGGCGGAGGTTGCAGTGAGCCAAGATCGCCACTGCACTTCACAGCAAGACACCGTCTCAAAAAAAAAAAAAAAAAAAAAAAAAGAAAAGAAAATAGAAAGCCAAAACTTCCTAATATGTTAACCCATATGGAGTTTAAAAGGTACAGCTGAAGCCTTGAGAAAAATTTAGAAGCTCATTTATTGTAGCTGGGGTAAAAGATCGAGTTGAAATCCAGGGTTTTGGATAAATTAAATTTCTCTAACATGAAGCTAGGATTGGGTTTTAATTGCCTGTGAAAGAAAAAAAAAAACTACAGCTTTGTAAATACTGAAACTCTTGAGGAAGAATCTTCTAAATTTCTTGGACATATACTTACTTCACTTACGGACTTGAAAAAAGCTTCAGAATAAGAAACCACTTTAATTTTCAGGAATGCACCTAATTCAAAATCCCGCCAAAACATGTTTTTAACAGAGTGTCTTTATTTTGTTCAAATAAAAATTACCTAAGATTGGGATTGATTCTAGACCACCATTATCTACAATGATAGAATCTTTGTGCAATGATAGAATATATCCACATGATTAAATATGCTAGCCACCAGCCATATATGGTGAGCATCTAAAATGTGGCTAGTGCACCTGAAAAATTGAATTTTTAATTTTCCGCAATGCAACTTTAGATTTATAAGTTTTATTCCAGTAAAGAAACTGGATTTTTAATGCAAAAATGTGTGTGGATTAGAAAGATGCTTGAAATTTAGGAGCAAAATGGAAACTATATGGCCACATTAAAATAAATACAGGATTTGGAAAATAGAAATGATGTCTACACAAATGTAGACTAATTCAGTCAAAATGTACAAATCCATGTCCATGGTGTGATTACTAGAAGCTTAGGCTGATGATAATTTGCAAGGACATAATCAATGGCTATGTAAACAGATCTTACCCTAAATTCTCAATCAAGTATTCAGCTTATTGTTGACCTTCCAAAGCCTCCGTCTATGTCTTTATCCACCACTAGATAACAGTTAATAAATGAATTTCCCTTCTTCTTCAACAGAAAGAGGTTATAAGATGTGAAATTCTTCAGTTCTCCTTCCTACCCTCTTGTCTATCTTTGTTTTAATATGCCATCTTTTTTTTTTTTTTCTTCAGAGAAAGAGGAATTGCTACTTAATGCTAATCAGATATCTCCTTCAATTTCTCTTCACTCTACTAACTTTTGCTTTCTTAAGGACTATCTAACTAAGCTGGTTATATCTTATCAGTCCAGTTTTTATCTTTATTAATTTATCTCCAGTTAAATCTCCAGTATACTTAAAAATCTATGATCATTAAAACTAACCAATCAACCAACCAATCAACCAACCAACCAACAATATCTTATTTGATTTATTGTCAGTGGTGATGGGTACACTGTGTTCATTTCCTAACTTCCTTCATCCATTAAATCATGTCTTTGTGTTTTTTTGTCACAAAATCTAATGAGTTTCATCTTTCAAAGTTCAAAGTGTCCCCAATTAGCAGCTTAGATTGAAAAGTACACTTTTCTTTAAGATCATGGTTATTATATGCTGATGATACCAGGTTTAATAAAAATATTATAGTGCATAAATTTTCATGGCACAATTGACAAATGGATTAGAAATGCCAACTTTTATCAGAGATACTGTTATGTTATTTTGCTTTCCTCTGAATAAATGGAAAATATGCACACATATTAATTCACAAAATATCTTTTTTTTTCAGCGGAGTTATTCCAAAGAGCTGCGTACTTTCTTCATGGCATTTAACTTTATTAAAAGTGTTCTGAAATAAAACAAAATTGTTATGCCCCAAAGAAATGTTTTGTTAATATACCACATAATAAAGTTATCTGGTATATAAACATAAAGTTATTTAACTTTAGTTCATAGAAATCGTTAAATATTTTAGTGGTAGAATAAAATGTCTTTACTTTAGCAGCATTAAAATACATTGAAAAAAACTAAAGTCTTCTGTTTCAAGTTGTAGTTTTATCTAATACCACTTAAATTTATTCATATAACATGTGAGACCTTAGTACACAGTATAATGTATTTGTGAAGGTGCAAAAACAACTCACACTGAAATTTGGAGTATAATATTCATGGAATGCCCTGGGTCATATCCATGATGCAGAATAAAGGCTATTTGTTTTCTTAAAACATTCCACAATTTAAAGATTATTTTTATGCCTTTGAAATCTCAAGTAATTGATTTCTCTTGAAAATTGTTATAAATATTACATTAGTACTTGTTAGTAAACAAGAAAATTTTTTCAACCATGTTTTAATATTTTATGTTCTAAAACAATATTGTGAATTAATAGAAATACTATTGAACAATTGGAAAGATAAGTTGAAATCATTTAAAAGCAAATGCCTCCAACTTGAGCTCTACTAGTGGAATATGAACAAAATAATAATGAGCTTGAAAATGATTTTTTCAAAGCAATAAGTGATTTTTTTCAAAGCAATAGGTCAGGACCATAGCAGTTAAGGATCAGCTAGCCCTACTGATAACTGTGTTCCCTATTTGTATGTGGTACAAATATAATGATGGGATAAATTAAAAATAGAGTGCTAGTTAACTCAATTTTCCAGATATATCACCTCATAGCATTTCAAAGGGTAAAGAGTATATTCAAACAGAAATTACAACACATTTTTTGTTGTTGGCCTATCCATATTACATATTTTTGCCATTTAAATAAAAATTACAGTGTACAATTAATTAAAGTCAGTACCATCAACCACAAGAACAATCCAGCTGACAATTCTCCAAGTTTTGCAGTCTTAGATAAAATTTAAAAATCAGATTATCACATAATACTGTTTTATATTATAGTCTAAATTCTCATTTGTTTAGTGCAACTTTAAATAACTTGCCTACTTCATAAAATAAAGTAAAAGTAAGCAAGAACTACTGAGAACTGGGAGATTTTTACAAAGTTTCCTGCCCCAGAACATTCTACTTCATTCCACGTCACTGAATTAGTGAGTCAAGTAACTTTACAGGAGTATTTTGAACCATTAATTATGAGTGCAATGTGTGACTAGAATTACACATTTCATATAGACAATATAAAGTAAGAGTCTGGAATCTGCATAATGAAATAATCTTCCAATCTCAAGCAAACAGATACATATTATATATTACATAAATATGCGTGTACATATGTCTATACAATATATGTGTATACGTTATATATAAATTATACAGTTTATAGAATATTTATGTATGTTTTTATAACATGTATAGACATATGCATTTATATGTATATATTATCTACATATTCTATAAATTACACATATAGAATTTTCAATGTTTCTTTCTGGTCCTACCAAAGACAAAGTTTTTGTTTGGGTTTAAATATTAGTTTTCATTCCATACATTTTTAAAGTAAAAAAAGTAAAAAGGAGAGGGAAAAGATGGACCCTAGTTACTAAACCTAAGTCTTTATCCTTATGTGTAGACATTCATACTGAATGTTGCTGTAATTGTGCCAGACGAGGTAAGAAATACTTTTCTGAATACAAAGGAAGTTTTGGGGACATGGATTCAAAGCTGACCCCAAAAGGTATTTTGACATAATGTAAAAGAAAAAATAAGTATGCTAGTAATATATTAATTTGAATAATTTGAATATGCCCACATATGGCCAAATATTTTCCCTCTAGTTTATCAATTTCCCTCTATTATTATTTAATAATAGTAGTAGTAATAGCAGTAGGAAAGAGTTATATTGTGCTAGTAGGTTGGTTTCGTTAAAATGCTTTCCCAATATTAATTCATTTAATCTTCATCATAGTCCTATGAGATATGTGCTAATATTCTCAACTTCATTTTACAGTTGAAGAAACTGAGGAATAGAAAGGTTCAGTAATTTGTCCAAGGTCACATAGCTAGTAAAGAAAAAATATGGGATTTGAATCCAGATTATCTGGCTTTAGATTCTATACCCTCAACCACTATTTTATACACCCTCTATTAAAAAAGAAAAGTTTATTTTAACTTTGCTATAGGCTTCTGACACATAGAAAGCAGCTGTATCTGAGAATAAAGTAGTCCATATTTCAAAAGCTGATTTGGGAACTTCAAAGCTACGTCTAGATCTGCTATGTGTTTTTTTTTTTTTAATTTGTACAGAATATTTAGGCTTTATGAACATATTTCAATTTCCATATAATTTACCACCTTGGTTCCAGACATATTGCCAATATTGAGGCAGGATTGGAAGCTAGTTTAACAACAAGAGATAAATCATGTCACATAGACAAAATCTCTCACAAAAATAAAACACAAACATATTTACTTTTCCTTCACTATTCATACAACAACCAGTATACTTTTTGCAGTCCTTTGGAGAAACAGCCAGCACTATGCTAGTGCCTTTGTGCAAAACAAAAAAGTGACAAAATCTCAAGATACTCTATTTCATCTATTGGAAATTTCTTACTATAAATTGATGGTTTTATAACACGACACATTGTTTTTATCTGCCAGAACATTCTTGTAAAAGATATTCAAATCAATGACATATATTACATAATCGTTCCTCCTCGTTTAGACTTGGTGCCATCAGGTACTGTACAATCCATGAGGATGTATTCAATGGCTGTAAATCCACAGCCATCCAGCAATAATTCTGTGGAAGATAAGGAAAGCTCTCTTCCAGCTGAGATGCAAGGATTCAGTTCTGGGAAGTTGATCCCTGGAATTTAAGCTTCCATATTTACAATAACTCCACATTCTTCTGGCAGTACTCTATAAGCATTGTAGTAGCAGGCAAGGTTTCAAGCAAATTCTCAATCACTCTATTGGAATCACCATGTGTTCACTTGAGTCCTGATGACCATGGGTATCTTCTTCTCGGTGGTGGTAACTTCTCTCCAGGGGTGTGATATCTAAGTCCACTGGCTTTTCCCATTCCCTGGTATATTTCCCTGCATTGACTTGTTCAAAGGACACCCTAAATGGATTATGTTCTAGGGACAAGCGGCTGACTGATTCCCCTTTCCAGTGTGTGTCACTGACTTTCTCTTCTGACCCATTATTAAACCAACATTCTTTACTCCTTAATGTTCCTGAATAACAATTTTCAGGTAACAATTGGAAAACTGTTTCCTTTAGTAGCTTTGACATCTGCCAATAGGCTGTTTTTTCTTTTTTTTTTTTTTTTTTTTTTTTTTTTTTTTAGAAAATGTAGTGTTGCTTTTTGTTTTCTCTGCTCTTCTAGTCCCAAGTGAAACGGCTGATTGGCCCGGAGCCCCAGGTTGCAGCCATCAATGGCACAATCTGTGGCCTGCCACAGTCCCAAGAGTTCCACCATATCTCTACAGTTGCATACCCAGCACTTAGAATTCTTAAATGGCTCTCTCTCTCTCTCTCTCTCTCTCTCTCTCTAGTTATCACTGTGAGATTATCAACATCCTTGTTTCTTAGCAGGTTTTATTTTTTATTAACACTAACATTAGAGTCAACAAATTCCATCTAGCCTAATACTTGTCAGCACAGAGATAAGTGTGATATCATCAAAGTATGTCTGGAAAAAGACCTACACATATGTGTATTACTTACCTGTCATATGGTCTTATCTGTCATAAGGCAGGGAATCTCATTTGCAAATAAGGCATGGAGTGTCACTATCAGATAACTATATTTTGAACAAAGTTATAGTTTTTCCTCTTCTCTCTTTTTCTCAATTTAGTATAGCCTCTAAGGCCCTACATCCAAAATTAACAATTAAAAAGAGATTTAGCAAAATAATAAAATGCTAAATCAAGAGTACTATTTCAGGAGTCTATTTGATTTCTCACATACCTCTCATCACCCAGTTTTAAAGGTATGAGGAATCAAAATGGCTTGGCTCCTTTGAGATCTGATGCCTCCTATTTCTTTTGGTACCCTAGCCTTGACTTTATAATTCACAGAATAATTAAATATTTTGCAACACTATAATTATTTTTTTCAAAGTTAAAATAATAGCCACTTGCACCTTTAAGGATAGTTTTAATTCTCTAAAATTTCAAGGGCTAACAGATGAAATGGATATGTGAGTTTGGCATGCCCCTTATTATAACAGAATATATAACCTAATATTTCATAATTGACTCTTGTCAAGGGACAGCCTTGTTTCTACTTCAAGTCTCTTAAAGATTCTCTGCTAATCTTCCTATAAAGTCTTGCAAATTGTAGTTATGTTTCCTAAGTAAACAAGGACAGATGATATTTGACCCTTCTTGTCAGCCATAGGGATTTGGGAGTCATTTTTCCAAATTTCAACACTAAAGAGTAAGGATTCTAATGCAAGCTGTCCAGATAAGAATTGTAAGAATTGTTCCACACTGCCACTGTGGAAAAAGCACAGCAGGTTCTTATAAAAACATTTCAGTCTGTGCAATCATTCTAAACTTTCCTAGAAAACCTCAAATATCTTAAAATTATACTTTATAGTGGTTCGATATGAGAACATCCCACATCTCATTCAATATTAAAATTCATTTTGTTTGTTTGTTTGAGACAGAGTCTCCCTCTGTTGCCCAGGATGGAGTGCAGTGGTGAGATCTTGGCTCACTGCAAACTTTATGTCCCGGGTTCAAGCGATTCTTTAGCCTCAGCCTCCCAAGTAGCTGAGATCACAGGTGTATGCCACCACGCCTGGCTGTTGTATTTTTAGTAGAGAGAGAATTTCACCATGTTGGCCAGGCTGGTCTCAAACTCCTGACCTCAGATGATCCACCCACCTTGGCCTCTCACCATGCTGGGATTATAGGCCTGAGCCACTGTGCCCGGCCTAAAATTCATTTTAAAATTTGAGATTCTTCTTCAAGTTCTCCTCCCAATTCTTAGACATTGATAATATCCTAAAATAAAATTCTCTTATAGTATTTAAAAGCAAGACACTGGGCATAGTGGCTCATGAATGTAATCTCAGAACTTTGGGAGACCCTGGCAGAAGAACTGTTTGACGCAAGAAATTTGAGACCAGCCTTGGCAACATAACGAGACCCCATCTCTACAAAATAAATTTAAAAAATAGAAGAAAGTTACTGGGTGTGGTGGTACATGTTTGTAGTCCCAGCTACTTGAGAGGCTGAGGTAGGGGGATCACTTAAGCCCAAGAGTTGGAGGCTGCAGTGAACTGTGATTCCCTCACTGCACTCTAGGCTGGGTGACACAACAAGACATTCTTTCTAAATAATAATAACTATCATTATTATAAGAAAAATAAAAGGAAGACATAAAGGATGGTAGCATTTGGTGGTGTTCTGCCTCTAACTTCTGACAGGCTACAAATGTGAATTCTCAACTGATAGCAACAACAAAAGCATACATTCTCTTTTTGTGTACTCCTTATAGTACTGGGCAATACTTTAAAAAATCTTATCAAGACAATTTCCATTTAAATCTCCTAGATCCAGGATAAAACATTAGATAATTTTTCCTTTTTTGACTATATCCATTCTTCAGTAAGTTTTAGATGGTTTAAAACTGGGTTATATAGTGTGAAGTCAGGTAATGTGATGCCTCCAGATTTGTTCTTTTTGCTTAGTCTTGCTTTGGATCTGCATGCTCTTTTTTTGTTCCATATGAATGTTAGGATTGATTTATCTAGTTCAGTGAAGAATGATGATGGTATTTTGATGGGAATTGCATTGAATTTGTAGATTGCTTTTGGCAGTATGGTCATTTTCACAATATTGATTCTACCCATCCATGAGCATGGGATGTGTTTTCATTTGTCTGTGTTGTCTATGATTTCTTTAAGCAGCATTTTGTAATTTTCCTTGTAGAGATCTTCCACTTGGTTGGGTATGTATATTTCTAAGTTTTGTTTTGCTTTGTTTTTTCTTTTGCAGCTGTTGTAAAAAGGGTTGAGTTCTTGATTTGATTCTCAGCTTGACTGCTATTGATGTATAGCAGAGCTACTGATTTGTGTACATTGATTTTCTATCCTGAAACTCTACTGAACTCATTTATCAGATCTAGGTGCTTTTTAGATGAGTCTTTAGGATTTTCTAAGTATATGACCATACCATTGGTGAACAGCAACAGGTTTACTTCTTCTTTACTGATTTGGATGTTCTTTATTTCTTCCTCTTGTTTGATTCCTCTGGCTAGGAGTTCCAGTACTATGTTGAATAGAACGGGTAAGAGTGGGCATCCTTGTCTTGATCCAGTTCTCAGGGGGAATGCTTTTATCATTTCCCCATTCAGTATAATATTGGCTGTGGGTTTGTCATAGATGGCTTTTATTACCTTAAGGTATGTCCCTTCTAGGCCGATTTTGCTTATGGTTTTAATAATAAAGGGATGCTGGATTTTGTCAAATGCTTTGCCTATATATCTATTGACATGATCACATGATTTCTGTTTTTAATTCTGTTTATGTGATATAGCACATTTAGTGACTTGTGTATGTTAAACCAACCTTGCATCCCTTGTATGAAACCCATTTGATCGTGATATATTATCTTTTTGATATGCTGTTGGATTTGGTTAGCTAGCATTTTGTTTAGGATTTTTGCATCTATGCTCTTCAGGGATGTTGGTCTGTAGTTTTTTATTTTTATTTATTTATTTATTTTTTGTTATGTCCTTTACTGGTTTTGATATTAGGGTAATAATGGCTTCATAGGCTATAGTTACCAAAACAGCATGGTACTGGTGTAAAAACAGGCATGTAGACCAATGGAACAGAAAAGATAACCCAGAAATAAAGCCAAATACTTATAGCCAATTGATCTTTGACAAAGCAAATAAAAACATAAAGTGGTGGAAAGGACACCTTATGCAATAAATGGTGCTGGGATAATTGGCAAGCTGCAAGTAGAAGAATTAAACTAGATCTTCATCTCTTCTCACCTTATACAAAAATCAACTGAAGATGGATTAAAGACTTCAATCTAAGATCTGAAAACATAAAAATTCTAGAAGGTAACACTGGAAAAACTCTGCTAGACATTGGCTTAGGCAAATATCTTATGACCAAGAACTCAAAAGAAAATGCAACAAAATAAAGATAAGTAGATGGGACTTAAACTGAAAAGATGGGACTTAAACTAAAATGCTTTTGCACAGCAAAAATAAATAATCAGCAGTGCAAATGGACAACCAACAGAGTGGGAGAAAACTTTTGCAAACTATGCATCCGACAAAGGACTAATATCCAGGATCTACAAGGAACTCAAACAAATCAGAAAGAAAACAAACAAACAAATAATCCCATCAAAAAGTGCGCTAAGGACATGAATAGACAATTCTCAAAAGAAGAAATAATAATGTCTAACAACGTATGAAAAAATGCCCAACATCACTAATTATCAGGGAAATGCAAATCAAAACCACAATGTGATACTACCTTACTCCTGCAAGAAGGGCCATAATTTTAAAAAATCAAAAAATAATACATGTTGGTGTGGATGTGGTGAAAAGATAACAGTTTTACAATGCTGGTGGAAAAGTAAACTATTACAACCACTAAGGAAAACAGTATGGAGATTCCTTAAAGAACTAAAAGTGGAACTACCATTTGATCCAGTAATTCTACTACCAGTTATCTATCCAGAGAAAAAGAAATCATTACATGAAAAAGACACTGGAACACACATGTTCATAGCAGCACAATTTGCAATTGCAAAAATATGAAACCACCCTAAATTCTTATCAACCAAGTGGAAAAAGAAAATGTGGTATATATACACATGGAATGCTACTCAGCCATAAAAAGGAACAAAATAATGGCATTCACAGCAAGCTGGATGGAGCTGGAGATCATTATTCTAAGTGAAGTAACTCAGAAATGTAAAACCAAACAAACATTATATGCTCTCACTTATAAGTGGGAGTTAAGCTATGAGGACGCAAAGGCATAAGAATGATATCACAGACTCCAAGGACATGCAGGGAAGGGTGGAAGGCAGATGAGGGATAAGACTATACATTGGGTACAGTGTACACTTCTTGGGTGATGGGTACACCAAAATCTCAGAAATCACACCTAGGGAACTTATTCATGTAATGAAACATTACCTCTTCCAAAAAAACTATTGAAATAATAATATTTTTAAAATAAAAAATAACAAAATAAAATTAGGTCATATCTGACATAAAATAACACTAAAATTATAATGAATTCTGTCGTACTATCAAGCATCATTATCCCCAGATCTTTTCTACCTGTGTTTTTACCTCTAATTTGGGCATCTCATGGGCATTGAGTCAAAGATGGTATAAATTTCCTAATTTCCCTTGATGTTCTTTATTTATTTAAGGCTTATAACTAAAACAACTTAATTTTCTTATGTTAAATTTTATTTTGTTTACACTCTATTGTTTTTATTTCCATTATAAAAGCAATATGCTTTCAAATATAAAATGCTAATACCAATTGCTATATACCAGACAGGCTAAATTCTGAACACCTTTATGAGGTAGATGAAATGAATATACCTGTCTCATAGATGATTAAACCGAGACACAGGGATTATGAAAAGAATGCTCCTCACAGAGAAAGATTAAGTGTTTTGTGTTTAGGGACATATAATCTGGACTCAGATTGTGTGTATTAAAATGTTACCACCATAAGTTATTAGTTGAGCACCATAAGTAACTTTCCCTTCACTCTCCACCCAATATCTTCATGGTTGTAAGATACAGCCTTCATCTGAATAAAATTAACATTCCACATTATCAGACTCCCATTATAGACACATAAACATATATATATATATAGAGTTGAGTATTTTTTTCAGTTCATATACATGCCTAAAGCAACAATGGTTACATGAAGGTAAAAATAAAGTATGATTTCTGATTACTAGGACCCAGAAAGCACTGTTATATTTTCATATGCCTGGTTCAAATATTTCAGAGATAACTCATACTTTTTGAGTTTATAAACACAAGTCAGCATTTTATTACATATTTTTCAGTCAATCTAACTTGGCAATGTGACTTTTTCAAGTTTTGGCATATTGGCCAAGTTTCTTACTATTTATTTAACAAAAATGTATATGTGAACTTCATGTAAGGAATTTCTGGAAAATGCAAAGATAGATAAGATATGGATTCTGATCACTACTAGTTTATAATATATTCATATAGATATAAAGCAAAATGGAAGTGATGGCTTTAATTCAAGTAGAGATTGATAACCAAATAATAACTCTCATTAAAGTGGGCACAAATAAATTACTATAAATGGGCAGAGAAAGGAAGAGATTATTTTTTATGTGATAGGTGAGGATTGCATTATCTAAGAATTAATAGTGCACATCCCCCATTTATAATACACCCAACATTTTCATATCAATTATTTTGAAATATTTTTGCCAATATCTAGATAAGAACTTTAAATACTTTATTAAATAATTCAAAATTGCAATCCATATGATTCTCAACTAGTTCAGTAGGAGATTTTCTTTTCGTAAAACCATTCAGATAATCATTTATTACATTTTACATAGTCTAATAAAATATTTATCTTCAAAAACAAGCACTCTCTCATTATTTCACTCTTATTTTCTTCAACAGTAAAAGCATACTTGAATTCATCTACGAGTCCTGGAAGTTTTCTTGGAAGCAAAGATAAAAACCACGAGTTAATTGTGTTTTTAATACAAAATCATTTAATGAACTCTTACTATGTGCCAGTTACTATTCTTGATAATGAAGATAGAACAGTGAACAAAAGAAAAGTGTCTCCGATCCTACAGAGCTTTCATTGTAGGGGGAAGTGTACAATACATACAACAAACAAACATAAATAAATATATCTATGTTGAGTTTGCAGATGCTAAAGGCCACGAAGGAATACAACAGCATAAGAGGATAGAGAGAATAAAATGCGACACTAGTTTATGAAGTGTGCTCATGAAAGATTTCTATAAGTAACTGACAGAACGTTCCTGGCAATGGAAGCAGCATGTTTAGAAGTCTTCTAGTGGAGGCTGAGTGCAAGGGCACACGTCTGTAATCCCAGCACTTTTGGAGGCTGAGGAGGGCAGATCACGAGGTCAGGAGTTCGAGACCAGGCTGACCAACATGATGAAAGCTCATCTCTACTAAAAATACAAAAATTAGCCAGGTGTGGTGGTGTGTGCCTATAATCCCAGCTACTCAGGAGGCTGAGGCAGGAGAATCACTTGAACCCAGGAGGCGGAGGTTGCAGTAAGCCAAGATCACGCCACTGATGACAGAGTGAGATACTGTCACAAAAAAAAAAAAAAAAAAAAAGAAAAAAGAAAAAAAAGGAAAGAAAGAAAAAAAGAGAAATCTTCTAGTGGAGATGTTCTTGTATTGTTTCAGAAACAGCAAAGAAACCTGTAATCCTAGAGCTATGCAGTTTAGAAACAAGCAGGAGATGACATAAAAAGGTGGGATATTTAGGACACTTTAGGACTTCGAATATCATGTAGAATGAATTGGAAAGCCACCGAAGGGTCTTAACCGGAGGAGTAATATGAATTGATTTAATATCTTAAACGGCCACTCTACTGATCATAGAATGTAGGTGAATAAATATGGAAGCAGGGACCCTCAGAATATAAAGAAAAATAAATTCAAAATGGATGATACACTTAAATTTGAGCTAAATCTATACAACTTTTAGAAGGAAATAAATGATAATATTTTTAGACCTTGTACAGAGCAAATATTTCTTAGACATAACACCAAAAGGATGATTTTAAAAAGTTGATATATTGGACCTCATTAAGGTTCAAAACTTTTGTACTTCTAAAGACATCATTAAAAAAATTAAAAGACATATAATAAACTGGAAGAAAATATTTGCAAGTGTACATCAACTATAGAATTTGTGTACTGAATTCACAAAAGAATAATATCTCAATAGTAAGAAGACAATCCAATCAAAACATGGGCAAAAAAAAAAATTTCACCGAATAAGATATATTACTGGCTAATAAGCACATGAAAAGATATTAAACATTATTAGTCATTAGGAAGACATAAAACCACAATGAGATACCATTTCACACACACACTTGAATGACTAGTGTGGACTGCAGTGGGGAAGTGGACAATACATTCACTTTTTAGTATGGGTAAGAAAGGACATAGAGGACTGGGCATGATGTCTCACACCTGTAATCCCAAAACTTTGGGAGGCAGAGGCAGGCAGATCGCCTGAGCTTAGGAGTTCGAGACCAGCCACTGTGGGCAACACAGTGAAACCTCGTTTCTATTAAAAAATACAAAAAATTAGCTGTGAGTGGTGGGGCACACCTGAAGTCCCAGCTACTCAGGAGGCTGAGGCAGGAGAATTGCTTGAACCTGGAAGGCAGAGGTTGCAGTGAGCCAAGATCATGCCACTGCACTCCACCCTGGTTGACAGAGGGAGACTCCATCTCAATTAAAAAAAAAAGAAAGAAAGAGAGAGAGAGAGAGAGAGAGAGAGAGAGAGAGAGAGAGAGAGAGAAAGAGGGAGAAAGAAAGAAAGAGAGAAAAGAAAGAAAGAAAGAAAGAAAGAAAGAAAGAAAGAAAGAAAGAAAGAAAGAAAGAAAGAAAGAAAGAAAGAAAGAAAGAAAGAGAGAGAAAGAAAGAAGACATAGAGAAACATTGCTGGTGGAAATGTAAAATGGTGCAGGCACTTTGGAGAACAGTTTGCCAGTTTCTCAAAAATTAAAAGATGCAACTACCACACGAACCAACAACTCTACTCCTGAGTGTCTATCCAAGAGAAATGAAAACTTATTCAAATAAAAGAATTGCATGTCCAAGATCAGGGCAGAATTATTTATAATCGTCCCAAACTGGAAACTGAAGTGTTTAATTTTTAAATGGATCTACCAAATGTAGTATGCCAATGCAAGGGAATACTTTACAGCAATAGAAAGGAAAAATTACTTACACATATAATTTCAGAAATGACCTTCAAAAATATACTAAGCAATAAAGCCAGATGCAAACGAATACATATTGTGCAATTCCTGTTTATAAGAAACGTGCAGAGACAGAAAGTAGTTGCTTGGCTGGGTGTAGAAACAGGGAGAATGAAGAACAAGGTACATGAAAAACACTGAGAGAATGAAAAAGTTCTCAGACTGATGTATTATTATGGTCGAACCACTCAGTAAATTTAATAAAATCATTCAATTGTACACTTAAAACAATCATAACTTACTGAAGCCTTGAACCCCTGGGCTTAAGTAATCTACCCATCTCTGCCTCCCAAAGCACAGAGATTACATTCATGAGCCACTGTGCCTAGCCTAATATTTATTAAGTTAGAGTATGAAAAAAAATTATGAATGTTACAATATGTACTATTAATTCAATGGAGTTGTTCTTAAAATGTGAAAGCAAGTAGGCTAATTAGGAGGTGCGATTTATAGTCAAAGGAAGAGATGATAGTGGCTTTCTGCAGTGAAGAGAGCATGTGTTCAAATCTTTAATATATTTTAAAGTTAAGGTCAACACAATTTACTCCTGGATTTGATGTAAAATGTGAGTGAGAGAAGAGTAAAAAAATCATTCCAAGTTTTTTTGTTTTGTTTTGTTTTGTTTTGTTTCCACTAAAACAACTTGTGGAATGGAGGTGTCATTTACTCTGATGGCAAATAATATGGGTTAGGTTGTCAGTGGTAAATCAAAAGTTTGGTTTTAGACATGTTCAGATTGAAATGCCTATTAGTCAAGTGATGTCGGCTACACAATCGGAGTTTAGGAAATAAATCAAGGATGTAAGTGTTAAAAGGTAGTCATTGGCACATAGTTTTTTCCTGTCTCTGAGTACTTTTTATTAATACATAATATTTTACATATTTATAGGATACATGGCATATTTTGCTACACACATAAAATGTGTAATGATCAATTCAGAGTACTTGGGTTGCCTATTACCTCAAGTATTTATCATGTCTGTATGTTGGGAACGTTTCAAGTTTTCCATTCTAGCAACTTTGAAAGATGCAATACATTGTGGCTACCCTACTCTGCTATGGAACATTAGAACTTATTTCTTCTATCTAACAGTATGTTTGTACCCATTAACCAAAATTTCTTCTTCCCTCCTCCCACCCATAAACCCTGCTCAGTCTTTGGTATCCATCATTCTATTCTCTACCTCCATGAGATCAGCATTTTTAGGTTCTGCATGAGTGAGACTATTTAATATTTGTCTTTCTGTGTCTGGCCTATTTTATTTAACATAATTACCTCCAGTAGGCCGGGCGCGGTGGCTCACGCCTGTAACTCCAGCACTTTGGGAGGCCGAGGCGGGTGGATCACTAGATCAAGAGATAGAGACCATCCTGGCCAACATTGTGAAATCCCATCTCTACTAAAAATACAAAAATTAGCAGGGCATGGTGGCGTGCACCTGTAGTCCCAGATACTTGGGAGGCTGAGGCAGGAGAATTGCTTGAACCTGGGAGGCGGAGGTTGCAGTGAGCAGAGATTGCGCCACTGCACTCCAGCCTGGCACCTGGTGATGGAGCGAGACTCTGTCCCCCATCCCCCCCCCAAAAAATACTTCCAGCTCCTCTATGTTGCTGCAAATGATGTAATTTCATTCTTTTTATGATTAAATTGTATTCCATTGTGTGTGTGTGTGTGTGTGTGTGTGTGTGTGTGTGTACATAATTTTCTTCATCCATTCATCCATTGATGAACACTCATGTTGAGTCTGTATCTTTGCTATTGTGAATAGTGACATGGTTAAACCTAGGGATGAAGGTATACCTTTGATATACTACTTTTTTTTTTTCCTTTGGATAAATATCCAGTAGTGGAATTGCTGAATCATATGGTATTTTTATTTTCAGTTTTTTTAGGAAGCTCCACACTATTTTCCATAATGGCTGTACTAATTTACATTTTCATCAACAATGTATAAGAGTTTCCTTTTCTCCACATCCTCACTATCATTTGTTACTCTTTGCATTCTTAATAATAGCTATCCTAACAGCAGTAAGATGAAATATCATTGTGGTTTTGGTTTGCATATTAGTGATGCTGTGCATTTTTACATATACCTGTGGGCCTATGTGTACTTTTGAGAAATGGCTATTGATGTCCTTTGCCCACTTTTTAGTGGAATTGAGTTTTCTTACTATTGAGCTGTTTGAGTTCCTTGTATATTCTAGACATTTTTCCCTTGTCTACTGAATAGTTTGCAAATATTTCTCTCACTCAACAGGTTGCATTTTCACTTTGTCTATATTTCCTTTGTTGTACAGAAGCTTTTAGTTTAATATAATCCCATTTGTCTATTTTTGTTTTCCTTGTATGTGCTTTAGAAATCTTAGCCATTTGTAAATTAGTGCAGCCATTATGGAAAACAGTGTGGAGCTTACTCAAAAAACTAAAAATAGAACTACCATGTTATCCAGCAATCTTACTACTGGAATTTATTCAAAGGAAGAGAAAACAGTATATCAATGGGACACCTGCAATACCATGTTCATTGCACTACTATTTACAATAGCAGAGCTATGGATCAACCTAACTATTCATCAACAAATGAAGGAAAAAAGAAAATATTATACATATCCACAATAGAATATTATTCAGACATAAAAAGAATGAAATCATGTCATTTGTAGCAACACAAATGAAACTGGAAGTCTTATGTTAAGTGACATAAGTCAGGCACAGAAAGACAAATATTGCATATTCCCACTCACATGTGAGAGTTTAAAAAGCTGATCTCCTGAAGATTAGAGAGTAGAATGATAGATACCAGAGGCTAAGGTTGTATGGGTGTGGAGAGGGGGATGGTTGGTTAATTGGTACAAACACAGAATTAAGCAGAATGAGTAAGTTCTAATGTTTGATAGCAAAGTAGAGTGACTAGTTAACAATGTATTGTATATTCCAAAATACCTAGTAGGTAGGATTTGAAATGTTCCCAACACATAGAAAAGATGTTGCATATGGTGCTGGATACCCTAAATACCCTGAGTTAATCATTACATATTCTATGCATGTAACAAGATATGACATGTGCCCCATATATATATACAGATATTATGTATCAATTAAAAAATTCCAAACTGACATATGATAAAAGAAATAGGAAGATTTATTCTGTTCTGAATCAATTTCCTATTATCTTATTTTTTACACCCTTCCAATTCTGAGACTTTGAGAATAAAACACTACCCACACCTTATTTCTATTTTTGAACTGCATTAAATTTTTAATGCTTTAGCATTTACTTCACCTTAAAATTACCTGGAATTGGACATCATTAAAATGAGCCTGAAAATAAGGATTCTTGCTATTTTTATCTATCCATATAAAGGTATGTCTTCATTTTAAATTCTACATATAGTTAAAATACATAAACGATACAGTCATATACGTTTTTGGAGATTAAAAATTCTATTTCAAAGCATAATGCAAAGGGAAACTATTTAGAGCAATCATGTAAATATATATTTAGAGATATGCAAGACTAAAATTATGAAACATCAACATCTCACTATAGGCTAGTCTTTTCCACTAGTATAATAGTCAATCATTCTGAAATATTGATATCTCATATTAGTGTAATTCTAAAACAAGGTATTCAAAGCCAAATGTGAATATGAATGCATATTATAAATCTTTCATTACATAGATTTTTAACATTTAATATGTTTAAAACAGTAATAAAACATGCATATACTTATTCATAGGGTTTCTAAACATATATACATTTACCAAATATAAATAGCACGTCTGTGGAGAATTTTAGCCTTGTCCATAAAAACAGTTGCCAGAAACCTCCATTGAACCAGAAATTAAAAAGAAAATATAGTATTAGGATTAGTACTTCTGGTTAGTTCACTTTTTGCTACTAATGATCACAAAGTAATGAAAGCTATTGGAATAAAGATCTCTGAATCCCAAAGTAATTTCTAACTAGAATGATGGAAATGCTTTTATGAATATATGTTTGGAAAGCCACTGAAATGAATAATGACAATGAATTTTAAAATCAACATTGAAGCAAAGTTCTTCTGAACCTGTGATTTCCTTCGCTATCACAAAATAAATTGGACACATTACTCCTCAAATATTCACTATATTGATTCTACAAAGGTATCTTCTGAAGGTGTGAAAAACTCAGGCAGGCTAATACGATGGTTTTGTGAATACTTCCACAAGTGGTCAGTGCCTCATCTTTGAATGATGTGATGACATAACCATCAGTAAGGTAGTCACCTATCATTCCTGAATCCACATTTGCTGCAGAGCAAGTTCACTGAGAGGGCCCTGCATAGAGAACAGATGATAGTTGGCCTCCCAAGCAGCTGTCATGTAGTTACAGAACATAAGCTAAGTGGGCAGAAGAACCCTCTTAAGGAGTCACTGAAGCACGGCATTCAGATTAGGTAGCATAGCTGTGGACTCCTGGGAGCAGAAGTGGTAGAGCAGATAGCTCTTTTCTGTCCTAGTTGTCAGCAGATAGTGAGCAGAAGCAGCAGGGTGACAGATCGCCACTTCAGTTACTAGCAGAAGGCTACATATCATTAAGGACTTTGAAATACAAAAATTACTGTACTGAAACACACAGCTCTATAGTCAGGAGAGATCCTTCGCGGAGACCCAAATCAAGGCAACAGGCAATCTTTCTTCTCAAATGATATTTTCTATTAGAAGATGTGATTCAAGGATTTAGTTCAGAAAAATGACTTACTACACAATTACTAACAAATTTTACAAGCTCTAGATATGAGAAAAGTCCTTTATCTTGTCACTTTTCTCCACCCCCAAAATTATTCTATATGCTACAAAAGATGTTTTTCCCAAAAGAAAAGATATAATTTATAGAGAGAAAAGTTCAGAATCATCCCTGTAAATTTGCATGGATATATTTCTACTCTTTAAAATGGGAATAATAATAGTTAATTTTTCCTTTTATTATTTTTAGTATTAACAATGTTTTAAATGTTCCTGGAATATAGTAGGCATTAAATGTGTGAGAGTTGTAAAAATTAGTATTCATTAGGAAAAAATTTATACATTCATTTTACAAATGAAGGACATAGGTTTCAGCAACAGTGACTTGCACCAGCTTATCAGTGGTAGAGACTGCATTGAAACTCAAGGCTTCTAACTTCGTTTCCACTGTTCTCTGACTTGTCAAAATTTATTTGTTTGGTGCAAAAGTAATTGTGGTTTTGGACCATGAATTTTAAATTATTACAATTAGGCTCACATTTTTGCCAAGGAGAAATAACTTTGTTTATTCTTGTAGTGTAAAAATTCATGCTTTGGGATTTGACAAAGTCTTGGAAAGCATTTTCTGCATCCTGCTGGTTGTGGACGTGTTTTCCCTGCAAAAAAGTTAAGATGCTTGAAGAATTGGTAGTCCGCTGGCAGGAGGTTAGGTGAATATGGTGGACGAGGAAAAACTTTATGGCCTAATTTGTTCAACTTTTGAAGGATTGGTTGTGCCATGTGCGGTTAGGCGTTGTAGTAGAGAAGAATTGGGCCCTTTCTGTTGACCAATGCTGGCTGCAAGCCTTGAAATTTTCGGTGCATCTCATTGGTTTGCTGAGCATACATCTCAGATGTAATGGTTTTGCCAGGATTCAGAAAACTGTAGTGGGTCATACTAGCAGCACATCACCAAACAGTGACCATGATATTTTTTTGGGTGCAAGTTTGGCTTTGGGAAGTACTTCAGTGCTTCTTCTCCATCCAATCACTGAGCTGGTCATTGCCAGTTGTTATATAAAATCTGCTTTTTGTCGCAAGTCGAAATCTGATTGAGAAATGGTTCACTGTTGTTGTGTAGAATAAGAGAAGTTGATACTTCAAAACAATGATTTTTTAAAAATTTTTGCTCAGCTCATGAGGCACCCTCTTATCCAGCTTTTTCACCTTTCCAATTTGCCTCAAATGCTGAATAACCATAGAATGGTCGACCTTGAGTTATTTGGCAACTTCTTGGATAGTTGTAAGAGGATCAGCTTTGATGATTGTTCTCAATTGATCATTGTCAACTTTTGATGCCCAGCCACTACACCACTCATCTTCAAGGATTTTGTTTCTGTTGCAAAACATCTTGAACCACCACTGCACCGTACATTTGTTAGCAGTTCCTGGGCCAAATGCATTGCTGATGTTGGGAGTTGTCTCCACTGCTGTATGACCCATTTTGAACTCAAATAAGAAAATCATTCAAATTTGCTTTCTGTCTAACTTCATTTTCATAGTCTAAAATAAACATAAAATATCCAGCAAGTAATAAGTCATTAGCCAAAAAAACCACAAAGCGAGAAATGCTCATTAAAATGATGTATAATGTAAGCACATTTATCTAAGAATGTATTTCAATAAGAAACAGCAAATTCCAACAATGCAAAAACCGCAATTATGTTTGTGCCAACCTAATATAAAATATGCATTTAAAATATTTGGAGTTTTATTCAAGTGATTTTGTAGATTTTTAAATGTGTTTTGATAAATGTTTTGATAAATTTGATAAATACAGAAGTAGATGGAGTAATGACATAAGAAACACACAAGGACCCAACACACAGATTTTGTACAAGGATCCACCACACAGATTTTGGTTCAAAACCTCTTTCCAATCAGCTTCCCTCTCCTCCTTCTCCTCCTCCTCCTCAACCTTGTCTTCTTGCTCTTCCTCCTCCTTCTCTCCAGTACTCCTTCCTTCCTTCTTTCACTCTTTCTCTCTCTATCCCTCTCACACTCTCCCACTCTCTTTTCTTCTTCTCACCTCGTCTTAAATTATGAAGTTGGGTTATGAAATACATCAAGCATCACCCATAAAGGAGAGTGGTATCACCTATTTTTAATCCCATTTCCCTCCGCACACAGAAGCTATTACCATATATTTAAAGTGTAAACTGTTTTTTTTCCACTCTGTATTTTTTGTATTTGTACACTTTTAGAGTGCTCAAAAGAATCACAAATAGAATTATATTGTACAGATACTCTACAACTCACTTTTATATCTCAACATTTTACTTTTGAGATCTAGTCATGATAATATAGACTAATTGAGTTTAATCACTTTAACTTCTGAGTAGCCTTTTATTATATTAATAGAACTTACAACTTATATAATTCTTAACCTTCTTTTCAATCAATAAAAATGTCTCAATTAATTATCTGGAGTCTATTAAATGTGGAATCTATTAATCTGTTAAAGCTTCCTTTTCTGAATTTATGCTTATTTAATTGTGTCAGATGTACAATGAGACTAGAATATTTACCCTTTCTTTATTAGCTGTGCAGTTCTCTTCAAATGGCTACATGGAGACATTTATAGTGTACAAATTACCTGTATTTACGCTTATTTATGGACAATATATTATATTCTTAGACAATTTTCTTAAAACCTTCAAATAGGGTAACAGATTTAAAATTTTATTTTTAATGCTATTTCATGTTATATATTTTGAGGATAAGCTCTTAGCTTTGTACAAGTTTACAATTGCCATGTATTTATCACAAATTTTGGCTTTTATTATTATATCATATTACAGTTATTAGTTTTATTATTATGGATTCTTGGCATGTGAAATTCTATTTTATCTAATATTACATACTATCCTATTATCTTCTATTTGTTTAGTGTGTCAGATATATAATGCTTTCCATCCCTGATGATTCAAATGTATCTGTCAGCTTGCTTTTGGTGTTTCTCTTAATAAGTCATGCACATCTAATTTTTAAAACTCTAGTTTCTTAATGTCTTCTAATGAATGAGTTTAATTAATTTATAATTCTCATTTTATTAATATATATATTTATTTTACTATTTAAAAAATTCAACAGCACTTTATGCTAAAAACACTCAATAAGCTAGGTATCAATGGAACGTATCTCAAAATAATAAAAGCTATTTATGACAAACCAACAGCCAATATCATACTGAATGGGCAAAAACTGGAAGCATTCCCCTTGAAATGTGGCACCAGACAAGGATGCCCTCTCTCACCACTGCTATTCAATATAGTATTAGAAGTTCTAGCCAGAGCAATCAGGCAAGAAAAAGAAATAAAGGGCATTCAAATAGGAAAGGAGGAAGTCAAATTGTCTCTATTTGCAGACGACATGATTGTATATCTAGAAGACCCCATCGTCTCAGCCCCAAACCTCCTGAAACTGATAAGCAAGTTCAGCAAAGTCTCAGGATACAAAATCAATGTGCAAAAATCACATGCATTCCTATACACCAGTAATAGACTTAAAGAGAGCCAAATCAAGAACAAACTTCCATTCACAATTGCCACAAAAAGAATAAAATACCTAGGAATACAACTAACAAGGAATGTAAAGGACCTCTTCAAGGAGAACTACAAGCCACTGCTCAACGAAATAAGAGAGGACACAAACAGATGGAGAAACATCCCATGTTCATGGTTAGGAAGAATCAATATCGTGAAAATGGCCATACTGCCCAAAGTAATTTACAGATTCAATGCTATCCCCATCAAGCTACCAATGACCTTCTTTGCAGAACTGGAAAAAACCACCTTAAACTTCATATGGAACCAAAAGAGAGCCCGCATAGCCAAGTCAATTCTAAGCAAAAAGAACAAAGCGGGGGGCATCACACTACCAGACTTCAAACTATACTACAAGGCTACAGTAATCAAAACAGCATGGTACTGGTACCAAAACAGAGATATAGACCAATGGAACAGAACAGAGGTCTCGGAGGCAACACAACCTTTCTACAACCATCTGATCTTTGACAAACCAGACAAAAACAAGCAATGGGGAAAGGATTCCCTGTTCAATAAATGGTGTTGGGAAAGCTGGCTAGCCATGTGCAGAAAGCAGAAACTGGACCCCTTCCTGACACCTTACACTAAAATTAACTCCAGATGGATTAAAGACTTAAACATAAGACCTAACACCATAAAAACCCTAGAAGAAAATCTAGGCAAAACCATTCAGGACGTAGGTGTAGGCAAGGACTTCATGACCAAAACGCCAAAAGCATTGACAACAAAAGCCAAAATAGACAAATGGGACCTAATCAAACTCCACAGCTTCTGCACAGCAAAAGAAACAATCATTAGAGTGAATCGGCAACCAACAGACTGGGAAAAAATTTTTGCAGTTTACCCATCTGACAAAGGGCTGATATCCAAAATTTACAAAGAACTAAAGCAGATTTACAAGAAAAAAACTAACAAGCCCATTCAAAAGTGGGCAAAGGATATGAACAGACACTTCTCAAAAGAAGACATACGTGAGGCCAACAAACATATGAAAAAATGCTCGTCATCACTGGTCATCAGAGAAATGCAAATCAAAACTACACTGAGATACCATCTCACGCCGGTTAGAATGGCGATCATTAAAAAATCTGGAGACAACAGATGCTGGAGAGGATGTGGAGAAATAGGAACACTTTTGCACTGTTGGTGGGAGTGTAAATTAGTTCAACCATTGTGGAAGACAGTGTGGCGATTCCTCAAGGACCTAGAAATAGAAATTCCATTTGACCCAGCAATCCCATTACTGGGTATATATCCAAAGGATTACAAATCGTTCTACTATAATGACACGTGTACACGAATGTTCATTGGAGCACTGTTTACAATAGCAAAGACCTGGAACCAACCCAAATGCCCATCGACGATAGACTGGATAGGGAAAATGTGGCACATATACACCATGGAATATTATGCAGCCATCAAAAACGATGAGTTTGGGTCCTTTGTAGGGACATGGATGAACCTGGAAACCATCATTCTCAGCAAACTGACAGAAGAGCAGAAGATCAAACACCGCATGTTCTCACTCATAGGTGGGTGTTAAACAATGAGAACACATGGACACAGGGAGGGGAGCACTACACACTGGGGTCAGTTGGGGGGAAATAGGGGAGGGACGGTGGGGGGTGGGAAGCTGGGGAGAGATAGCAAGGGGAGAAATGCCAGATGTAGGTGATGGGGAGGAAGGCAGCAAATCACACTGCCACGTGTGTTCCTATGCAACAATTTTGCATGTTCTTCACATGTACCCCAAAACCTAAAATGCAATAAAATAAATAAATGGGAAAAAAAATTGTTATGCCTTGGTTTGCATATTAATTCTCTTCCTGCATTCTATTATTCTGTTTAAATGAAGGTCCTTAACATTAAATATCCATATTAATTTTATATTTAACTCACAAATTTAGAGTGGGCCCATGTTTTTTATTTCTCATCCCTTACATGACAGAATTTATTCAAATATCATCTACCATTCATCCCTATGTCTAGTCTTTTCATTAAGTTTTGCTTTTAAACAATTCCAAACTTTACTATAATATTTTTAAATCTCACATCTTTACTTTTTTTTTTTTTTTTTTTTTTGAGACAGAGTCCTTGCTCTGTCTCCCAGGCTGGAGCACAGTGGTGCAAACTTGGTTCACTGTAACCTCATTCTCCTGGGTTCAAGTGACTCTCCAGCCTCAGCATCCCAAGTAGCTGGGACTACAGACACGCAGGTAATTTTTGTATTTTTAGTAAAGACAGGGTTTCGCCATGTTGGCCAGGCTGGACTCAAACTCCAGGCCTCAAGAGATCCTCCCACCTCGGCCTCCCAAAGTGCTGGGATTGCAGGTGTGAGGCACCATGCCAGCCTCGCAGCATGTTTAGATTTAACCATTTTCTCTTTTGTCATTTCTTCTTTCATCCAATTTCCTCTTCCTCGGTTTATTTTTCTGTGTGTGGAAGTATATCCACTAGTGGTCATTTCAAAGATAATCTGTGAAAAGGTAACCCTTTTTACCCAACTTTTATTTTGGATTTAGAGGTTACATGGGCAGGTTTGTTACATGTGTGATGCTGAAGTTTGGGGTACACATGATCCCACCGAGACAGTGAGCACAGTGCCCAATAGGTTGTTTTCAGCCCATTCCCTTCCCTCCTTCCCTTATCTAGTAGTCCTTAGTTTCTTGTGTTCCCATCTTTATGTCCACATGTACTCAATGTTTAGCCTCCATTTATATGTGAAAACGTGCAGCATTTAATTTTCTGTTCCTGAGTTAATTCTCTTAAGATAATGGCCTCCAGCTGCATCCATGTTGCTGCAAAAGACATTATTTCATTCTTTTTAATGGCTACGTAGTATTTCATGGTGTATATGTACTACATTTTTTAAATCCAGTGTCCACTGTTGTTGGGTCCCTATGTAGATTCTATGTCTTTGCTATTGTCAAGAGCACTGAAATAGACATATGAATGCATGTTTGTCTTTGATTGAAAGATATATTTTCCTTTGAGTATTTACCTAGTAATGGGATTGCTGTGTCAAGTGGTGGTTCTGTTTTAAATTCTTTGAGGAATCCCCAAACTGTTTTCCACAGTGGTTGAACCAATTTGCATTCCCACCAACAGTGTATAAGTGTTCCCTTTTCTCTGCAGTTTTGGCAGCATTTGTTATTTTTTTACTTTATAGTAATAGCCATTCTAACCAGTGTGGGATGGCATCGTATTGTGGTTTTGATTTGCATTTCTCTGATGATTAGTGTTCATGAGCACTTTTTCATGTTTGTTGGCCACCTGCATGTCTTCTTTTGAGAAGTGTCTGTTCATGTCCTTTGACTATTTTTTAACTGGATTGTATTTTGCTTGTTGAGTTCCTTGTAGGTTCTGAATATTAGACCTTTGTTGGATGTATACTTTGGAAACATTTTCTCCCATTCTGCAGGTTGCCTGTTTATTCTGTTAATAATTATTTTTGCTGTGCAGAAGCTCTTTAGTTTAATTAGGTCCCACTTGTCAATTTTTGTTTTTGTTTCAATTGCTTTTGGGTACTTAGCTAGAATATGTTTTGCCAAAGCTGACATCGAGAAGGGTATTTACTCAGTTTTCTTCTCAGATTTTTATAGTTTGAGGTCTTACATTTAAATCTTTAGTCCATCTTGTAAAAAGTTAACTTTTTATCTTTACTCAATTAGAAATGCATTTGTCTTCAGTCAATATTTTGCTCATGTTTCCTAAGGTTTCTAATATATATTGCTTTTGGGAACAGCTATTGCTTGTTTGCAGAATAAATAAATATATTATTGAATTATTTGGGACACAAATTACAAGTAAATTTTTATAGAAACCTATTTATAATAGCAAATAAGGCATAAGTACTTTCAAGAGACTTTTAAAATAACCTCAATGATATAGCAATCCCAAAGATTATTTATGTTTGTTTTTAAATAGTTAGTGAAACCATTTAAAAGCTTTTACAAAAAAAGTTAATAAATTTGCTTTTTGTTTTACTCCATAAAGCCAGTTTTCAAAATTTATCACAAACCATAGCAATGACTGTCCATAAGAAAATGATTTGTAAAAGACTGACAAATGAGGGCTTTGACAAATATGCACCACAAAGCATTCATTGTTGTTAAATTAATTTACTCAGGATTACTGATATATTTTCATTCTGAGTTAGTATTTTCTTTTCATGTGAAAAATATGAAATAACAGATATTATTTACATTCGTAGTTACAGAAATGTATTAAGATCTCTACATTTGATTGCTGTGTTAGATACGCCCCAAATCTCTTATGAGACTGCTTTTAAAGATATACATTACTCAATTACTTTAAAACATATATCCATGTCCTGAGTTGATACTACCCCCATATGAATTATATGGCCAAACACACATAAAAAGTGCAAGCCTAGCTACTTTATACTGTAGGCATATATGCTGACCCACAATTTCTGCAATACTTCAATAATAGATGAGAAGTTGCTCTATCTGTTTCTGTGAACCAGATAGCAGTGAGAGTCTCACTGGCTAGTTGTATTTCTCCTCTGTGACACTAGATTAGAATGTGATGAGTCATGGTTCTGTCTTAATCTCAGAGAATATATGGGCCACTCTATTCTAACTGTCAGTTTTGAGTATGTGCAGTGCAACTTTGATGATAAAAGAGACAGCTAACAAATGACTGCAAAAGTGTTCATATGGCATGGTAGTTTTGATAGAGCAGAAGTAGTTGTGGTTACACCAGAGTACCATTATCAGTTTGGTTTTTTTTTTTTCATGTATCTATTCCTATTATCAGGTATCCAGAGAGGTCATGAAGAAAAATCATCAACATTCTTGGGGCTGCAATCTTTTCAAAGATGAGATTGATATAAAGGTGAGGTTGATTTCAGGGTCCATCTGTATAGACCACTTCAAGAATATTCCTGGCTAGGCGGGGTGTCTCACGCCTGTAATCCCAGGACTTTTGGAGGCCAAGTGGGTGGATCACGAGGTCAGGAGATCGAGATTATTCCGGCCAACATGATGAAACCCCATCTCTACTAAAAATACAAAAATTAGCCGGGCATGTTGGCATATGCCGGTAGTCCCAGCTACTCAGGAGACTGCATTTCTTACTTTGCTACCAAACATTTAACCAATTGTCTATCTTACCAAATTAAATGCATCTGAATTTAATTGCAGAGTTCAAAATTCACCATAGGAAACAACTGAAATATATCTTGAAACCTAACCACATGTGCCTTCTCTTACCTGTCTGTGTCAGGACAGTATGAAGCATCTCATATCCAACAAACCAGCCAAGCAATCAACTAGGTGAGTTATTTATTTACTTATTTAAGATGTGATGAATTAATGAATAGTTTAATCTTTCAATTGACTGGCTTTCTTTAGGAAAATCTATACCATATAACTTCAGAGAACAGTTTAGTTTCCTTAAGTAAAGGACATGTAGACAGACAGTTTCTCTATTATGTCTTCCAAGATGGCACACCGATCACAAACAAAAGATTTGGCAGCTTCAAGACTTCAAACATATATACAAAATTCTCTCAAATCTCTTGTAGTTTTACTTTATGGTGCTCAATGAGCTGAAAGGGACACTCTATTCTATTTTGTAAACAAAAACATATGGGCATACATGTATATTATATTTAAGTTATATTTTATCCCATTCGTTCAGGGATTAAAACACTGTCTTACCACTTGTTTCTCTAAACAAAGTTTTATTGAAACACAGCCACATCTATTATTTTACATATTGCCTATGTATGTATTAACTGCTTCTACTATTATTTATTGTATCCTTTCCAGTTTTTCTACCAGAAAAAAAAAAAAAAAAAAAAAAAAAACAAGGGGTAGAAGGAGAAAGGGAAGTAAGTTATTGAACATGGAAGAAATATCACATATAGTAATAAAATGTCAGAGAATGCTAGCTGTTCCTTCAGCCATTTCTTCTCCTTCCTGATAACACTTCTAGACTACATTTCCCAGCCTCCTTTATAGCAACTTACATTCACATGGAACTGAGATCTGGCCAGCAGAATGCAAGCTTTAGCTGGAGTGGCTGTTTTCCCATTACAACAGAAGAGTTAAATAGTTGTGACAGACCAATTGGCCAGCAAAGCCTAATATTTTAATAATCTTGCCCTTTAAGGAAGAGTTTGCCAACTCTTCCACTAATTGATTTATTTTAAAAGCACACAAGGAGCATATTTGTATGCTTAAGCAATAACCTGTCATGTTCCTTGCTTCTATAACAAATGGTCATTTATTTATAAATATTTTTAAAGAATATGATATACACTGAGGTCAAGAATCAATAAACTGTCATGTTTCTTGCTTCTATAATGAATGGTCGTTTATAAATATTTTTAAGGAATATGATATACACTGAAGTCAATATTCTTATTTTTTTCGGGAAGCATTCTTTGCACAGTGAGCACATGGTTCAGTTAATGAGAATATGAGTATCATTGCCAAGGGGAAGCCTGATTTGACCTTCTGATTCAAAAAAGATCTAGTTAGTATCCATACTGAGGGACAGATTTTGAATATGCAAAGATACATATCAGCAGTTCTTTGAGCCAAATAAAGACTTAGATATTGATTAAGCAGGGTGCACTTGACATTCAAGAACCACTGATGTGCTCAGAAATAGGTAATCCAAATGCTTAGATTAGATTAGGATAAAAGAGTTCAGATGACGCTGACATTGATTTTTAAGTAACATTTTGCATTGTAATGTCCATACTTTCCGAATCCAAATAATGAGAAGATACAAAAATGATTTAACGGCATAGTCCCTTGAAAAATCTATATTACTGGAAAGTTCCTATCATGTTTCTTCATTATTTTGGGATAAAACAAATACTTTTGTTTTCTATACGTTTGGAATTATTTTACTTAAATAAGAAATCATTGTAATAAAGGGCTGTGACAGTTAATGACAGAATTAAGTAAATAATTAAACATTTAACATAACAAAGAAATATGAGAGGTATAATCAACTCCACAGTTCAATGTAATTTGACATTGGCAAAGGTGGCATGATTTTTTGTTTTTTAGTCACAAATTCACGCAGCATGGTTCAGCTTATTCTAGTCAAGAGTCTTAATCCATTGCATCTAAATCAAAAGGTAAGATTAGAATTAGACAGATAAATTGATTTGTTACTGAGGGGGAGGATTGATAAGTGCAACATATAAGGAACAGGGCTATTGGACTGAAACATGCTTAGCTAAATCTACTTAAATGATGTTGCCCGGTGATAGGAATTTCCTCAGTTCACATCAGTGATTCTCAATTCGTTCCACTTTAGGAGCACCTGGAGTTCTTTTCAGATAATACCAAATTACAATGTTCACTACTGTAGGGATGGATACACTAAAGGCCCAAACATTACCACTAAACATCCATGTAACTAAAACAACTTGTACTTTAAAAGCTATTGGAATGAAAAAAAAAATTAAAGTAGGTGACCTGAGATCTTCAAGGGCAAAGCTGACCTAGAATGGAGTTATACACCAGCTGTCAGAGACATCATTAGGGCATGATACACAGTAGACACTTCCCCCTCTGGCCTCTCTTCTTAATAGAGTATGAGTTGTCAAGTGACTAAGTAGGTGGGATTGGAATGACATTGAGGAAGAAACCTGATTGAGACTTTAAAAATCATGGAAGTTTCCCTCTCCTAGTCAGTCTTGGGTCAGGACATTACTTGTGTCTCATGGTGGAGTGGGATCTATGTGGTCAATAAAATCTTCGAGAATTTGCCAAGCCAAAAGATTAATAAATAAATAACACCAATTATTAGGCTCCACTCCAGATTAGTTATATCAAAATCATTAGTATTGGGGCTTGAGAATAGCTATTTCCTCAAAGTTCCCCAGATGATTCCAATGTGTATCAGGGGCTGGGAACCACTGAATAGGTTAAAAATATGAGACAGTTTTTCTATTATATAAGGAAAATTTTGAATAGAGATACAAAACATTTTAGGAACTTTTGGTAATAAGGCTATTAATTTATGAAGCAAGGTGATAGTCATAGTTCCCAGTTGTTTGAACGGATTTATTTAAACTGAGTATTCAGCAAACTTATTCATAGAATACAAGTAGGTAAAATGGCTAAGACATGATATAGTGTACTGGGACTCTGAAAATATTAAAATCTGAGATTAATTGGTTTTTGGTTGGCACATCATATTCAAGTTCTCTCTTTTGGAGAGTGATATGCTAGTCAATGGCAACATTCATCTTGAAAACTTTGTTGAAAATAAACCTAAAGTAACATAATGTCTCCTCTTTTATGGTCAAACTAGGGTATTTGTGTAACATGAAAGTGAAAAAGTTACTAAATCCTTGATTTTAAAAAGGTTGGTCTATTTATTGATGGATGCCCAGGTCCACATAAGTCACATTCTAATAGATTGTTTAAATTTTCATAGTGTATCTTAAGTAACTTAATAGAAAAATTTTGGAAACATGTTTTTCCTAAATAGCAAATATAGTAAAATGATTTGAAGTAATTATGTACTTAGTTATATGAATGAAGATTTAAAGATAAGAAATTGGGGCTCTCTCAAACTATAGCTTAGTATTCAGTTTATTCATAGAGGCCAAAATAGACTGAGTGAAGTTTTTTAAAAAAATACATTTATATATAATATTATATATGTATTAAGAGAGATAAACATTACAAATTATATATAATTTTACACATAATATAGAATATATTTATATGTAAAAATAATTTTATACATAATTATAATATGTAATTATATATTATTATGTATTACATATATCTGAAGCTTCTACATTATATAGAAACTTATTCTATATTATAATATAGAAGCTTCAAATAAATATTATATATATTATGTATATTTATATATAATATATAAAAATATGTATAAATAATATGTATATATTATACATATATTAATATATGTATACATAATATACATATTTATCTATCTTAATAAGGATAAGAAAATTCTAAGTGATAGTCAATATACTTACAATCCAATTTTTTTTTAATTTATTGACATTCTGTAAAATAATTGGTATGTATGCCCCCAAAATTGTGTGATCAAGAAAAACGGAAAAGCTGAGAAACTATTCCAGATTAAAGGATACTAAAGACATATGATCTAGACATAAATGCAGTGCATGTTTACAGATTTAATCCCACAATAGAAAAAAATAAATATTCTACAAGGAATTTTTTGAAAAATTATGAAATTTAAATATGAACATCAAATTAGTTAATAATGCCATTAAAATTATAAATTTTCTGACTTTGCTACCTGCACTAATGCTAATCATGAGAATATTCTTAGAAAATAAATCTATCTGATAGGTAGATAGGTATAAATATTTAGAAAAAATGATGGAATATGGCAAAATATTAACAATTGATGAATCCAGTTGAAGGATATATAAATATTCTTTGTTTTTTCCTTGCAACTTTCCTATAACTTTGAAATCATTTTACAAATATAAGTATAAAAATAGTTTTTACACTTTGCATGTAGTGGGTGCTCTTTTAGGTAAAAAGAAAAATAACGTAACTAAAATCATGGTTCTTGCATTTTAGGGGATAAAAACAGATAAAAACAGAAAACAAGTAAATAAACAAGATACTCGAATAGTGTTACTGTGAAGGCAATATAATGGGGTGGTACATTTATGTCATAGAAAGAATTGGAGTGAAGGGTGTTATTTATATTTGTTGATACAGGAAGACTTCCCAGAAGATATCATATTTAGCTGAGCTAATTATTGTGAGATCTTAGGAAAGGACATCCAGACAGACACTTTGTGTCAGGCCAAGAAACAAAGGAAGGCCAGTGTAAATAGAGTTTAATAAACTACCAAGGAGCTCATAAAAATTTCAATGCTTCAATTTAAAATTTAGGTAATTTTTTTTAACTTAAATTATCTCTGGGTGGGCATTTTGCTCTCTTAAAAAACTTAGACTGAGACAATTCTAGGTGTCAGACAACTACAAGTAAAATGGCTGCCACAAAGAATAATCCTTAGGTGAACTTAGCAGCCAGAGATAGAGTGAAATATATAGTTGAGATTAATATGGGCCTTCAATAAACTGGAGGGTAAATGTGGCTTGGCCTCCCTCTTCTGGAGAACAGATTACAAATGGAATTGTTTCTTTTGAGTTAAAGCTTCCTATTCCTAATATAAATTAAGTAAAATGATATGTTTGGCTTAAATTTTAAAAGCCCTAATTACGTTTTGTAATGTTTTCCTGATAACATATAATTTTGCCCAGAGATTATTTATGGACCAAAAAAAAAAAGAGAGAGAGAGAGAGAGAAATAATAGATTTCTTTAAATTGTATTCTTTTCTTTTTACTTTACTTCTTTTTCACTCTTTCTCTTTACCTAGTGAACAGGATCAATACAACAGATAAAGTAAGATGAAGGTATTCAACATAACATTTTTCCTCAAGTTATTGGCTCAAAAGATGAATGATTATTAGAGTTGATTATTATTCCTCAGAGATTGATGGCTAAAAAATACAAGGGATCCTCAAGAAATCACAATATAGATACAGTTTTTAAATGTCCATTTTAAAGTGACTGTACCAATGTTTTTCCCCTCCAGTGAGTGTGATTTGATGTGTAAAGTGATGAACATCTGTCTGAGATGCAGGAAAATGGACCAGAGAGGTTTCTTGCCTTACCCAACCTGTGGCAGAACTGCCCAACACTTTCTTTGTATTTTACGTTGTTATAACATATATTTTATTTTTTAATTTGGCATTTGTTATTACAGATATTGGTTACTCTCTATACATTATCTCCACCCTCAAATTATTACTAACACCCTTCTTTGTCTTTACATTAAGCAATTTACTGCTATAAAGGTTAACTTTATAAATAAATGATATATAAAATCTCCCCCAAAATACAAATATATTTATTCCTAATTATTTTCAAAAGCACAACAAATAATACCTAAGCATGCAGGGCAGTGGAGAGGGGATAATTAGGAGTATCTTCATAGCAAAGATTCAAGAGAAGATATCTTAGTCAGTTTGACTGCTATGATAAAAAACCATAGACTAGGTGGCTTAACCAACAATCTATATCTTGCAATTCTGAAGGCTGGGAAGTTCAAGATTAAAATGTCAACATACTTGGTGTCTGCCTGCTTACAGCCCGCATTTCGGTTTGTGGAGAGCTACTTTCTTCTTGTAATCTCATATGGCTGAGAGATAGCAGGCTCTGATGTCTTCCTTTTCTAATAAAACATTAATTATATCATTGGGGCTCCACTCTCATGATCTCATTTAAGTCTAATTACCTTCCAAAGACACCACCTCCAAATACCATCACATTGAGGATTAGCGTTTCAATATATGAATTTTGGGAGACATATTCAGTCCACAGCTAGAGAGAACGAGAAAGGCAAAACTGGGAAAAAGCCTGAGAGGGGAGGTGCAGTGGAATATCCCAATGGGACCCTGGAAATGCTGTTGAAAATGACCGTTTTAATTTAGGAAAAAAAAAAAAGACCAAATGAGATTTGTTTCTTGACTACCTCTCTGTCCTCATCTCCTACTCTTTCTGCCTTGCTCACAACTCTTTCCCTCACAGAAAGTTACAGGACAATGTCCCTACTTCATTTCAGTCTCTAATTGTCTCTTCTAAGCAGCTTTTTCTAGCCATGCTACCAAAATTACTAATGTTGCCCTTCTCAGTCACCATATTCCACTATATTTTAATTTAGACTATTGATTAGAGCCTGGACATTTATTCATCTATTTATTTTTTTAAATCTAGAGTGTATGTCTGCTTCCTACCTTAAACTGTTAATTACGGGAAGACTGCAATGTTATTGGTCTCACTCAACACAGTATTCATCATTGAAAGAACACCTGGTACATAAAAAGCACTCAATGCATTTATATAGAATAAAGAATGAAAAAGATTCTCATGTCATCAATATAAAAGGAAATGATTTAATAAGAGTAAACAATAGGCCTGGCACGGTGGCTCACGCCTGTAATCCCAGCACTTTGGGAGGTCAAGGTCAGTGGATCACGAGGTGAAGAGATTGAGACCATCCTGGTCAACATGGTGAAACCCCATCTCTACTAAAAATACAAAAATTAGCTGGGTGTGGTGGCATGTGCCTGTAGTCCCAGCTACTCGGGAGGCTGAGGCAGGAGAATCACTTGAACCTGGGAGGCAGAGGTTACAGTGAGCCAAGATCATGTAACTGCTCTCCATCCTGGTGACAGAACGAGACTCTGTCTCAAAAAAAAAAAAAAAAAAAAAAAAGTAAACAATAGGGTTGTTTGTGACTTCAATCCAATTAGATCTCAAGGAAGCTCATATGGCAGGTGGGTTCCAAGAAAGGTAAGGTAGAAACAGAATGGATTGAAAAGAAAAAAATCCTGCTTCTCTTCATAATCAGGGCTTAGTAGCATCACCCAGTGCTAAGATAGCAGCATCATTCAGTACCAATATCTTGGCATATAATATTAATATTATCAAATTCTGTCATACGGTAATATATGCTCTGTGTGAACTTGGAGCATTCTGTTCCAGATGGCAATAAATAGCATTGGAAACAGGATACAGATATATATTCTTGATTCATCTTTGAAGGAGTGCTGTCTTGCCTTTTCCCCTCAGATTATAGAAATGAAAGGTAAGCTGAACAAAACTAATGGCGGTGTGGCTTGTTTTATCCCTTACTTTTTATCAGATGTAATTTAAATAAGGCACTACTTTCCATGCAAGGTTGGGATTATTTTGGAAATACTTATTCCCCTAATTGCTCTACTGTTTTGCTGTCCTATTTTGTGTCTACTTAATAGTTGCATGTCTATTTAGAATTAGTTTTGAAGATCATTTTCTACCACTACATTTCATATTTCTTGCGAGTTCGAGATAGAGCTTACTCATATTTGCATTTCCATATCAAGTTTCAAGCCATTTTTAATGTGATAGGGAGTCAGCAATAGCTATTGAGCTACAATTGTAATAGATTTAAAATTCTTCCTTTTATTTTAAAAATAATTCTTAATTTGTAACTTTTAAATATTAGCCACAATCCTAATTATTTTCAAACATCAGCAATATATCTGTAGTTTAATGAAAAAGACAAAATACATACAAAATATAACTTATTCACTGTGTCATTTAGGAAAATCCTGTGCCTGGTCACTTAAAAGAAAGCTTTCAAAATATGATTGAGTTTCTCGTAGCAGCATGTGTTCGAGTGGCCGAAACAACAGTTACATGTTCCAGGCCTTCTTTATTCTGTTGGATTGATGACACTTTCAGTTCAAATCTGTGATCCCTCAACCTCAATGCCTAATTCTTCATGATTCTTCAGACTCTTCACTGCCTACTGAGAGTCTGAATTCAAATTCTTAGTGATTTTGAACCTCATTTCTTCTTGACAAACACAGATTTGTCAGAAGATATGATATTTTCACTGATAATGCTGATTCATTGTCATTAACTGTCATTGGCATTTTTCATCCAGAGTCGTTTCCAACTCAGATTTGCCCAATTATGAGGCATCAAGAATTTTCCCTTAACCCAGTTTCCGTGATCAAAAGTGACTGGGAATATGCAAGCATCCCACAACCTTTGAAGGTGTTTAAATGTTCTTCGTTAAAAAACCAAATGTAAATGCACTGAAATTTATCATCATAAGTATCTCTTGTAAGTATCAGTAGGTCCATGTTTGAACCAAATTTTTATTTCACAGGTTTTTCTCTGAGGATGTTTGTCATTCTTGTATATTCATGACGAAATGACTTGATTTTTCTCAGCACAAATACCTACTTTCTTCCTTTACCACCCAATTCTAATGGAACTCTTTAGTGCATCTATCAGCATTTAAAGGACTTCTAGAGCATTTGGGTTTTGACATAAGTTGATATTCTAAGACCTAAAAGTCACTGACACTTTCAAAGAGAAGAAAGGAAGTACTTAGAAGATCTTGAATTTATTATTTTGGTAATATTTTATTGTGCACATATCTATGTAAGAAAATGTGCTGAGTCATAATTGCTGCTACAGACGAATTTCTAAGTTTGTGGAAAAGCTAATACAATAGTGTTTTTGGCTGAAAATAAACCCTATTTTAACTACAAAAATGAGAAAATTTCTTTTTTCCATTTAATTTTTCTGTATGTAGTGTCATGCATTCACATCTTGGATGGCTAACAACTCAAATTTCAACATAACTCATGCTTCCCCTTCTTCGATGGATATATAATGCTATGCTTTCTAAAATCTTTTTAAATTTTTTTTTTAATTTGTAGGTACATAGTAGGTGTATAATGTTTCCTTACTTGAGCTTAGCTTTTTTTTTTTAATTATTATTATTATTTTTAAGATGGAATCTTGCTCTGTCACCCAGGCTGAAGTGCAGTGGCACGATCTCATCTCACTGCAACCTCTGCTTCCAAGGTTCAAGCAAATCTCCTGCCTCAGATTCCCGAGTAGCTGGGATTACAGGTGCATGCCACCATGCCTGACGAATTTCTTGTATTTTTAGTAGAGATGGGTTTTCACCATGTTGGTTAGGATGGTCTCAAACTCCTGGCCTCAAGTGATTCACCTGCCTCGGCCTCCCAAAGTACTGGGATTACAGTCATAAGCCACTGTGCCTGGCCAAATCTTAAAAACTGGACACAAATTATGTGGTTTTACATGAAGGAAATTTTGCATTTCCCACTAACAATATTTCCTTACTTATAACACCAACAGTATACCAAACCACAAACAAGGGAAGTTCTCTGTGTCTTTTCTTTTTCTTTTAGACCATATGGGCTGTATGGAAGCTATGCACTTAGTCTATGAAATTATATGACAGACAACAAAACTACATTAGAGGAGATGAGTGTAAATGGAACATGAACTAAGGCACACCATAGAATGTAGCATCTGACTAAACATCAGAAGGTATTATGGACATATTGCTATACTAGCAAGAAGTATTTGCAATCTGTTTTCTAACATGCAGAAAAGTCTCCAAGAATCAGATGGAGTCGGATGGGGATGGAAACAAGATATGCAGCTGGCCCATCTGTCAAACACACTGACACTAGTGTGTAGTCTGAAGAGAACTTAATGACTTTCCTTGGATAATCAACCTTATTCCAGAAAGTAGTCTCTTCACTTGGCATTGCTACACTAAAAGCTCATAAAAAATTGGCATTTACTAGGCATGCTATATACTGTAAACTGCCATGCCATCACTTTTATTAGCAAAAAATGATATTGTTCTAGTATTCAATAGTACAGTAGGGAAATTATAGTTAACAATAATTTTTGTGTATTTCAAAATACACAAGAATTATATGTTCCCAACACAAAGAAAAGATAAATGTTTTAGGTGATGGATATTCCAATTACCCTGCTTTGATCATTACACATTGTATATAGGTATCAAAACATCACATGTAGCCAAAAAATATGTACAACTATTATATTTCAATAAAAAAGAAATGGTATTTTTATGGAGTTTCTTGGTATTATTTTTCCTGCTTGCTCTTTTACAAATTGAATCAACTTATTTACAACCAGTCATATCATTTCTCTCTCCAAACCAGTTTTACAGCATCTCCCAAACTGATATAATCTGCCAATCTAATTCAAGCCTTGTTTGCCCTCTATTTATGGTCAGAAATACATTTAATAGAGCCAAGAATCATTTTCTGGTGCTTCAAAGGGCCCACACTCATCTATCATTCTCCACATTTATGATCTCTTAGTTTGTTTTTTATCCATTTTATTTTTCTTATCAAAACTTATTTGACAATTTTTATACACTTACTTGAACCACTGTATCAGCCACCTTATTGAAGCTTAGACGTTTATTGTCCATAGTCCTCCCTTTATACAATAATTTTATAATCTGTCAAAGAACTCTGCCCAGCATGATTTATTGTTAACGATCCCAATGTGTTTATTTTGCATAGTTTCATTGTTCTATAGATGTTTGTAGAATTTCTCTCACTTAGTTTTATAGTTACAGTCAAATTTTTGTGCTTGAGAAAAGGCTACATGGATTTTCAAGAAACATATTTTAACTCTTTTATGTAAATGTGAGTTATTTGGTAATAGTAACAATCATAGATGTACATATGTGTTTGTGTAGGAAAGTGTGTGTGTGTGTGTCTGTGTACATAGCCAAATTTTTATACCTCTGCATGCAGAGGAATTGGAAAACAAATACCGAGCTTTCTGTATTCTGGGTCATTTTGTTACCATCATGGGTTAGATACAGCCACTTATTATACACTGTACTTTATGAAAGTATCTTCTTCAGCTTCTGCCTGAAACTTATTTCTCCAAAGGGCTCATCAATAACAGCTCCAAAGATCCGAGGAGAAACACACACTATTCTCCCTAACATTGTTCCATTACTCTCCCTGAATCTGTGGCACAAACCTTCCTCTTACATAATTATTACACCCGCAAAATTAATAGACCAATGAACAAATCAGTCAACCTAAATAAATAATCTCATTTAGAATCTCTGCATTGGTTTTCCAGCCACTTCAAGATATATTTGTTCTTAATTTGGGATTCTGGTAGATCTTCTCCAGAAGTACTAAGGCTTATATATGAGCTTACAGATATGTGGGAGAAAGTAGGGAGTGTTTGGTATTTTAGTAAGGTAAGGAGTTGTAGTATATAGGTTCCAAATTGTGGTTTGGGCAGCAAAAATTGACCTCCTTGGCCATATTAAACCAAGGTGAAAATAACAATGTTCTGGTATAATTTTTAAAGATCTTTGTTGCTATATTACTCCTATAACACCTGATTGATTAAACTGCCTGATTATATTCTAATGAAACAAATATGTATTATGAAATGACCATATTGCAGATATGATGCTAGTTATAAGCATCAAAGATAATTAAAATCTAGAAGGATGTTTGCAGATAACAGGTATATAAAGTATATAAGTAGAACAGAGGAAGAAAAGTCTAAGTCTGGTTGGGGACTATGGCTGGCTGGTAGGATTCCTTAAAATATTTCAGGATTTGAAGAAATCATTCACTATTAATAAAATTTGTTGTACTGATGTAAAGTAAGAGAATTGAATATACTCACTATCTCAATTTTCTCCTCCCCATTTGTTTCTGTAATTCATTCATTCATGCTTCATCTTTCAATTTTTCTCAGAAACTTCTTTTGGTAAGATCACCAGAGATTTAAACCTTGCTAAATTCGTTGGCCGATTTTGAGTCCTCACTTTCTTCATTCTTTATGTAGCATTTGACATTCCTAAAAACACTTTCATCACTTGACTCCCATGACACTATGCTTTCCTGGTTTTTCAGTCTATTTTAAAAAGTGGAATATTCCATGAGAACAGGGGATTGCGTTCATGAAAAGTTGATATCCTAGGATATCATTAAACTCATTCAGAAGGCTTTATTTGACTATTTTTCATGTCATTTGATTTAAATGTGTACGGTAATAGTTTGGATGTGAAAAATACAAAAATTAGTGTAAAAGTCTTATAAATAATAAAAGTATTAAAATATTTTACTAATGTATTATTTCCTTTCTTTAGATTCAATGGTTTTGATCAAGATTCCTATGGCTTACATTCAGGTATTGGGCAATAAAAGAAAATGCATTGGCATAAAAATAATTAGTTCATATACTTGAAATTATTTTTCATATATATATATATATGTAAACATTGAAATTAAACAAAATGTCACTATTATTTTACCTTTTTTGTCATTCATATAACCTTTACTGAAGAATGTTAACAACACAGATCTATCTTTCTCATCCTTTCTTTTCCCCACTTTATCTGCCTGTTAGTTTTCTTTAACTGTTTATACTAGATGCTGAGATACTGAATCATATTCTAGATCTTGTTTTTACTTGAATAGCACTTACCTTATAGTCTTTGTATTACTTTTATTTATTTGAAAAACACTTATTTTACTCCATTATATGCCAGGCATTGTGCTTCTGACAGACGGGAAATAAATTAGAATCTGTTACTTTATAGAAACTCAAGTTAAATACTAAATAGTGATTCAAATCATGCATTTGTCATTTTAAAAATCAATTTAAGTTTTCTGGTATTAGTATGATCTTCATGTTCATATATTATTGAGTTTGAAAGAAAAAAATTAACATAGTGTCTTTCTAAATACATTTTTTTAATTCCCACAAATATAATTATCTCATTTTTTAAGGTTTATTTATTTATTTATTTTTCAGGCAAGGTTTGCTCTGTCGCCCAGGCTAGATAAGAACGTAGTGGTACAATCACAGCTCACTGTAGCTCAAGTGATTCTCACACCTCATTTGTGAAGTAAGCTATTTCCATTGATTCTACCTCCCCAACAGTATTTTCTCCTCTATTTTCCCACTGCCTCCTCCTTTTACCGGGTTTGGTTGTGCCTCTCCAGTCTTTCCACCTTCCTTTGAGCCTCAATTCTAATAAATGAGTTAGGGCATTGGGTGAGCCCTGCACGTTGGTAAGACCACATTCCTCCTAGGTGTTCTATGTCCACCTACATGGTGAGTAGTGAGCTAAAACATGAATCAGTCATTTCTATCCTCCCAAAAAAGTGCTCAACAAAACTATCCTCCCTGAGTCAATCAGACTAAATCTTGACTTCTCATTAACTTTGCTTGCCAGTCACCTGAAAAAGTCTGAGAAAAGTTCATTCATTTTCCATAATCTTTTCTCTTTGTGGCTCTAGACATTCCCTATTCCATTTCTATCATTACGCTTTCCATAATTTTTGATATGGCATTAGCAAAATGTCTTGAATCCTCAACTTCTAATCTTTATGTTGCCTTTATCTTCAAGGAGATTTTCCTCAGATGACACAATTTCTCCTGAAGCTCTCCCAAGTGATGGCTATTGATGTGTCCCACAGCCCTCATATATCTCCTCTGGAGATAAGGTAACATTTCTCTTTGCTTTTTATTGCCACTTCTAGAATATTCTATCTTCTTTCTTTCTAAAAACACTTATTTATGACACTTATATCATCAATCTATCTTATATCTTTCCCTTCAATTTTGTTGATTTCTATTGAATCTTGGCTCATTCTACTTCATTCTTGGCAAATTTTATTTTTTTTCTTCACTGTAATTCTGGTCATAATCACACTTGATGTAACTATCAGTATATATAAATAATCACTTTAACAAATGTTCTTCTCCTATCTCCCTTCCTCTAGTGATATTGTCCTTCACTGTAGCCCATCAACCTCCATCCATGTTCGTTGTCTGGATAAAGTGTATTCTTAACTACTCAAATCATTCCTGTTTTAGTTGTCTATTCATGTTTAACCAACAACCCCAAAACTTAGTGATTTAAAACAAAACAAAATAGTTTATTTGTGTATGTATTTAGAATCAGGGCTAGGCTCAGCTAGTCTTGCCTCACATGGCTGCATTTAGATAGTAAATTGGCTGGGGACTGGGTTGAGTTCATCTGGACCTCTATTGAAAATGAGATGGAAGTGCAGAGGAAAAAAGAACCAAATTCTACATGTGAAGTTGCCTCAAAAGCATAAGGAAAAATCATATTTATGCACACAGAATTTTTCATCTTTTGTATCTGAAAATTAAATATGAACTAAGAGCCAAAGAACAATAAGTAAGATATATTGTGAGGGCCAGGTGCAGTGGCTCATGCCTGTAATCTCAGCACTCTGGGAGGCCAAGGTGTGTGGATCATGAGGTCAGGAGTTCGAGACCAGCCTGAGCAACATGGAAAAGTCCCCATATCTACTAAAAATACAAAAATTAGTCAGATGTGGTGGCACATGCCTATAGTCCCAGCTACTTGGGAGACTGAGGCAGGAGAATCATTTGAGCCTGAGAGGCGAAGGTTGCAGTGAGCCAAGACTGTGCCATTGCATGCCAGCCTAGGTGACAGGGTGAGACTCCATCTCAAAAAAAGTAAAACTAAAAAAAAAAAAAATTAAAAAGATATATTGTGAATCCCTTTAACAGAGATGAACTAAATTATAAGAGACACCAAACATCTTTTCGTTTCTCTTTACCTTTTTACTAGCTGTTCTCTGTGACAAAAATTCACTTTTCCACTCCCACTCTTTGTCTAATAAACATCCTGTACACATTTTTCAAAATTTTAGTTATATTTTGGAAAATCCATGTGTAGACTGGCTGCTATTTTATCTGTAGCTCTATTTTATCTTTTATATACTCCTATAATATCTACTCTAGCACACTAAAATTTCATATTATATACTTTTTCCTTCAAATATAAATACTTAAAAGAAAAATAAATTATTTAAAAAAAAATCTCTATAGTCCCAGTTTGTAGCAGAATCATGTGTTAGATACCTCTTAGTATATAATCAGTAAGTGAACAACCAATAAAGATGTGCATAGAAAAGTGGCCAGATCTCATAGTTTACTGTCAGGGTAGATAGTCAAACCTTATTCAGTGACCAAATACTTGAGAACCTCGTCTGTTTATGTCACTGTGCTTGGTATAAGGATATAGCAGTAAAAAGATGGAAAAGTTCCCTCTCATCAAGAGTCCACATTCTAGTGGTCCTGAACAAGATTAATGAATAAACAAATAATTACACAATACAATTATAGTTTATGAGAAATTTGAAGAAGGGAATAAATGTGGTTTTCTGCTAGATAAGAGTGAGCACAGGAAACATTCATACCTAAGCTGGCTAGGAAAAGCCTCTCTGAATAAGCAAGGGTTAATCTGAAACCTGTAGTAGAGAGTGAAAGGATACATGCATATAAAGATTTGGAAGAAAAAAATCCTAGCAGAGGAAGTATTAAAAACAGTCTTTGTGGAGCAACAACTTGACCTATCCATACAGCCAAAGTGATGAAGGAATTTTTGCTCCTTAGCTCAGTTAAAATCCAGGTTCTTGTCTCATGACCAGGAAAAATTAGGCACGTGGATACATTGAAGGGTGAGGAGGACAGACTTATTAGATGAAAAGAAAGCTCTCAGCAAAGAAAGAGGGGGTCCTGCCGACAGGCTACTACTGCACAGATTGAAAACCAGGCCACCGCACCTGAGCTGAAGAGGCCAGGCTTCTTCCCCTGCATAAGGCACAAATTCCTGTTGGCTCCATCCCATTGCCCCAGTGCATGTGGGCCTCCAGTTCATTGCAGGCATGGACAGGCAAGACCCTGTGCAGGTTCCCTTATCTGCACAAAAACATCTGGCATAAACACTTGTGGGGCAGGTTAGAGATTCTTCAGGGACCCTTCCTTACCTGCCTCCTGCATCTATCAAAAAGAGGGCAACAGGAGACTGAAGAGAGACATGAAATGCAGTCTAAGAGATGGGCAGAAACTTGATCATACAGGGCTTTGAAGGTCCTGGTATGAAGTTTGAATTATATTCTCTGAATTATAGAAGATAAGGGAAGTATTACAAGCATTAGGAGTTGCATAAAAAGATTTGTACTTTTACTTTATAAACTGATCTGCCACAAAGAAAAGTGCTATGCATAGTCTATTAGGGACTATCCTCATTAACATTTTCCCTCACTGCCTGATGAATGTGTGGAAAATTACCAACAGAAATTTCAATCAATTATCAGACATGTAAATATAAACAATGATCCAAGACAACCAAATATGTGATAAATGTTTTCAACAGGAATAATTAATATATAAAAGGAAACAAAATATAAAATATTAAAACCATTTTATTATATTAAATATAAAAACTTTTTGAAACTGAAAGAAACAAAATATATGAAGAATCAGCAGAAAGAACATCAAAGTAAAACAATGATTAATGTACTTAGAGGGATAAAGAAAGGTATTCTATCTGTTAAACACAAATAGAATGTGGCCAGGCACGGTGGCTCATGCCTGTAATACCAGCACTTTGGGAGGCCGAGGTGGGTGGATCACAAGGTCAGGATATCGAGACCATCCTGGCTAACATGGTGAAACCCCGTCTCTAATAAAAATACAAAACTTTGCTGGGCATGGTGGCGTGCACCTGCAGTTCCAGCTACTTGGGAGGCTGAGGCAGGAGAATTGCTTGAAACCAGGAGGTGGAGGTTGCAGTAGCCAAGATCACATCACTGCACTCCAGCCTGGGTGACAGAGAAAAACCCTACATAAAAAAAAAAAAAAAAAAAAAAAAAAAACAATGTTATAGAATGAATAATATCTGAGAATAAGAAAGAGCTCTTGAAAATTAATATTATATAGCTGAAATAAATAATATAGTAGAAGTGATAAAAGATACACTAAAGGAAGTCTTCTGGAAAGTAGAATAAAATTTTTTGAAAATAGCGTACAGGAGGAAAGGATAAAAAAAAAATCAGAGGATTGAGTCAGAAGTTTAAATAGCCAAGCAAATCATATCCATTTCAATAAATACATTCATAAGAGAGAGAAGGGAAAATTATCAAAAAATGCAAGAAAATTAAGTAAATAAATGTTCAGGGTGAAAAATTTGAAATCGATAATAAATTATCAATCATGTAATGGTGAAATTCAAAACATCACTGCCAAGCAGATGATCTTTAAAACTTTTAGAAAGGAAAAATGCTCACACACAATTATTTTAAATTTTTGTACTTATTTATTTTTTTTGAGACAGAGTCTCACTCTGTCACTAGGGCTGGAGTGCAGTGGCATGATTTCGGCTCACTGCAACCTACGCCTCCCGGGTTCAAGCGATTCTCCTGCCTCAGCCTCCCGAGTAGCTGGGATTACAGGTGCCTGCCACAACGCCCAGTTAAATTTTTGTAGTTTTAGTAGACACAGGGTTTAATCATATTGGCCCGGCTGGTCTCAAACTCCTGACCTTGTGATTCACCCGCTTCGGCTTCCCAAAGTACTGGGATTACGGGATTGAGCCACTGTGCCGGGCTCACACACAATTGTTTAACAAGAGAGAGAATAGATATCAAGATAACACTGATGTTTCTTAACTACACTGAAAGCTGGAAGGCAAAGGAGGAAAACAAACTGTTGAGGAAGTTTATTATTACGGACTATCAAGTCCTAATCAAATGATTACATAAAATAGCAGAATAAATATTGCCAGATGTAAATACTCACCATAGCTTGCCATTTTTTTTTACTTCCCAGAAGTCTTTTATTAGGAAGCTCATGGAGTATATCTCCAGAAAAACATAAGAGCAAAACAAGAAAGAAGACATAGGATCTGGAAAATAAAAGATCCAATTGTAGGGGTAGCAATTTAAAGTCCCAGGATAATAGGGAAATTAACCTCTAGGTTGGATAGTTATGGATATGATTTGGAAAACAATTAGTTCACCTTGGGAGAGAACAGAGGCCTCAAAAACAAGGACTCCAAGTAGAACAAAACTCAACCCATGGATGAAATATTACTGTAAATCCTTTTAGAAAGAGACACTGAAAGATTTGGTGGAAGATGATGTAGGTTAAGGAAAAAATTATGAAAACATATATAAACAAACAGACATGGTAATGATTTACTCTAATAAACACTGCCCAAGAAAAATATATTCATACTGCACTACCTGGCAAAACAGTGAGAAAATATTTGATTTAGAAAGATTACACAAACATACACTAAAAATTCACCTTACCAGTTGAAATCTTGTCTTTTATTTAAATGCTAGATGACACTGTTTTTTTTCACAAATATATGTTAATTTGTTACTTTCATTGGTTTTCTTTGTCTAGAATCAATTCGTATCATTATCTGTTATATTTTTAACAGATTTTATTATAAAATAAATAGGAATATTCTTATTTATTTTCTTCCAGAAAAGAAGACTTGAAAATATGGAAATCTTCCTGCTCTTTAATGTTTTCAAGTTGTTTGCTGGTTCCAATAATGTATTCTGAAAGATAATCACCAGGCAAAGGTCAGGTGTTTCCTTAAGGAAATCATTCTCTAGATGGCTTGGGGGAAGGTATAATTTCAACTGTCTTTGGCCATGTAAAATATCCCTTACCCTGATCAATTAATGATGGTGATTTACAAGTTATTGGGCTAAGAGACAGTTACTTGAAAAGGTGATTTGCATTAAAGAAAAGGTGATCTTGAAACCCCTTTTCTTTAGCCAGACAACAGTAATTCTTTACAAGGCAAAAGCTTTCATTGTCTGAAAACCAAATTACATTCCTTTTTGCCATGCCTTTAGCAATGAAGCGAAAATAAGTAATTGGTTTTGAGCAATTTTAAACAAGTATTATACAACTCTAATGATGTATTACTTTTTTTGCCTTTCATTTAATACATTGTCATGCTGATCAAATGAACATAGAAATGGCATTTTATCTGGGTGATCTAGCACCAAAAAAAGAAGAGGAAATGAAGTATGGCTCCAGAAAAAAAGTTAGAGTAAAATAAGAAATAGGAGGAGGAGGACATAGAATCTGGAAAATAGAAGATTCAACCTAGAGGGGTAGCAATTTAAAGACCTAGAATGATAGGGAAATTAAGCTCCAGAATGGATGGTTATTGATATGATCTGGAGAGCAATTAGTTCACTTTGGGAGAGGGAGAACAAACTCAATGTCTTGTACGTTATACATTTCCTACATATTCGTCATTGGTTAAAAAAAAAGGCTTTTTAGCCACGACAAAAACTGCTAACTGCCATAGAGATTTTATATCCTTAACGGATGGTACGGTGAGTTTTTAGTTACTCATAAAAATAATTGTTCTATATAATTCACAAGTACACACACAGAGTCATCAGCAAATTTAAAATTGTTAAGGGTAAGAGCTCACTTCGAATTATTTTATTAGATGTATGAATCCATAAAGAAAACTATGTATGAAATGTTTAGAATAATAATTTGTGTTAACATATTATGTGTGTGTGTGTGCACATGCTATGGATTAAATGTGTCCTCAAATTTCACATGCTAAAAACTTAATCCCCAAATTCATATGTTGATTGGAGAAGGTCCTTTGGAATGTAATTAAGATTAGATAAGGTCATCAGAGTGTGGGCTCCATAATGAGACTGGTGGCTACATAAGGAAAGGAAGACAGACCCAAACTGACATGCACAATCTTGTTCTATTGACATATAATGCCCTCCACCATGTTAGAAGGCCCTTCCCAGATACTGGCCCCTCAAACCTGAACTTTCCAGTATCCAGAAATGTAAGGAAAATTTTTATTTTCTTTATAAAAAATACCCAGTCTATGGTATACTGTAATAGCAATGCAAAATGAACTAAAGCAATATGTAGCAATAACAATATATAACAACAATATATATTGGTTATTTTGAGAAAGTGCTTATTAAATATCCTGTTAAATAGTACATCTTCAATTAATGTATTGGAATCTCCATCTGAAAAAGCCTTTAAATCAAGATCTTTTCTATTTCATATCAGATTTTGTGCATTATAATACTTAATACAAAATACTTAATATGTATGTGATACCCTGCATATATTTAAAATACATTTAGAGTACAAACAATTAGGAAATCAAGTAAATGCAAAATAAATGTAAAAAAATATATACTTGAATGATTTAATCTTTCTCTATATGTATATATAAACATTCATTTACTGCATGTCTAATTCTGATTGCTTTTTTAAATAAATTTTTATTTTAGAACACTTTTCAATTTACAGAAAAAATTGTGAAGACAGTACAGAGTATTCCCATATATCCCATACCAATTTTTCTCCATTATTAACATCTTACATGAGGATATTTGTAACAGTTAGTAAACCAATATTGATATATCATTATTGACTGAAGTCCATAGTTTGATCAGATTTTCTTAGTTTTTACTGAAAGATTTTTTGTTTGTTTGTTTTTGTTTTTTGAGACGGAGTCTCGCTCTGTCACCAGGCTGGAGTGCAGTGGCGCCATCTCGGCTCACTGCAACCTCCACCTCCTGGGTTCAAGATTCTCCTGCCTCAGCCTCCTGAGCAGCTATGACTACAGGCACATGCCACCATGCCCAGCTAATTTTTGTATTTTTAGTAGAGATGGGGTTTCACCATGTTGGTCAGGATGATCTCAATCTCTTGACCTGGTGATCCCCCCACCCTGCCTCGGCCTCCCAAAGTGCTGGGATTACAGGCATGAGCCACGGGGCCCAGCCTGAATGTTTTTTTGTTTGTTTTTTGTTTTTGTTTTTTTCTGTACCAAGATCCCACCAAGGAGCCTTCATTACATTTAGTCATTCTCCTTAGGCTCCTGTGGTCTGACAATTTCTCATATTTTCCATGTTTTTGATGACCTTGACAGTTTTGAGGAATATTGCTTAGGTATTTTTCAAAATGTTCCTCATTTCAGATTTGTCTGATGATTTTCTCATGATTAGATGGGAATAATGCCTTCTTGGAAAAAATAGAGACAAAATATCATTTTAGTCATATTATATCAAGAAAATATAATATCACATATTTTCATGCTACCTTCTTAAATGCATACATATTTAGAATTGCTACCTTGGAGAATTCACCACTTTATATATGTCATTTTGTAATGTCACCTTTTATCTGAGATAATTTTTCTTGCTGTTAACTTTATCTGAATTAAAATAGCTACCACAGCTTTCTTTCCTCCGACGCATCCAAAAAAAGTTACTGATTTTCAAGTTTGTTCAGCTTTTTCTTGTTGTAAAGATGGAAGTGGCAACTCCCACACTTTTTAGATATGCGAGTATTTATACTGTAGTGTAAATAGTCAGGACTGTTGATAATGAAAGCACTTCCTGATCATTTTAAAAAAACATACTGTGTCCATCGTAAGTTGCAATAATCTCTAGTTGTAGTTTGCTCTTCCAAATTCTATTTCTTGGTATACTAGAAAATTATCCATGCACAAATCCAGACCAAATTTTTCAGTGTATCAGAAAACCAAGTTTATTATCAGATAGCTGTTAAAATTAGTCTTGCTGTCATATGCCTGACATGATGGATTAACACAAGGTATTCGCGTCGCACCAAATTGTCGCCTTTCTCTCTATTCTGTCTAGGTTGACATTTTAGTAGATCTGGACTCTTATTTCCTGATAACAGGCTATTTTCCCTGTGGTCCGAGAAACATGCTCTAAACACAAACTTGTTTAACTTGAATTCTCATAATCAACCTAGTCGTTCCAATACTCTCTTTTTTTGTCCCAAAAACATAGTCAGATTTAGCTCCAAAATTGATGAAACTTCTTCATATATTGTTAGCCACCTGACTATGAGCACTGTAACTATTTATACATTTCTGAAACCAGGCTCTTACCAACACTCATTTCATTTAAAGGCTTACATTCCTACAAGCAACCCTTCAGCACTGTGGCATGAACTATTGTAACCTCTCATGAGTGCCACCAAGTTAGTTTTCTTAACTCCAGATTCAATTTATTTTTCTTTGTTTAGAATTCATCAGTTAGTCTTATCATGCATTGTAGCTAAGGCCATTAGGTTAAATTACTATTTGTATCTCTTTCAACAGAGTGGGAAAAAATCAGCACACATACACACACAGACACATGCATACACAAGCATATATACCAGGTGTGTATTTTTGATTAGAAAGATAGTGCACTCAGTGTAGTCACTGAAACCATATCAAGCATTCATAATTACATGTTTTATTTCATACATGTTAGAAAAAACAGGAGACTATTTACATATCTCCAGAATTCCTTGAGACTTTTTATATTCCTAGATACCAGGAGTGTGACTTCATAGTACAAGGAACTAAAAAAAAAAAATACATTGAATAGTCTCACTAAAATCAGAGATTCTAAATCTTTCCCCCCATTTTCAAAGGTTTATAAAAGTTGAAATAAAATCTTTCTATACTTTATAAGATTCATAGGTATCATGACAACACAATTTAATAGGAGCTGACAAAATACAACTCAGCAGACCTATAAAGGGACATTTCTCAAACATTGGAAAAAAAAACAATTTTCCACTTATTTTAGAGGACTAAGTTGCTAAGAGCCTTCACATGTTATCATCTACCAATTCTTCTCTCTTTTCATTACACTTTGCACAATATATTGCACAAATTTTGGATTGAATACAGCCATTTATAAAACTGACCATTTTAGCAATGGGATAAAGGGAGATAAAAGGTTTATATTACTCACCTGTTGTCAGTTAAGATCTCTCTGAAATCCCTTAAATCTTTTCTTAGTTTCAGAGGTAATGTTAAAGTTAATTGATGTTCAACAGAAAAATATTTCTGTCTGCTGAGGAAGAAACGCTGAGTTTGATGCAATTCTAGCAGAAGAAATTTTGATTTTTCTTAGTGGAACTGGCTTCAGTGAAGATGAGTACTGTTAATACTTCAGAAATTGGGACCATATGCAACACAGGTGCATACTAGATAAAGGAGTCTGGATGAATGAATCTCAACTCTTTGGCAAGGGTCTTGTACTAAAAAAATGAAATTAGCAATGAGGTACTGATCTATAACAATATTGAAGCCTGAGGCGAGGAAATTTTTAAGGCCTTAGGATAGATAAGGTAGGTATTGTATAGCCCTGGGGTATAAAGCTGGGCTCATTGACAGGAAAACTCACAGCAAACAGGTCTAGAACTAATGATTTGTTTAGGCAGAACTTGCCTCTTCAGGTGATGGAAACTATCATGGGAGATTATAATAGCAAAAAGCAAGATGAGACCAGATATACATTGGAAGAGGAGGTGGTTGGTGAGCCATGCATCAAAAGGTATTTTTCATATTGTAACACAGATTAATAGAGCCCAAGGATAGCAGTGGAATCACTGGGTGAAAGGGAGTGAGAAATAAAATATTTGGGGTTACAAAGGTAGCTGAGACTTTGTGGAGAGATAAGTGGAGAAGAGAGAACTGTAGGCAGAGTGCTAAAAATCTATCTATAAATTTCCTCCTGGGTCCTTGGCCAGCTCCTAAGTCAAGCATATGCAGTGTAAGATTCTTTGAGATCAAGCAGAGAACAGCATCAAGAGGCTAAATAGGTGGTTAGAGATTTTAGAGAGCACGCAGTGCTGAGAAGTCACTGGAGTATGGACTCATTCAAAGGGGAAAAATTATGAACATACAGATTTTTAGTTGACACACCAGAAGGCCATGAACTAGAGATGATGCTTTAATAAAGACAAAAAAATAGACCCACTCTGACAAAGCTTAAAAATAAGTCTTGATAGAGGCAGGGCACAGTGGCTCACTCCTGTAATCCCAGCACTTTGGGAGGCTGAGGTAAGAGAATGGCTTGAGGCCAGGAGTTGATGTCCAGCCTGAGCAACAAAGTAAGACACTCCCCCTAATCTCTAAAAAAAATAAAAAATAATTTGTAAGAAACCTACCTATTCATAAGATTGAGGCAATCAACTAGTAAGATATAATATTCTTAAAAGGAAGATAATACAATTAAGAGTTTCTTTTCTTTATGTATTTTTTAAATCTGTGTATAATGCTGTCTCAGTTCCAAATACAATTAGGGCAGAATTTTTCCTCCTACTTTTCTTGTTGGCATATATTCATGATCGTGTAACCTAAGCATGGACTGAATCACTTTTTGCAAATGATCATTGAAATATCACTTGAGGATCACATCTAACATACACAGCTGGGAGGTAATACCCCATGGAATAATTACTAAATATTCTTACTTTTTTCCTTTTCTACCAGTTTTGTCAAATTATCTCTTGAAACAATTGTTATTGGTTCAGGCTAACATGTCTGTTCCAGATAGTACTTTGTGATTTTTCAGAACAAAATAATATATATATCAGTCTGCAATCTGAAATATTCTAAGGTTCAAATATCAGATGATTTCCTCTTCTAAGGATAGTTTTTTGATATTGAAAAACTCTTCATATATTTGGGTATGTACAGTGAATCTCAAATCCATCTCCTTTTCTCCTTCACTACCACTGTAAATGAAAATCATCTCTTACCTTGACTATGGCCCTCACTGTTTAATTGCATGCCCCATAGCTATTCTTGGCCCCCTATACATTCTCCACACAAAGTTACTTTTTAAATATGCCAGTCTAATTTTCTTACTTCATTATGTAAAGCCCATTAGTGCTATTTCTTGTCTACCTTTTCAAGAGTTTCTAAAATCCTTGAAGGTACCTGACATTTTATTTAAAAATGATTCAACATAAGAAGAAGTAGGAAAAAGCTGGTGAAAAAGTGCTAATAGCATCAATTCCAGAGAGGAATCTAGCAGACAAAGAATTCAAAATAACTACAATTAATATGCTAAATATCACCTAGAGTTGTAGTAAGGATCAAGTGAAATCATATATGCATGAAAGTCTAATACACAAATGTTTCCTTTCCACTTCGACATTGTGAGAAAAACACTGCAAACTCTTAATAACTACTGATTTCTTGATGTTCTGTAGAACACCAATCACAAAAATGATTATTCCAAGTTCATAGATTATGTGATGGTTAATGTTACGTGTCAATTTGACTGAATTAAGGAATATCTAGAAACCTGGTAAAGCATTATTTTGGGGTATGTCTGTGAGGGTGTTTCCAAAGGAGATTGGCATGTGAGTCTGAGCAGACTACATGAGGAAGAATCACCCTCAATGTGGGCAGGCACCATTCAATCTGCTGGGAGCCTGGAAAGAACAAAAACAGAGAAAAGGCAAATAGGTTGATCTCTGCTGAGGCTGGGATATGCTGTTCCTCTCCTGTCCTTGAACAACTCCAGTCAGCCTGGATTTTGGCCTCCAGGACTTACACCAGTGACCCCCTGGGTCCTCATGTCTTTGGCCTTGGACTGAGAGTTACACCATCAGCTTCTCTTTTTCTGAGGTCTTTGGACTTGACTGGGCCATGCTACTGGTATCCTACGATTTCCAGCTAGCAGACAGTCTATTGTAGGACTGCTCAGCCTCCGTAATTGTGTGAGTTAGTTACCCTAATAAATCCCTTCTCATATATCTATATCTAAATCATTTATATCTGTATCTCCTATTGGTTCTGTCTCTCTCAAGAACCTGAACATTGATTAGAATGTGACTAAGACAATTACAGTTTTATTTTACATGAGTTCTACTTCAAGTATGTCCTCCTAAGAATATGCCTTGGTTGCTATAATTGAATTTTTGTCTTAATTAGCAGTATAATAAGCTATTTAGAGTATGTTCTACCAAAGAGACCTAATTTAAATCACAATAGATCATTTTTCATTTAGCCTTGAGACAGTAACCTTTTGTGAACATTTTGTCATTTCTGTATATAATTTGCTGTTATCCACCAGTTATTGATTATACCAGTTGTTGAGGGAACATAAGTATTAGACTACTACCTTGTAAGTCCAAAAGTTGAAAAATTGTTATGAATTGTAAACCGTATAACAGTTCAAACTGGGAAAATGGAATATTACAAGTGACAAAATTTAGTAAGAATAAAAGAGAACATATGTGCTACAACTTTACAAAGAAAATGTTATATTTATGAAGTTGCAGTAAATTATCATCATGATGAAAAAGCACTTATGTGCACACTTGTACCTGAATCTCTTCAGAAAGTGAACAAAGCAAATTAGATGACATTCTGCTTTTAGTATAAAAATATGTTTATATGTTTTAGGAGCAATTTGTTCGAATATACACTTAGTATATTGAGAAAAATACATGTTCATAATAGTCTGGTTTTTAATGTAGCATATAATCAGTGATAGAGGCAGGAGGCAGAGAAACTCTAGGGAGACAGGAGCAGGTCCCTAGCAAAACCCCACTTCTGAGCCAAAAGGTCTGAAACTCCTGGCCCAAAGTGAGAACTTCCATTCTTATGTGCCTGCTTTCTCCCAGTTGGCTATTTCTGGATAATGTCTTTTTACCAATCAAATGTTGCCTTTTCCAAAATTACCTACAGCCCACCCCACTCTGCATCCCATGCTTATAAAGACCGCAGACTCAGCCAGTATAGAGGAGAAGGGTGGATGTTGAGGAGAGGCTGCTTGAGTTCGGGGATGGCAACTTGACATCAGAGAGAGGCAACCTGACCTCAGGGGAGAGCGACCTGCCCTTCCCATCCCATTTCCAGCTTCCCTCTCTGCTGAGAGCCACTTTCATTGCTCAGTAAAATTCTTCGCCTTCACCATACTTCAATTCATCTGTGTGAGCTCATTATTCTTGGGTACCAGACAAATATTTGGAACCTACACAGTGTGGCTACCCAAAAAGGCTGTCACACTTGCCCTCTGTCCTTGCTAGTGGAGTGCAGCCAAGCCACATGATGAAGCAAAGTTTCTACTGAGCTGATAACACACAGACAGCAAAGCTAAGAGCATTGTTAACATGGCTTCTAGGGCCTGGGAGTTGCAGACACCCCTACCTGGATGCTGCCCCAGGGCCTGCATAGAGTTTGCTCTTGCTGGCACTAAAGTGGCTGGTTGATTCCTGCACTTGCTCATCTACACGCTCCCTCCCATGAGGGGTAAAGTGCAATGGACCTGAGTGAACAGAGTTTGCTCCTGCCCACACTGAAGTGGCTGGTTGGTTCCAGCACTCATTTGCTCATGGCTCCCTCTCAGGAGGAGTTGAGTGGGCGAAGTGGGGGGGGGGCTGAGTAAATGATGGGGCACCCCTGTCCTGCAAAGTGATCAAGAGAATATCCTGCATCATCAGCATGCAAAATTATTTACCTTTGAAGCTTTAGTAATAAAACTGTAAAATAATAGAAGCTTGAACATCAATACAGAAATAATAATTTAGGCCAGGTGCAGTGGCTCATGCCTGTAATCCTAGAACTTTGGGAGGCTGAGGCGGGCAAATCATGAGGCCAAGAGATAGAGACCATCCTGGCCAACATGGTAAAACCCTGTCTCCACTAAAAATAGAAAAATTAGCTGGGTGTGGTGGTGTGTGCCTGTAGTCCCAGATACTCAGGAGGCTGAGACAAGGAGAATCACTTGAACCTGGGAGGCGGAGGTTGCAGTGAGTCAAGATTGCGCCACTGCACTTTAGCCTGGAGACAGAGTGAGACTCCATCTCAAAAAAAAAAAAAAAGAAAAGAAATTAAAAAATTATTGTTGTATTATTTGAAATGAAAACAAAACAAAACAAAAAAACGCTTGTGCAAATGGCTGAAATAATCGTTCTCAAAGACCTTTCCCTGGGCTATATTTCAATATCATTTAAGGGGCAGAAGAAAAATATCACTCAATAACACTTTCCCCTGACGAATGTAGTTCCGTAAAAACATTTCATATTTAATCAATAGTCTTTAATTTATATGCAATATATTTACTAAATTATTCATTCATTCATTCATCTATAAATTTATTCATGTCCCAATTACTTACTGAACATCTATCTACCTGTATAGCAGGATTCTAGTAAATGAGAATACAGCAGAAAGCAAGATATTCAAAGTTGCTGCAGTCATGGACATTGTATTTTAGCAGGGAACCGGAAACTAAGTCATGAAATAGATAAGGTAATTTCAGATATTAGAATTACACTGAAGTAAAAAAAAATGCAGGCTTCTTATAAAAGTGATAAAGGAACTGCTTTGGGGTTTTGCGAAAAGCATAGACCTGAAGCCAATAAAAAGCAGGCTACTTAAAGATTTTAGAAAATAGCGTTTCAGGCAGAGAGAGAGCTGCAAGTGAAAAGGTATAAGAAGGAACTTGCTTAATTATTTGTTCAAAGAAACAGCTACATGTGGCTACAGCTTAGGAAGGAAGCCAAGGAATGAAAAAATAAGAGACTGTAGACCATGATAAGGAATTGTGATTGGAATAGAAGTGCAGTAAGAAGCCATTGGAAAATTTTAAGAACAACATGATATTATTTGTAAAATGTATGCATTTAAAGTATTATATATACATAAAAGGCATAAATCACAATTATACAACTTGATAAATTTTTAAATGAAATTTACATCTTAGTTACAATCAGCTTTTAAAAAAAGAACATTACCAACATCCAGAAGCCCACCACACAACCAAAAGGAATCATGATTCTGACTTCTATCACCGTGGCTTAGTTTTAATCTTTTTGAACTTTATAAATTGAAAATTTAATTTGTGTTTTACTCCTTTTGCTCAACATTATGTCTATGACATGCATCCATTCTATTGCATGTTCTAGTAGTTTGTTCACAATTTATTTTTCTGTTCTGCTATTGATAGATGTTTAAATTGCTTCTACTAAGGGAATATTACCAATTATGCAGCTGTGAATATTCTCATGCATGCTCACAGCTAACAAACAGTGGCATTTATCTTGGGTATGTAGCTGAGACAGGTCATAGGTATACAAATGTCCATTTTTAGTAAATACTGTCAAAGAGTTTTTCAAAGTGAATTACCAATCTATATTCATCAGCAATGTGTGTTTCAGTCTCTCTAATACTCTCTAGCACATGACATTGTTTTGTTTTGTTTTTTGAGACGGGAGTCTTGCCCACTTGCCCAGGCTGGAGTGCAGTGGCACAATCTTGGCTCACTGCAACCTCCACCTTCCGGGTTCAAGTGATTCTCCTGCCTCAGCCTCCTGAGTAGCTGGGATTACAGGCGCCCGCCACCACGCCCAGCTAATTTTTGTATTTTTAGTAGAAATGGGGTTTCACCATGTTGACCAGGATGATCTCAAACTCCTGACCTCGTGATCCGCCCGCCTCGGCCTCCCAAAGTGCTGGTATTACAAGCATGAGCCACCACACTTGGCCCAATAGTGTTAAATCAAGTTTTTATTTAAATTTATTCATGCTTCTGGGTATGGTGTGATTGTCTTGATTAAAAATTATTTCATAGTTTTATTTTGCATATCTTTTATGTAGTTAACAAATAAGAAAATGCTTCATTTTTAAGTTTACAGCTTATTGAGTTTTCAAAAATATAAACACTCATATAGCCACCACCACAATAAAAATATAAGACATTTTCATCACCTGAAACTTCCCTCCGTTCCCTGTGCAATTAACCTCTACCCTCTCACAGCCCCAGGCAACCACGAATCTGCTCTTGGTCACAAAAGATCACTTTGGCCTCTTCCATAATTTCATATATGTGGACCCATACTATAGGGACTCTTTTGTGTCTGCCTTTTTTTTTTATTCTCTATATTTATTCATGTCATGTGTAACATTAGTATTTTTATTTTTATTACAAAGTAATGGTATACTACATATTTGTATACCACCATTGGTATACCACCAATGTCAGCCATTTTTTTTTTTCCAATCGTTTTTTGATGGAAATTAGAGTGGTTTCCAATTTGGGTTATTATGAATAAAGTTACTATGAACATCCACGTGCAAGTCTTTATGAGGACATATTTTCTTTTCTCTCCACTCCACCTTGAAATTGAATTAGTGGGCTTCATGCTAAGTATACATTTAATTATATCAGAAAGTGCTGAACAGTTGGACAAATTTACACTTCTAAGCAACACATGGAAGTTTCACTTTCTTCACATGCTTGTCAACATTCAGAATTGACTGCCATTTCAATTTTAGCTATTCTAATGAATGCGTGGTGTTAATTATATCTTTAAAAGGGCAGATGTTTTAACTTTGATGACATTGATATTTTCTTCTTAAATTGGTACTTTATACATAGAAATACTTGTTTACCTATATATTACAAAGATATTCTTGTATGTTTTCTTCTAGATGTTTGTAGTTTTAGCTTTGACCTATAAGTCTATGATCTATTTTATGTTAAATTTACTGGATGAGGGTCTGGTCAAGGTTCACGTTTTTTCATATGTATATTCCAGAGTATGAGTGCCATTAGTTGAAAAGATTATTTTTTCCTGTTGAATTATCTTGGTACTTAAAAAAATCTAATTGAACATATATATGTGTGAATGTATTTCTGGACATTCTCTTCTGTCTTAGTATTTGATATGTCTCTCCCTTACAGCAATATCATCCTGTGTTATTATTTATGTTTTATTAAAAGTTTAGAATACATGTAGTGTAAGTTCTCAAACTTTGTACTCTTTTTAAAAATTATTTTGGTAAGTCTAGATCCTTTAATTTTCCATATAAATGTTTAGAATCAGTTTATCAATACTTGAGGAAAAACAAGCCTGCTTGGATTTTGACTGGGATAACATTGAATGTATACATCAGTTTCAGGAGAATTGATCTGAACAATATTGAGTCATCCAATCCATAAATGAAGTATGTCAGTTCAAAGTTTTAGTTTTTCATCTCTCTCATTAATATTTTCTAGTTATAATTGTACAGGTCTTTCATATATTTTGATTAATTTATCCCTAAATATTTCATGACTTTGATATTCTTAAAATTGGAATTGGGCTGGGCATAGTGGCTCATGCCTGTAATCCCAGCACTTTTGGAAGCCAAGGTGGGCAAATCACTTGAGGTCAAGGGTTTGAGACCAGCCTGGCCAACATGGTGAAATACCATCTCCACTAAAAATACACAAATTAGACAGGCATGGTAGTCCACACTTGTAATCCTTTGGGAGGCTGAGGCAGGAGGATCTCTTGAACCCAGGAGATGGAGGTTGCAGTGAGCTGAGATTGCACCACTGTTCTCCAGCCTGGGTGACAGAGTGAGACTCTGTCTCCAAAGAAAAAAAAAAGAAAGAAAACGAAATTAATAGTTAATAGAACTCATGAGAAAGAGTATCTTTGACTTTTGCACTTAGTCTTCATTAGCAAGTTTATCATTAGCTGTAGGTTTTTTTGAAAGCACCCCTTATCATATTAAGTAAATTCTCTATTATTCTTAGTTTGGCTGAGATATTTTATAATGAATGAGGATTGAATTTTGTCAAATGTTGTTTTTGCATATAAGGAATTAATGATTTCATTTAATTATGCCTTCTTTTATTGATATAAAGTTTTCCCCATTATATTCTGTTTTTTTCCTTTTAATGTCTATAGGATTTGGAGTTACATCTTTTTAGAAAAAAATCCTAATATTGATTACTTGTGCCTCTCTTTTATTTCATGATCAACTTAGATATTTATTGATTTTATTTTTCTTTTAATAAAAGCATCTTTTGTCTTTATTAAATTCTCTATTGTTTTGTCTACATCCTTCATTTCAAATTTTATCTGTTATCTCTGTTTTTATTTACTTTGAGTTTAGTATTTTGACTTAATTTTTTAAATTTTTCTTCCTTTTGAAAAAGTTTCTGAAGGTGGAATATCACAGATTATGTGTGTATATGTGTGTGTGTGTGTATATATATACATATTTTCGACCTTAATAAAGGGAGACAATTCAATTTTTACAAAATGGGCAACATTTTTTGGCAGAAACTTGACAAAGCATACTCAAATAATCCAAAAATGCTCAAATAAATCTCAAGTGTTTTTATTATTTTAAAATTTTGTCCCATCTTTCAAACACTACGTCACCTCAATGCTAGGCTTTCTGCTTGAACATCCTATCTCTAATTAGTGAGTCCGCAGAAATGCAAAGTTATTTTTCTTTGCCTACTCATGGTTTTCTTTATTCCTTTTGGTGAAGGTCATGCTGGTAGACCTACTACAGACACTGGAGCCAACACATCACAGGTGGGTGCACAGCAACCTTCACTTGTCAGATTAATTAGATCACTCTTCATTTCAGGCATTAGGAATTAACTTCTGGATATAGTGTTCTCCAAACCTCGGAACTTGAGACAATTGACCACCTTTTGAATTCTCCGGCAGCTTCTCTCTAGTTAGAAATTCACTGGCTGGGCGCGGTGGCTCATGCCTGTATTCCCAGCACTTTGGGAGGCCAAGGCGGGCGGATCACGAGGTCAAGAGATCGAGACCATCCTCGCCAACATGCTGAAACCCCGTCTCTACTAAAAAATACAAAAATTAGCTGGGCATGGTGTTGCGCTCCTGTAGTCCCAGCTACTTGGGAGGCTGAGGCAGGAAAATTGCTTGAACCTGGGAGGTGGAGGTTGCAGTGAGCCAAGATCATGCCACTGCACTCCAGCCTGGCGCCTGGCAACAGAGCAAGACTCTGTCTCAACAACAACAACAAAAAGAAATTCATTATATGCTACTAAACGTACCTAGCTACACACAGGCGCACACACACACACAGACACACACACACACTCACTCACTTACACACACACCAACACACATACTTATGAAAGAGAAGGTGGACAGGTCCCATTCCTTCTTGAAGGGGTCATCACGTCTCATAAAATTGTGGAGTCAAAGGCCCTACCCATGCACGTGAACTTCTCCAACCCAATTCTAGTCTAGCTGGATTTCCTATTTTTATTCTCTCATACAGAAATTTTAGCAGGAAAATTGACCTTACGTAATCTTCCCTTCACTACCTTATAGACCATTTCACTGGTTGCTTGGAAGGTAATTAATTAGAATTTAAAAGAGAAATGTGACAAAGTGCTTTAAGTCCTCATCTCCTTGTAATTCAGCACCATTCTGCATCCATTTTATTCCTTCTGGTTTTGATACCACTTAAAACCTGATGGTTTTTCGATCTATATCTCTAGTTCAAGATCATTCTTCTAAGCTCCTGAAGAAAGAATTACATATCAACAGAGAATGTCTATTTGACATATCTACTCTATTGACAGCTCAAAATTAACAAGAATAAGATTATCAGTTTACTTTAATTAGACTTTTATCCTCATCATCCCACTTAACCTAAGGTCAATTCATCCTAGTTTAGAAGGGACTCCAAGTTAATGTGGTAAGTAGAGCTCTTTATTTTGCTATCCCTTCATTTAGTATCTACCATTTCATTAAATTGCACCAAGGTTTCTTCAATTTTGTAGGCCAAAGAGCTAGAAATTGTCTTTGCTTTTTGTGGTATGCAAAATTCAATTCAATCTATTACTCCTTCCCATTCTATTTCAAAATCTGCCATGAAAAACAGACTGGTTGGCTCAAACAACATAAATGTGTTTTCTCACAATTCTAGAAGGTAGAAATTCAAGATCAAGGTAGCAACACGGATAGTTTCTTGTGAAGCCTCTCTTCTTTCCTTTTAGGTGGCTGCCTTCTTGCTTGTACTCATATGTCAGAGAGCTCTCTAGTGTCTCTTCTGTTTCCATTTGCATAAATTGAAGGAGTGCATATGCAATATGTTTGATGGAAATTTGGCATAGGATGAGGTCTGTATTTTTAGTGTATCCATCAACCAAATAACATATATTAGCTCCCTTAAGTAATTCCTCATCATCCACCTCACTCCCTTCCCCTCCACCTTCTGAGCCTCCATTGTCTACCATTCCACACTCTATGCAAATGTGTTCACATTATTTAGCTCCCATTTATAATCAGAACATGCACTAATGTTTGTTTCTGAGTTATTTCACTTAAGATAATAACCTCCAATTTCATCTATGTTGCTGCAAAGGATATTATTTCATTCTTTTGTATGGCTGAATAGTATTCCATTGCGTATATATGCCATATTTTCTTTATCCAATCATTTACTGATGGACACTTTGATTCTACATATTTGCTGTTGTGAATAGTGCTGCAATAAACATATAAATGTAGGTATCTTTTTTATATGATGATTTATTTTCCTTTGGCTAGATACCCAGTAGTAGGATTGCTGGATCAAATGGCAGTTCTGTTTTTCGTTCTTTGAGAAATCTCCATGCTGTTTTCCATAGAGGTTTTACTACTCCTCAAAAGCACAAGCAACAAAAACTAAAATAGACAATGAGACAATTAAACTAAAAAGCTTCTGTACAAGTGTTACAGCTCTTTTAGAATTTGTCTAGCAGGCTTTCTGGTTTTTGCTGGAAAGTCATTTATTATAAAAAAAATAAAAATTAAAAATAAAAAAAACTTCTGTACAGCAAAGGAAATAGTCAGCAGGGTGATCAGAAAACTTGAAAAATAGGGAAAAATATTTGCAACCTATGCATCTGACAGGGGACTGAATATCAAGAATTTACAAGGAACTCAAGCAACTCAGTAACAACAACAAAAAACAAATATTCTCATTAAGAAGTGGGTGAATGACATGAATATACATTTTTCAAAAGAAGACATATGTCCAATAAGCATACAAAAAAATTCTCAACATCACTAATCATCAGAGAAAGGCAAATTGAAACCACAATGAAATATCATGTTACACCAGTCAGAATGGCTACTATTAAAAAAAACAGAAAACTACAGATGTTGGCAAGGATACAGAGAAGGAGGAATTCTTCCACACTAGTGTCTCATCTTAGAAGGGTGCCATTCCCATAATAAGAGCCCCATACTCATAACCTCAACCAAATTTATTTATCTGCCAAAGTCCCCATCTCCAAATAGTATCACATCAGAGGTTAGGCTTCAACATGTGAATTTTGGAAAGACATAATTCAGCCCATAACAAAGATTAATACAAATATAAATGTAGTTTTTGATGCAAAAAATTTATATTAATTATTTATACATGTTAGCAAATGAGCACAAAAAGAGTCAGGCTAGAGGGGGTTAGAGCAGAAGAGTAAATATCTCATTGGCAGTTTTGAACACAAACTTTTCATGCTTGGCAAAAATCTCACTCCAAGAGAGCAGTATTGCTTGCAATTAAATGTCGCCTTTGTCTCAGGTAGAGACAACTGTGTACCTTTTGCTGGCTGCATGCTGCATTTTCCCCCTGCTTTATGTGACCTAAAAAATACATTATTTTAATACCTAAAAACACATTATTTTAACACAACAAAAACACATTAAATGTGTTTAATGTGTTTAAAACACATTATTTTTTAATACAATATATCTAAAAACACATTACTTTAATATGTTATTTTAATAACACATATTTTTATTATATTTTTGTTTTGTTTTGTTTTTTAGAGATGGGATATTGCTACATTGCCCAGGATGGAGTGCAGTGGCTATTCACAGGTGTAATCATAGCAGACTACAACATCAAACTACTGAGCTCAAGCAGTCCTTCTGACTTAGCCAAAATAGCTGAAACTACAGGTGTGCACCACTGCATCTGGCTGACTGTTTAAAAGTATCCTTTTGTGTATCACATCCATGATTTTTGGGACAACCATATGGCCTCTACATATTGTGTCTGTAAAGAAACCAAAATTCTTTATATATTCTTTATTTATTTTAGTAAGAACACTTAACATGAGATTTATCTTTTTAACAGATTAAGTGTACAATACAGTATTGATAACTGCAGGCACAATGCTATACAGCAAAACTCTAGAAGTTATTTATGTAATGTAACTGAAACTTTATACCTATTGAATAGCAACTCCCCATTTTCCTCTCCTTTCAGCCCTGGCCCCAAAATTCTACTTCTTGCTTCCATGAGTTTGACTCTTTTACATATCTCATAAAAGTAAAATAATGCAGTATTTGTTTTTCTGTGAATGGCTTATTTTACTTACAATAATGTCATTTCTCCAAAGAAGACATACACATGGTCAACAGGTAGATGAAAAGATGCTCAATGTTACTAATTATTGGGAAATCCAAATCAAAGTCCCTATGAGATTCTCTTCACCCCTGTTAGGATGTCTATTATTAAAAAAAAAAAAAACACACACACACACACACAAATGACAGCAAGTGTTGATGAAGTTGTGGAGACTGGAGCTTTTGTACACTGTTGGTGGGAATGCAAAATGGTACAGCCATTATATGTATAAAGACTCAGCAAAAAATTAAAATTAGAGCTAACATGATCCAGCAACTCCACTTCTTCATCCAAAAGAATTAAAATCAGGATCTCAAAGAGATATTAACACTCCTGCATTCATTGCAGCATTATTCACAATCGTCAAAATGTGGAAACAACTTAAACGTCCATTAATAGATAAACGGATTAATAAAATGTGTATACATGCAATGGAGTACTATTTGTCCTTAAAAAGAAGGAAATACTACAATATGTGACAACATGATTGAATCTAAATGAAAAAAAGGCAATTCTTTTATAAAATATGTAAATTTTAATACATTATTTCTCCAATAAAAATCATCCAAAAGTTTCTCATCAAATTTTTATTAAAATTTCAATTCTTAAGCACAGCCCACCAAGGCCTACATAATTTGGACTTTCACCAATCTAAAATGTAATTTTTTAGTAATCATCCCTTGATCAGTACCAGTTCCAGTTTTATTCTTTTCTTCAACACAATAAAACTGTTAACCCTCCAGCAAGTCTATTTGTTTTTTTCTTAATCCTCAAATGCTCTTCCAAGTCCTCACTTGACTAGCTCCTCACTTATGTAAGGTGCTCTTCCATCTTTATCAACTGTTAGAGACCATTCCTAACCAAATTAAACACCCCACTGCACCCTATTTCTTCCCCTCCAAACAAAAGAACATTTTAAAAATTATTGCAAGAATGAAACTCAGGAAGACCTGAAGCTTAATCTTACCAGGACATATTTATTTGGTAAATTAACTCTCCACCTCATAAGCACAGGATTCATGGCTACCATTTATTTGCTTACTTCCCGTCTTTCCTACTAGAATGGAAACTCCACAGGGAATATATTTGTTCCTCAGTTTCCAGTTGTGATAAAGCTTTTCAGCATAAGTAGATGTTTGCTAAGTACTTAAAGAATAAAAGAACACCTGAAACTGATGAAAAATCTACTCTTCTCCTTTTATTTCATATTTTGGTGAATGGTACCTTCACCAATCCAGGCAGTCACTCAAAAACTTTGGGTCATCCTTTATTCTTTCTTTTCCCTTTCCTACTACAGCTAATCAGACCTCTCATGTTATTAATTCTACCTCACTAACATATCTTAAGTTTGCTTTTTCATTCCATCACAATTTTCACTAAAATTTTATGTAGAACATGAAGGATAGGTGTGGTTTTTTTGTACAAGAACAACTTATATGCATACAATGGATATTTTCTTGCTGAATAAAATGATTGAAGGAAAGAAATATGGTCTCTGATTTTTGAAAGAAATGTTGTATTTTATTAACTAAACTAAAGACTTCAGACTTCAAAGTTATAAAGTTCAATTTAATGGAATCTTCAATTTAATGGAATAATCTGGGACCCATCTCATTCCATTATAATAAAAGTTTTTAAATAGAAGTTAAATTTTCTTCAGTATACATATATGCATATTATATATATATATATATATATATATATATACATACACATATTTCTCAAATAAAGGTTAAAACAAAAGGAGATAAAATATTCATTTTTTCATACATTGTGAATTAGGACACCAGAATTGTATTTAAGATGACATAAAATTACGTACTGAGTATCAAGTTTTATTCAAAATATGTAACACTAAGTAAATAAAAGAGAAATCTCCTTTACTAGACATTATTTTCCAAGTAGAAACAAAGGATAAAATACTATAGAGACATTTGGTAGATTATTTAACAGGTTTCTTTAGGTATAATTGATACACAAAGAAGTACACATACTTAATGTGTACAATTTAAAGAATTTAGACATATGCAAACACCCATGTTATCATCAACACAATCAAGATGAAAAAAGGCTGGACATGGTCGCTCATTCCTGTAATCATAGCACTTTGGGAAGCCGAGGTGGGTAGATCACCTGAGGTCAGGAGTTTGAGACCAGCCTGGCCAACATGGTGAAACCTTGTCTTTACTAAAAATACAAAAATTAGCCAGGCGTCATGGCACATGCCTATAATGCCAGCTACTTGCGAGGCTGAAGTGGGAGGATTGCTTGAACCCAGGAGGCAGAGGTTGCAGTGAGCAAAGATCACGCCACTGCACTTGAGCCTGGGAGACAGAGCAAGGCTGTCTCAAAATATAAAGATGAAAGACATAACCAATACCTCCCAAAGTTTCCTTGCATCCCTTTGTTCTTGCTTTCATTTAATAAATGGCATAGAATTTAATGATTTTTAAATTCAGGGCAGCACTTTTCATGTGAGGTTGAGATTGTTAGAGAAAAACTTTGCAAATGAGGGAGGATTTAAACAAGGCTTTTAAATGGAACTTACAATTTAAAAAATAGAGAAGAAAAAATAACACACATTCAATGAAAGAATATAGGCAAATGGGTGGAGATGGGAATGAGGAACTACATATTTAAAGGAAGTGAAAAGAACAATTTTATCAAGGTAGGTGGATAGAGATTGATAAAGTAATAAAACTCAGTAAAGGACAGATTGTGAGGGATTCTGAATGCCCAGATAATGAATCAGAAATTTTATTCTATCGGTAAAGGAGAGTGAATGAACACTTGTAATTATCCACCTAGAAAAATATTTTAGGAAGATAATGAGACTACAGTGTATATTATAGAACACAGATTAAAAGAAAACAGCAGATTAAGTAGTTAACTCTTATAGCTCAAGAGATCTCTAACTGTATGTTGCGAGGATGAATGGCACATACCTTTTTTAAGGGAAAATGTTCCACAAAGAAAAGATATGCAAAAATATGTAACAAGTATAAGATAACAACTATTTCTTTTTCTATTCACCTAAAGGTCTAAAGGTAATATTCCTGATTGGTGGATGGCTCTACTTCATGCAGTGATTCAGGGGCCAGGCTTCTTCCCATCTTGTGGCTCCTGTATCTGCATACATTAACCCAGTAGAAGAGAATGGATAAGATGGAGAAGCCACAGCCAATTTAAAAGCTATCATCTGGCTAGGCGCGGTGGCTCAGGCCTGTAATCCCAGCACTTTGGGAGGCCAAGGCGTGTGAATCACAAGATCAAGATATCGAGACCATCCTGGTCAACATGGTGAAACCCCGTCTCTACTAAAAATACAAAAATTAGCTGGGCATGGTGGCACACGCCTGTAGTCCCAGCTACTCAGGAGGCTGAGGGAGGAGAATTGCTTAAACGCAGAAGGCAGAGGTTGTGGTGAGCCGAGATCACGCCACTACACTCCAGCCTGGGTAACAAGAGGGAAACTCTGTCTCAAAAAAAAAAAAAAAAAAAAAAAAAGCTATCATCCAGAAATGGCCCACATTCGTTGGCTGGAACTCAGTCTTACAGCTAACTTCTTTTTTTTTTTCCAAAAAAAAAAAAAACAAAGAAAGAAAGAATAAAAAAAAAAAAAGAATGAAGGAGAGGAAGAAAGAGAAAGAGGAAGAGGGAGAGAGAATGGGGGTGTTGCTTTATTGTCCGGGCTAGAATGCAGTCTAAAAATGGGTATGCCTATAATTGTGCTTAATAATAGAGACATGAAAAAAAAATGATGGAAGAAAATAACAAACAAGCAGCCAAGCAATATTTCATTTAAACCTGTAAATAGATGTGATGTGGTACTGATAAGAGTGTATATTTTGTGTATTTAAAGTGGAGAGTTCTCTAAATGTTAATTAAGTTTACTTGTTCCGGATCTGAGTTCAAATCCTGGATACCCTTGTTAATTTTCTGTCTCATTGATCTGTCTAATATTGATGTTGAAGTCTCCCACTATTATTGTGTGGGAGTCTAAGTCTCTTTATAAGTCTTACATATCTGGGTATTCCTGTATTGGGTGTGTATATATTTAGGATCTTTAGCTCTTCTTGTTGCATTGATCCTTTTATCATTATGTAATATCCTTCTTTGCTTCTTTTGATCTTTGTTGCTTTAAAGCAACTCCTGCTTTTTATTTATTTATTTATTTTTGCTCTCCATTTGGTTGGTAAATCGTTCTCCATCCCTTTGTTTTGAGTCTTTGTGTATCCTTGCATGTGAGATGGGTCTGGATGCAGCATACTGTTGGGTTTTGGCTTTTTTTGCTAACTTCAAGGTCTGCTCTAAAATATGATTTACTTTTGTACCCTGGAATAAAGAAGATGACTTAGTTTTATGAATATTTAGAAGGTTTTGCCATATTTGCCTCCTTTTGTTATCCCTTTGAAATGCTCTTATTATAACTCCCAATCCCAAGAAAGAAAAATTCCAAACTAGACATGTCATGCCTATGAAAATCAAGGTATGAAGGATACATCACAACATTTTTCAGATGTGAATGTGATTCCCTGTGGTCTGGACAAATAGATAATGAACATGCCAGATATATTTCACTATCTTCAAACTCAATATACAATAGCAGGTAGTGAGAGGAAAGGACAAAAAAGTTTACATTGGGAAAATGGAATCGTGGGAAATACACAAAGTCACTGGTTGAAACCAACCCAATGGGTCCATAAACATTTCTTTATTTATCTTTTGGATAAAGAAAGAAATTGATCTTTCTGGTCTTAAAGCTTGAAAGTTACATTTGTTTTATCTGAGTTCCTTCCTCAGGAAAGGACTCCCAAGTCTTTCAAAAAGAATCAAGGAACTGAAACTCACCAGATTACCACATACAAACAATGAGATGCGGGAACCCTCATTTTGTTTTCTTACCCCTTCTGAGTTCCTGTTTTCCAACATATTATTACATTTTTTCCCTGCTATATAAACTGCTAACTTTTGTCAATAAGGGACATGGATTTGAAACTGATCTCCCATCTCATTGACTGCAGCACCTGATTAAAGCCTTTTTCCTTGACAATGCTCATCATCTCTGTCATTGGTTTTCTGTGTGGCAAGTAGCAGGACCCAAACTGCACCACTGGTGTTTCCATAACATGGTGCATACCAAGATGACAACATATGAGATCAGTATTATAAAAAAATCCCTGACATGGGAAAATCTGATTAGATTCTGAGTCTGATTTATATAAGGAAATATTTACTTTTAGCTTTCATGGCCATAATTTAAATGGGCTTTGGAAAGTTTACCCTCCTTGAGTGATGCAGTTGTGGAGGCCACTTCAGTGGCCCTCATTTTATTTTCTTACCCCTTCCAAGTTCCTGTTTTCCAACACATTATTATATTTATCCCCTGCTATATAAACTGCTAACTTTAGTCAGTAAGGGAGATGGACTTGAAACTGATCTCCCATCTCATTGAAAATTAGCCGGGCATGGTGGCATGCATGTGCAATCCCAGCTACTCAGGAGGCTGAGGCAAGAACATTGCTTGAGCCCAGAAGTTCAAGGTTACAGTGATCTATGATTGCACCACTGCACTCCAGACTGGGCAATAGAAAAACCTTGTCTACAAGTTTATACTGTAGTGTAATGTTTGGTATATTTGTCAATTATGTTTCCCAGAAATTGAGTAGAATTCTAATTTGCCTCATATGTAAAAAAACAAACAAAGGTTTTTCATCTCTGTACTGTGTATATTTCATTCTATTTCTGCTTGAAAACTGATGCTTGAATAGGCTAATGTCTTATTTTATAATACTGTGTTAAGAACAGCAAACAGGCATTTGTATACCTATGTAACAAACCTGCACTTTCTGCACATGTACCTCAGAACTTAAAGTATAATAAATAAATTAAAAAAAAAAAAAAAGAACAGCAAACAATAGAAAACATACTCTAATGCTCTGGCTATTTCCAACAAAACCCTTTCCAGACTCTGCAGACAAGTGTTCTAAATTCACTTATACAAGTTGCAAATTTTATATCTGGATTTTTTTTAATGAAGCATATTTAAAGTGTATCTATAGGGCTTAAGTGATTAGATGATCTGAAATATTTAATCATTCTAAATCTGAGGTTCTTGGAAAGAAGCTCTACATGGCTCTAAAGATAAATGTGAAACTCCTGAGATTGCGGAGGAGAAAAGCTTCCTTCCTTTTCTCTAGTAGGTTTGTGAATGAAAGAGATTTCAATATTAAATGGGAGAAACCATATGCATAACCAAAGTAAATTTCTCAGGATCACAGGTGCCTCATTTTGTCTTCCAGCAAAAGAAAGTGTTTGACCCACTATTTCTTTTTTTGAGAGCTGAAAATCTTCAGTAAAGCACAAAGATCAATTTTAGAAAGAGTAAAGTCCAAATGAATAATATAATACAGACCAGAAGCAGGTGCATGTAAAAATAAAATGCAGTTTCATAACTGAATAAAAATTGTATACTTTAGAACCATGATGACAACTCTATTTTGCAGCCATAATTGCTAGTACTGTAAGAGCAGAGGCAGTCTTTATTCAGCATGTTCTGAGTGTGCACATACATGTGTGCATGTATGAGGAGGAGAGAGGTTATCAGAACTTTATACTTTTTAATATATTAATTACAATTGCATATTTACCCTTTATATATTTACTGTATATTCATATTTATATACTTATAGTACACAATATTACACACACACATATATATATTTAAAATGTTATTACCTAGGAATAGAATTTTGATTATATTTCCAAGGAAGACTATATCAAATCTGTAAAATGTGAGGAAAATTGGATTACTTAGAATTAATAAAAATTTGTGTTGTTTAGTTCAAAATCTTAGCTCTCATTTTCTCCTATGAATAATGTTCATTTAATGAAAGATTTACCAAAAAATAGTTATGTTAATACACATAAGAAGTCCCAAATAGGTTGCTGTGGAAAAAGGGATAATTATATAATTTAAATGAGTAATAGTTCAGCGGTTTTATATTTTCTACTTGATAAATAAAAGTAAATTCTTCAGTCCAAAGTATAATATTATTTTTGTTGCTCAAAACAAAATGTTTAAACCCATAAATTTCTACTTATATGTACTGATTTTTTAAACCAGTCATTTATTTGGTTATACGCACACATCATGTATATACATATACGTATGCAGATACATAACTAAATATATTCAAGGCAAATTTTAGTCTTAAAAAATTGTTTAATACATCTTTAATTTCTTCTACTTTACATGGCCAAGGCATTGATAAAACTTCAGGGCCACAACTCTCTTTTTATCCTTACAGGCTTTTGTTTGTGTTTTTCTACAATTAAAATTATATTAGGCTTTACGATCATATTTTCATCAGTTTAGAATTAAAAACAAAGAGATATTACTTGTAGATGTTCTAATTATTTAACAGAATTATCTAGTGGAGACCTTTTGTTATTTTCTTTTGTTCATATTTGTTTTTATTTACTTGTTTATTTTTGAGACAGAGTCTTGTTTCCCATGCTGGATTGCAGTGGTGGGAGCTCGGCTCACTGTAGCCTCTACCTCCTGGGTTCAAATGATTCTCCTGCCTCGCCTCCCGTGCATTTGAGATTACAGGCACCTCCCACCACACTCGGCTAATTTTTTTGTATTTTTAGTACAGACAGGGTTTTACCATGTTGGCCAGGCTGGTACTGAACTCCTGACCTGAAGTGTTTCACCCACCTCAGCCTCCCAAAGTGCTGGAATTACAGGTGTGAGCCACTGTGCCTGGCCTTGTTTTGTTCATTTTGTTAAGTGCTTGGATTTACCCTTTTGTATTTTAAAAAGACAAAAGTCTCTATCTGTTTTAATTGATATTTCTAAACAAATCTACTTGGATTTAGCAATGATATTTTACTGACAGATAATATTTATTCAACCATCATTATATTTAATGACTCTAGTATAAAAGATATCATGACAGTCAATATTTTTTAAAGCAAAATTTAAAAACTGTTAACTTATCAAACTTTTAAGCAGTAACTTAAAAGATACTTACAGCAATTCAAAAGAAAAATTAAGAACAGAAGCAATTATCTTGTTCCATTTGTACACAATATTTTTTTTACCATAACTCAAGTCTCATACAGGAGTTATTTATGATAGGATACTACAAATGGCTGTCTTATTTTTGTGTGTGTTTACTCTCTTCTCTTTGACTGAAATACAAAGGCGCATATCAAATACTTTTCAGAATAGAGGCTTCTGAATATTTTCATTATATTTCTCAAGAATCATGAGTCACACATTATCAGCTCTAAAAGGGACACCTCAAAATCTTGATAATATATAAACAGGTTAATAAAATAAACTGCCAAGAATGGAAATATGAAAATACAATCTTTTTTTTTGGAAAAGCAATGTTTTAAAGATCACTTTCCTGATAGAATTTTGAAAAAACTTGACATCGAATGCACAGCTATGCAAACATTGGCTTGCACAACAGGCATATGTGACATGTTCTTTTATAATTTAAGTTAATAATTTAAAAATTGAATCTTTAGAATACAGTACAGTATTTCTTAACTATGAGATTACCCTTTTAAAATCCATAAAGCTATTTTTATGGAGATAAAATTAATGAGAAATTGGAATGGTCAAGTTAACTTATTAAATAAATTTCCAAAACATGTCTTTTTATCTATCAGGTAACTTTTAACAAATAAATTTAAATTTGAAGAAATCTTAAAATATCTACTTTCCACTCTTCATTTTAGAAACAAAAACTGACCTATACAGGATAGGTTACTTGCTGTCCCAATGAAGATTTACATTGTAAGAAACACTGTCAAACTATCAATCAGAAACAGAAAAATAACTGTTGGAAGAACATCAGAAAGCTCACAAAGCTGAGAAGAAGGTCAAAGAATGAGATTGATGAAATAACACACACGTAGTATAAGACATGCAGTTGGGTATTTAGCCAAACTTAGGACACACAAAAAGTCTAATTAGGATGTCTCTGCTAGCATCACTGTTACTGGGTAAACAGTGTCCTTTTTGTTATGCCTTCAAGTTTCAGAATGTCAGCTCACAACAGCCTAATTGCCAGGCCTAAGTCATGTGCTTGTCTCATGGCTCTTTCAAGGAAAAAAATACACCATGATGGCTTTTGTAGTAGAAAACAGGGCCCTCAGCCTAGCCTGTTCTCAGAAAAAAAAAAATCATAAAAAAAAAAAAAAGCTGTTCAGATGTTTGATGCCAGAAATAATGATATGTGCCTACTACAGAATTGCCAACATCGAAATTCATGCTTCTTCCTTATTTAAATTTCCAAATCAATAGGCCATATTTGGTTAATCTAAACAGTAACAAGTCACAATCTCTAGGCGATGCCTCAGTATTAGTAATAATCTTGTATCAGTATTCTAAAGTGCACCATTATGCATTCCACTTATAGTAGGAAGGATAAAAGAACAGAAAAGGAGAAAGGGCTATTATTTAATATCTGTCTAACTATATGTGACACAGTAAACAAGGTAGAAAATATGAGTAAGAGGGTGCATTCTCTATCTTTCTCATTGCTCTCCAGATTGTAGGTATTTGCAATGTTTCTCTTTACTCATTGTATGTTCCCATTTCTTCAGCCACCTCCTGAGCTGATTAAGAGTTAATTAGGTCCATGTGATAGGGACAGGAGGCAGGGAAATTCTGGGCAGAAGAGGGTAGCTCCCTGGTGAAAGGCCCATCCTCAAGCCAAAAAGCCTGGCACCATAGCCCAAAGTGAAAAATGTACCTCCCTGTTTTTCCCCCTCGAATGTTGCCTTTTCCAAAACCACCCATGGCTGGTCCCCCCTTCACCCTGCATCATGTGTCCATAAAAACCCCAAGTTCTGCTGGCAGAGAGAAGCAACACCTGGATGTCGGAGACTGTGGTTGGACATCAGAGAGAAGCAGCTTGGTGTACCTTTGGAGATACTGGAGCACTCCTGACTAAATAACTGATTTTGGCAAATCAGAAACAAGGATGGCTGGACTCCAGGGGAAGATTACCTTAAGGCTCCCTCCCCTTTCCAACTCCCCTTCTCACTGACAGCCACTTTCAAAAGCAATAAAATTCCCCATATTTAACAACTTCAATTCATTTGTGTAACCTCATTCCTCCTGGACGCTGGTCAAGAACTCAGATGCCACAAGTACAGGTGCAAACGGCTGTCACACTGACCCTCCACTGAGCTGTTAACACTTAAGCTGTCCATGAACAGGAAAGTGAAAAGGGCACTGCAACACTTCCTCTGGGGTTTCAGGGGTTGTGGGCACCCTCTCCTAGATGCTGCTGCAGAGTCGGTACAGAGTTTGCTCTTGCCAGTGCCCAAAAGCACTCGCCCTGGCTCCAGTACCCACTCACCTGTGCTCCCCCTATGACGAAGGGTAGACGGGTAGACCGGCAAGTTAGTGGAGTTCATCCCTGCTGGTGCCCCTGCACTCCAGTTCCCATCCACGAAGGGATCAGGGAAATATCCTGCTTCTCATGTACATATTTATTTCTGAGTGGTATAAGCTTTCAATGCTTTTTTTTTTTTTTCATACAGTTGCAAGAGTTTTCCATTATCCCTTATCTCCAGACAGTATAGTATGAGGAATCACTTGAGGAAGTCAACCAAGTTTCATACACACTGTTTATGCCTCTGTTATATATCACCAATCGTATTCCTTCTTCATAGTTTGGATCAGTTACTCCAACTAATACCTTAACTTTTCTCCCTGTCCATCTTTTTTTTTTTTCTCCATTTTTTCTGTTTTCCCTCCCTTTTTATTTATTCTATTATTTTGCCTGATTACCCAATGATATTAAGAGGCTGAAATTATCAGTTGTCAATCATTTACAGCTTAAAAGGAATATTATTATATTCCACAGTGGAAACATTCATTATAGGATTCTCAAATGAGAGCCCAGACATATGAAGATCTAAAGTAAAACTGAGTATGTCATTGGTTTTAATCTGAAAACGACCATCTCCTGTTGTTTAATACTTATCTCATAAATGCTGGCTAGAAACAATCATATATTATTCACTGATTTAGTTCTTATCCAGCATTCTGTAAGACAATGCAGTAGTATCTCTTTTAAGTCCCTTATCACCAAACACCTCTGCTATAAATTGCTGTTTATACTTACCTCCGGTCATCTTTTCTTACAAGCAAAGTGAACTACTAAATAGGCCGTTTGAAATTTTGTCCACTGGCAAAATTTCACCTTTTGATAGCATCCATCTGGGCCATCTCTATCTAACATAACATGATCATCAGCCTTTGACATAGGTCAGCAAATTATGCAGAACCATATATAATCTAAGCTCAAATATTTTCCTCAATTCATTGGTTATAGAAAATGCCACATAAAACCAGAAACAATGGTTAAGGAGGGATGCCAGTGAGGCAGGAGTAAGCATTCCCAGAGTTTGAATCATCCTGCTGATATCACTAGATATTGGAGCACTCCTGACTAAATAACTGATTTTGGCAAACCGGAAACAAATATTTAGTTTATATCTGGTAGTATCATTTACATCATTTACATGGTCACCTACTGTTCCACTGTCAGGGGAACAAAATCTTCCATGGTTTCATATAGAAAGACCGAATCTTCTTCATGATTATGTGTGTTTATATATACACTATATATTCATATATATATATATATATATATATATATATGGCTTTCCAGAAAAGCCTATGATTTGCTTATGAAACCTTGTCATAGTATCCATACCTCTAACATGGTTATTTTAGGTAATATTGAATCTGCTTGGATATAATGCCCAAATGAAAGGTCTTGCTTGTAGTGCATCTGCTTGGATAGATTTTCTGGATTTAACTCAAAGCATCCTTTCTATTAACTCAGTATCAATGAAGTAGTACCCTCAAATGTTGTTGAATTGAAAATCGAAGAATTCCTGAGTATTACTGTGTTTTCTCCTTAGCATTAGAAGGTGTAATCTGTGTTCTACTTTGGAGGGAATATTTTAAGTTGGTCCAGACAACTGGACTCAGAAGAGTTAGGATGTTTTTTCATTGGGTTTAATCTCTCTCTGTCTCTTACCCTGGCTAGCATGTGCCTTACAAAGGTGCGTGAGATTTCTAACTCTTTCAGTTCTATGAGTATGATGTCATAATGTAGCTGAACTGTTTGATAATGAAATGTTCAAGATGAAATTCACATTTAGATTCTATAGCCATAATGCAAGGTGTCTATCCTTTGTAGGTGATGACAGCCTCTATTTTTTGTTTTTGCTTTTTCAGCTCATTTTGTTTGTTTGTTTTTAAATCAATAACTGTGACAAGATGTCAGGAACTACAGATTGACCCCAGTAAGGAAACCCCATGTGGAGGTGATAGAGACAGGAGGCAGAGAAACTCTAGGCAGACGGGGTAGGTCCCTGATGAAGTCCCACCTTCAAGCCGAAAAGTCTGAAACCCATGGCCCAAAGTGAGAACTATCACCCCTATTTGCCCACTCTCTTCTGATTGGTTCTTTCCGAGTAATGTCTTTTTGCCAATCAAATGCTGTCTTTTCCAAAACTACCTATGGCCCACCCCATCCCCCATCCTGTGCCTATAAAGACCCCAGACTCATCTGGTAGAGAGGAGAAGCGGCTGGATGTTGGGAAGATGTGTAGTGACTTCAGAGGTGATGGCTGGGCATCAGAGAGAGGCAACTTGACTTTGGAGGAGAGAGAGTCTGAAAGACGGCTTGACTTCAGGAGAGAGCCACTTGCCCTTCCCATCCCCTTTGCAGCTAACCTCTCCACTGACAGCCACTTTCATCACTCAATAGAATTCTCCACATTCCCCATCCTTCAATTGTCCATGTGTCCTCATTCTTCTTGGGCACCCCACAAGAATTTGGGACTAACCAAATGCAGGTACCCAAAAAGGCTGTCACACTGGCCCTTTGCCCTCACTGGTGGAGGGCAGTCGCCCCACAGGCAGAGGCAAAGGGCCCATTGAGCTGATAACACACTGCTGTCCACAGACAGAAGAGCTAAGAGAGCATTGTAACATGCCCTCTTGGGCCTTGGGGTTGCAGCCACCCCCACCTGGACTCTGCCACAGGACCTGCATGGACTTTGGTCCTGCCGGTGCGAAAGCAGTCAGCAGTTCCTGCACTTGCTTGCCTATGTGCTTCCTCCTATGAGGGGTAGGATGCAGTGGACCCAAGTAAACAGAGTTTGCTTCTGCTGGCACTGAAGTGGCTAACTGGTTACCTTACTCACTTGCCTACATGCTCCCTCCTGTGAAGGGTTGAGCACTGTGGGCTGAATAAATGGGATATCCCTGTCACAGGTCCAATGAAGAGGTCAAGAAAATATCCTGTATCAGAATAGCCACTTATTAAGTACATTTATGATAATCTATTATCATTTTCTGAGAGACATCTACCTTCTTCATTAGTTAATTTGAGTTCAAGAATGGAGATATGATAGGCATCTGAATTTCTGATTTTTTTTTCAATTGTTTTACCTAATTTCCTTGATTCTTCTAAGCATGCTAGATTCCCTTTTGGTTAATTGTCAGAGTTTATGAAGATTATTTCAGAAACAAAGACTTGCTCCAATGCAATAGAAAAGCCAATATTCCAAAAGTCCAAAAACTAATATGGGATTCTACTGTTTATTGAACCTATTTATAATACACACAATCAACTAGTGGCAAAATGAATGTAGAAGGGGTTTTGAAGTCACTGTGGTTCTACCATGAGGCTCATTTAGAAAACAATTTGCTGTTTTCAGTCTATGTAGGTTGGTATCAGTTCAAAGTTGGTTCAAAAGAGTCCCTCAAAATCCTGACATTTTTATTTCTCATGTATAAATTTACCCTGGTAAAGGACCATAAGTCCTAAAGTGGAAGGCTAGGAGAAATTGGCAAAGTATCTGTGATATTATAATGTATTTCTTTAAGAGTTAGGTTCTTCAGAAGCACATCCAGTGACAAGGAATAATGTACAAGTGATTTATTAAGGAAGTATTCCCAAGATTCAAGAACTGGAGGAAGCAAGATAAGAGGAAGAAACTGAACAAATATGTAAACTGTAGGTAGTTTCAGCTTATTCCAACAGGGAATCTTTAGATTGTATATTACACCTCAAAATCTTCTTAGTAGAGATTATGAAGCTGGGGTTTTACATTCTCCCTCAAACATTAGTCATTTGCTAATGGCTGCTCCAGGGAATATAAACAGTCAGGAACTTCAGTTCTCTGATCATGTGGACAAAGATATTCCAGTAGCACAAAGGCAGTTCTGCAAAGAAGAATCAGAAGTAAAGCACACCAAAGATGAAGGAGATGCACAAACAAATAAGGATCAGAATGGATCCCCGTGGAGCAATGACGAGGTCCACAGAAGATACTCAATGTCCCTGAAATCAGCCCAATTGTTCCATAGAACTGATGTTTATGGCCTTTTAAAGTAAGTTTAGACATTGATCCTCCCACTTATAAAGCTTGGGACTTACATTTGTCTTATCTGAGCTCTTTCCTCAGGAAACCAATCCTCAGGCCTCCCAGATAGTATCATGGAACTGAAAGTCACCAGATCACCATAGCCAGACAATGAGAAGCCAGACCGCTCATCCTTCATGGTTTCCTTATCCCTCCCTAATTCCTGTTTACCCCCATGTAGATACATTCCTTCCCCAATATATAAATTCCCAATTTTAGTCAGTCAGAGAGATGAATTTGAGACTGATCTCCCATTATCCTCAGCTGCAGCACCTGAATAATGCCTTCTCCCCTGGCAATATTCATCTCAGTGACTGGCTTTCTACATTGAGAGCAGCAAGCAAGAACTAGACCAAACCCCTGGCATTTTGGTAACATCCCCTTAATGCAAGGTCTATAGGAACTGCAAAGAATTGAGAAAGGTAACAGTTATTCAAATTCAGTGTCCATTCACCAGAGTTAAACTTTTAAATTTAGATAAAGTGCATGAGGGGCTTAAAACCTAGATGATGGGTTGATAGGTGCAGCAAGCCACCATAGCACATGTATACCTATGTAACAAACTGGCATGTCCTGCTCATGTAACCCAGAACTTAAAGTAAAAAAAAAAAAAAAAAAAAAAAAAACTTCTCAAGAGGATTGTAACAATAAATAAATAAATAAGAGACAAATTAAACAGGACTTTAGTAAGCTTTCTATCATTTTGGCCCTAAAGATTCTATAATCTATTTAACCACTGCCAAAGGCCACTGTATACAGGTCCCTTGGAATACTACTACTAACTTTGCTATGTGTAAGCATGCCACTTCGCCTACTATTTGGGATCTTTTCCCACTACTTGCCCAAGGTATCTGTCATCTCTATAAAAATCAAGAGCCATTTCAATCTAGAATATCTGACCAATAATAAAAAATTAGCTATAATATCCACCAGAACATGTCTCAAAGGTTACAGTAATTCTGTCACCAATATAATTCTTAAGGTCTTTATGAAGGCAATGTATTTTTCTCTGTCCTGGGTAGGGAGTGCAAATATTATGGGGGTAGGCGGATCACACACGTTGGAAGTATTACAGCATTTCTATAATCTGAAATACTTGAATTTATGAATTATTGTCATCTCAACTTCATTTATTGTGGCTGATAATAGAATTTAGGTCTTCATGGAGTGCCTACATCTGAGCTACCAGTGAGCAAGTTATAAAGAACACCTTGATAATTATCTTATTTCTTTGTAAAGGAACTTTCCCACAGCCATGCAATTCATTAAAAATTGGGTCTAGTTGGTTCAGCAATGCTCAGATGACCTAAAACACCTGGAAGTGTGCTTGTGAGCTTATGAAAATGTTTCCTCACTCCTACAGGAGCAAGCAAAGCACCTCTTATTCCTCTGGGAATTGTGCTATCTAGATTGCTGCAGTCAACAATCTGAAAACATAGTCAACTTTGAGGAATGAAGATAAGAGAGTTTAAAAAGAACCTGGATCCTGAATGGCATCATTGAGCTATTTAAATGTGTAACTCTAAAACTCTCTTATCTCTGAGCTTTGTGATATTTGAGATAATGCAATTATTTATCTTTTAATTCAGGGTGAGGTAGAGATTCTGCCACATGTGGATGAAAACGTATTACTGTCTCATTGGCTTCCATGAGCGGAGGCAGATATTTGCCTCTCAAGACTTACATTATTAGCCAAGGTACATATATATAAGTGGCTCAGAACTTAAGCCCCTGTTTTATAGATGTCCTAATTTTTTCTGGGCATATTGAATCAGAGCAAAACAAGAGAGTTGGGCAGTCTGTTTTATTAGGTTTATTAATACAAAACATGAGTTAAGAGCTTCTTTGTGGCTCTTGGTTCAAAATTAGTCATAATTAGATCATACCAAAAATATTAGTCATAGGCAAGGGGATACTTTGAGATTGGATTTTTCAGAAAAAGAAATTTACTTAAAAATTAATATGATGAATTCATGTTAGTTAAATTAGCAATTTTAATTAAGCAGTACTCAGCAAACAGTAATGTGAAGGCTTTGCTAGCATTAGTCATCCAGAACACCATAGAGGTTTTTCCAATTAAGAAAAAGCATGTGCTGGCTGGGCACAGTGGCTCACTCCTATAACCCCAGCACTTAGGGAGGCCAAGGCAGGTGGATCATGAGGTCAGGAGTTCAAGACCAGTCTGGTCAACATGGCAAAACCCCGTCTCTACTAAAAATACAAAAATTAGTCAGGCATGGTGGCGGGTGCCTGTAATCCCAGCAATTTGGGAGGCTGAGGCTGGAGAATTGCTTGAAACCGTAAGGCAGAGGTTGCAGTAAGCTGAGATTGCACCACTGTACTCCAGCCTGGGCAACAAGGGTAAAACTCCGTCTCAAAAAAAAAAAAAAGCGTGTGTAGAGGATATATTTTTTCAATAGCCTCACTTGATATTTAAGTGAAACACTCATTTGGTGAGTGTGGAAGGATAGGAGGAAAAAAACACGAGTATAACATTTTATAAAATTACTTTGGAAAAAGAAATACATTTTGGCCACATAATGTTTGCAAATTTGTAATAATTAAATGCCAAAATACATTAAATTGGCATCATATAACTAGTTTTATGAATCTAGAATATTTAGGATTTTTAAGACAAACGTGTCTTAATTAAAACAAAATTTGCAAAATCTTTGATACTTTTCCTAAAAGCTTACTACATAATAAAAAAAAATGATGCAATAATAAGCAGTCTCTAATTTGGAGAAATTTTCTATGAACTACTCATTGACTATCATCAGCAATTAAGAAGATGAAAACACTATGTAGGGACATTTATATGTATTTTCAGTCAAATGTGAGGAAATTTTGCAACTTAGCCTGAGAATTTAGCACTTATACCTGAACTGTGACTCAAACAATGGCAAAATAATACATTAGAGATAAAAATCTGTTTAAAACAATATACAAATTAGCTGGTCATGGTGGCACACACCTGTAATCCCAGCTACTCGTGAGGTTGAGGCAGGAGAACTGCTTGAACCCAGGAAGTGGAGATTACAGTAAGCCAAGATGGCACCACTGCACTCCAGCCTGGGCAACAGAGTGAGACTCCATCTCTAAAAAAAGAAAAATAAAAATCTGTTTTACACCTATTGATGGGAAAAAGAAACTGGGATTGGATGAGTATTGAAAGAGACCCTTGTGTAAAACTGAGCAGAAATTTAAATGGGAAATTAAAAGAAGATATTGGCTAGGACCACTAGGAAATTTATTTTAAAAGACTATTCTAATGAGAGAGAATAGGGATATCTCTTTGTAAACTAGAAATACAACATTGAAATTAGCACTCACAGGTTTCAAAGAAATTTTAATGTGCTTTATTATATTCAGGCCTAAGAATCATTTCACAAATTAAACTTTAGGGAAATAAAAACCATAAACAAGGTGAAAACAATAAAAACAAAAAGTGATATGAGTGCATACCTACAAAGTGCATGTAAATACTAAAATAAAATGTTCAAATAATCTAAAATAAAAGATTAGCCATATTAATGATAGTTGTATTAATAGTGTCAATTGTTAAACTTTTTTATAAGAATTCACAAAATTTAGTGGAAATTCATAATGTGAATGAAAAATTAACCAAACTTTCCTTTAACTTTTTACTTTTATTTTTGTAGCTGTTACTCTTTGTTTTCCTTTTTTTCTTTATCTGAGTTCATAAAAACTTATTTCTATTGAATTCAGTTTAATTTATTAGATGTATCTAAGTCCAAAAGAGGAGCATATTAGCCATTGGGAGTGAAGAAGCTTAATCCATAAGCCAGGATTATCATAACAAGTGTTGGAATCATCGTTCCTTCCATTCATTGCATCAGTAGACACCTCTTGAAATTTCTATGCAGCTAGAGGGATAACCAAGATAATGTCTTATCTTCACCTTTTTAATCAAATTTCCATATTTATGCTCACTATCCCCTTCTTCCAGAGGACATTCTTTTTTCTCTAGCCATAATATTACATTAAGACACAGAAACATCTTTAGACATGCCAAAACAGCATGACTCTGTTAATATTCTAAGCTTCTGTTCTGAACACTTCTCAATGTAATTTTATAAGCTAATCTGTCCATTACGTTTGAAGTATCAGGCTGATTGCTGTGGCTAGTACTGACCTCAATAAGAGGCTTTACAGATTTTCAGATGTGGGTACAATTGCTCCTGGTCCCTTATTTTAGCCACCCAAAGCAAGTTATAGCAAAGAAAATTTTTAATTGGTTACATGTAATTCACTATAACCTTCCTACAGTAGTATATTCTCTTTCTCTCATATCTTTCTATCTATATATTACATATATATAAATTGTATATATGTGATTATATATCATTTCTCACTTAGAATATACATATTTATATGGAATTTTATTTTAAACTAGTTATTTTCTCAATCTTGTAAATTTTTATGTAATAAAGTTATGCCAGTATAAATGAAAACAAATTTTCACAAAACATAAATTTTTATCTCTTCTCATTGACCACTTCATATTTTTATTTTCTAAATCGACATCATTGTCCATATATGGGAGAATTACACCTTTCCTTTTAAGAAGCAGATTATTTGCAATAAATACTTAAGTAACAACTTTCAGATAAATTCCATGTTTCAAGTAATATACTAGATATTTTATGTAACCTTTTCTTTTTTTTTTTTTTTAGATGGAGTTTCACTCTTGTCATTCAGGCTGAAGTGTAATGGCGCAGTATCAGCTTACTGCAACCTCTGCCTCCTGGGTTCAAGCAATTCTACTGCTTCAGCCTCCTGAGTAGCTTGGATTGCAGGCATGTGCTACCATGCCCAGCTAACTTTTGTATTTTTCTTGCCTTGCTAATTTTTGTATTTTTAGTAGAGACAGAGTTTCACCATGTTGGCTAGGCTGGCCTCGAACCTCTGAACTCAGGTAATCCACCCACCTCAGCTTCCTAAAGTAACCTTTTCAATTATCAGAAAAGTTGGTGACATGATTCCATTTGTCTCAGGTTAATAAACTATGATTGGGCATTAAATACATTTACCTATATTGCATTGCTATAATTTTACAGATTCAAATTTATGTTGGCCTGTTTTCCCTGCCGGAGTCGCTTTTGAGTTCAGATCATGAGCCTATGTGTCCAGAAACTCTTGTCAGCCCTATTCTATTCTATTCTGTCTGATTATTTGAGCCAAATATGAGTAGGCATGGTCCAAAACTCTTCTTCCTTTCTAACAATGATTAAACTTCATATGTATATAGAGTCAGCCCTCCATATGTGTGGATTCTGCAGCAGTGGATTCAACTAAAGGCAGATCAAAAATATTTGGAAAAAAACAATAAAAATAATAATGCAACAACAAAAATAATACAAAATTTAAAACTAATAAAGTGTATCAACTATTTACATAGCATTTACATACCATTTTATATAAGGGACCTGAGCATCTGTGGATTTTTGTATTCATGAAGGTCCTAGAGCCAATCTTCTACAGATATTGAGAGATGATCATATATATAAACATATGTAGTCATCTCTCAGTATATAGTATATATTCATATATATTGTATATTATATATTTATAACATATATATACATACACACACACACACACACACACACACACACTAGACATTTTTGTTCTAGACTGTTATTAGGAAGTGTATAACACACTTTTCCAGTTCTTCCCAGGAATAACACAGCTTTCAGGTTGACAGTCATAAGAAATCATCACTGCCACAATACAAGATCATTATCTCAAAGTGTTTTGTTGTTGTTTTTGTTGTTTGTTTGTGTATGTTTTGTTTTGTTTTTGGGGTGTGTGTGTGTGTGTGTGTGTGTGTGAGTGTGTGTGTTTTATTTTGTTTGAGACAGAGTTTGTGCTCTGTTGCTCAGGCTGGAGTGCAATGGCACGATTTTGGCTCACTGTAACCTCTGCCTCCTCGGTTCAAGGTGATTCTCCTGCCTCAGTCTCCTGAGTAGCTGAGATTAGAGGTGCCTGCCACCACATCAGGCTAATTTTTGTATTTTTAGTAGAGACAAGGTTTCACCATGTTGGCCAGGCTGGTCTCAAACTCCTGACATCAGGTGATCCACCTACCTTGGCCTCCCAAAGTGCTAGCATTACAGGTGTGAGCCACTGCGTCTGGCTTATCTCAATATTTTAACTTCATGTTTTCAAACACCTTTCCATAGAATGCAGAATTTTGGAGGTCAACATTGTAACTGTTTCCTACACCCTTTTTGTTACATAATGATTTCAGAAAATAACTAACAGAAAAACTGTGTTACAAGGTGAAATCCTTCTCTCCACAAACCACCAATTGATTAAATGTCCACTGATACCTATATTTCTCCTCCAGGAAATTAAAAGGAGAAAGTTCACTTAGAGCATTCATGCGAATATCCAGAATGGAGGTGGTGATGGGCAGGGAACACCTAGAAAAATAAATCTAGACAACAGTCAATAAATTCTTCACACAACATATTTGCTAAACCACTACTAATTATAACATGAATTATAAAATTCATTAGCTTGTGACTAAAATATTTTTTTAAAGGGAGAAGTAATGTAGTGTAATTACAAAGTTAGTTATTACTTTCAAAACATGTGGTTAGTTTATTGGTCCATAAAGTAGTATGCTGTCAACATCAACATTTTTATATGTTAAGCAGCGTGTCAGGTTACTATTTTATATTTTATTTTGGTCATCCGGAAAATTGGAAGAAGTTGTCACTTATTTCAGAGTTATTAAGGAATGTAAGGCAGTTAAACACATTTCAGGTCTAGTTCATTTTACACTTGACTCTGAAGATTGTGATTCTCTGAAACTTAAAACTTGATACGATTCTTAGTGTATCTTTTGATGGTGACCTTTTGGCCACCATCATTTCAATTTGTTCTTGGCTGCATCTTGCAAAGTTTGTTTTCTCTATATTTCTACCAGTAGGACTTAAACTTGGAATTCAAAGTGATAGATAGAAACAGAGTAACATCTGGCAGTAAAGCCACAGCTACTCTTGATGTCTCATTATCTCCTCTAATTGCAATGGGTGTACCTACAGGATGAATGAACACACTTACTCATAGAAAGCTTTCCATAGAAGTTAAAAACTCACTAAAGCCTGAGCTCATGTAACACCAGGCAGAGTTTAAAGTTAACCATTCATCAATTTCAATGGAAAATGTAAAGACTCTCTGGCTTCCTTTATTTACTACAGGAGAAAAAAAAAATCACTGCAAAAATCCATAGAGCATTTGCCTCTGCCCAAAACCATTAAGTCATTGTGAGTACTGTCAGCCTACAAATGTTTTTCTATCTCAACTTCTTACTGATAATAACTTTCTCAAAGGGAGTTACCAGAGACAGGGTGATGAAATATATTATCAGAAATGAGATGGTTTCTTTAAAGGATTCAAGGCTATCTTAAAGTTTTTCTCTCATAGGTGTGTCGTACATTGATTAGGTAATGGTAGGGCATGGACCTGTCTTAGAAAGCAGTACATAAGTAAAAGGGGATGGAATTTTGAGGGCACATACTGTTATCTAAAAATGGAAAAATCTGATTAGATAGAATTGATGAGTGAAAGAAACAGCATATCATACTTCTAGAGAGGAATTTGTTGTAACTCATCTGGAAATCCACACAGAAAATAAACTGTTATTCACAACACTCTTATCAGTCCACTAACCCTTAAAGGATGATGAAGTGCATACAGTGGTCAACAAAGGGACGCTAACAGAGGAAAGATAATCCCTATTCATATCTGAAAAGTTTTGTTATTCCTTACTGCAGTATTTATAAATGAGAAAATGTATCAGAACTGAACTGTACAAATATGGGGTCTACTCTAATAGTTTTATTTGGGCTTCTTCACAAAGTACTCAATCCCTTGTTGCTATTCACCAAGACAACATTTTCCTAATCTGATGTAGAAAGAATCATAAATTTGTTTCTTCCTTACCAACCTAAGTCTCGGCTTTCTTATTTGGTCCTAAATGTATGATATTTCTGGTTCTCAATATATTCATACAATGTGCACTTTACACGAAAGCATGGGATCAAACACTTAATCTCTCCAAACAAAAATGCCCTTTAGACCAGGCTCGGTGGCTTACACTTATAATGCCAGGACTTTGGGAGGCTGAGGTGGTTGGATCACCTGAGGTCAAGAGTTCAAGACCAGCCTGGCCAACACGGTGAAAACCCGTCTCTACTAAAAACTACAAAAAAATTAGCCAGGCATGGTGGCAGACACCTGTATTCCCAGCTACTCAGGGGGCTGAGGCAGGAGAATCACTTGAACCTAGGGAGGTGGAGGTTGCAGTGAGCCGAGATCAAGCCACTGCATTCCAGCCTGGGCAACAGGGTGAGACTCTGTCTCAAAAAAAAAAAAAAAATGCCCTTTAATGCTTTTTTTCACACTGCCACTCATATATCATTAAAAAAAATGCACATAAAACAAAATAAAAGGTGATGAATGACATGTTGCCAATGTTTTTTACGAGGTCTAACCACATTAGACATTTGACATTTCATCTCACCTCTTCTATTTATTAGAACCAAGAATCAATATTTATGTTATGTTAGATGATGTTTAACAAATCCTTGAAGGAATCACTGTTTACAAAAATGTTTCTTGAAATGATGGGCTACCAGCCTAAATACAATTATTTACTCTTTGGATTTTGTATATTCATAAATCACAAGTTTAATATTCAAGACTTTAACATGACCGTAGTCACGGTTTTCTTTTTAATGTGGAGTAAATAAGTTAATAAAATTTATCATGTCATTTAACATTGATGAGTTATAATTAGAACAAATATGATGCTGTTTTATTTTGTAAAATGAACTTTCTACAGCTGCTATTTCTCCTATTTCCATATGGTCTTTTTTAAGAAAAATCTCAATTTTCACATAAAATGACATTTTCTCAAAGTATACCATTGTCCAGTCATATATAAAATGTTAGTCATGGTGAAATGGGAGTTCCCTGATCCCCCTTGCAGGATATGTGACAGGTGTGGCTCACCTGTTCAGTCAATCAGCTGCTCAAATCTCTTGTGGGAGAGGGGAGCACACAGATGGGCAAATGCAGAGGCTGAGGTTAGTGATTTGGGCTCTCGCCTAGCGGTAGTGCCTAGGAGTGAGTACCCGCAACCTCAGTGTTACAAAGTTCTTTCAGCTTTGCTGTCCGCAGATGGCTTGAGTGTTAATCAGTTCAACAGACCCTTGCCTTTTGATCCTCAATGACCCTCCCCACAAGGGCAGAGGGCCATTGTGACAGCTTTCTGTATCCCGAGCTCTCGCCCAGCATCCCCCACAAAACTGGGTGATACATGGGCTTGAAGGATGAATGCAACGTTTTATTGAGTGGTGGAGGTGGCTTTTGGTGGGATGGATGGGGACCCAGAAAGGGGAGATGACATGGGAAGGGGATCTTCCCCTGGAGTAAGGATGCCCAGCAGCCGGACTCCTCAGCAATGGCCCCTAGCCTAATTCCTCTTGCTGTTCAGCTGTTCCTCCTCTTCTCACTTTCTCTGCTGTGAAATTCTGCCATCCACCTGCTGGCTTCCTGATCTGCTTCTAGAGCTTGGAGCTTGAGGATTAGATAGGTGCAATATAGGGGGCATGGCGGGGCAAAAGGCAACTTTTTGGGCATGAAAACAGGAATTTCTGTCCTAATTTAGGGGTGTGAGTTTTCAGGCTTGGAAGGCAGGGTCTTTGCAGGGAAACATCCTATTCTGCCCAGTATTTCCGTCTCTCCTCCCTGTATCAATGGTGGTCTTTCACACAGCTATATTTCAATAATATTACTTAGCCAACATAAATATGTATATCTTTATATCGCATATTTATCTGCAAATATGGATGTATAGACATAGATATAACTTGTACATAATTTCAAAAAACAGATTAAATGTGTTACCAAAAAGTTGATAACATTGCATGTCTGAGAATAATCTGTATCTCATATAAATAGGGGTTTTATATTTTCAGACCTGGAGAATGCAATTCAGGGATGGTGTAGTTGCTTCAGAAAATATTGTCCATACAATTTTTCTCTTCTTTCCCTCATTATCCTTATAATATGACCTTTTAAGTTATGATTGCATAATGGCTGTCCATCTATCAGGCATCAAACCTTTGCTCAAGGCAGGAAGAATTGAAAGGGAACAGAGAAAATAAAGGATGCTGAATTCACCCCCATCCTTCATTAGGAAGATTAGGGCATTCTTGAAAGTCTAACATATATGATTTGTTTTTCTATCTCATTGGCCGGAGTTCACATGGCCACCCGAGGTGCAAAAGACCTGCAGGGAGTGGAGTATTTTTAACTAGACAAAACTCCAAAGAGAATTACAGTTAGTAAAAAAGGAAAATGAAGAGATCGAGACCATCTGGTCAACATGGTGAAACCCCGTCTCTACTAAAAATACAAAAATTAGCTGGGCATGGTGGCGCATGCCTGTAGTCCCAGCTACTCAGGAGGCTAAGGCAGGAGAATTGCTTGAACCCAGGAGGCGGAGGTTGCGGTGAGCCGAGATCGCGCCATTGCACTCCAGCCTGGGTAACAAGAGCGAAACTCCGTCTCAAAAAAAGAAAAAAAAAAAAAAAAAAAAAGGAAAATGAATACTGGGTAGGCAATTAGAAAGGTCTGCAGGATGAATATGGAACTCAAAGAGATTTTGACATATTTAAAGATTGCTTCTTAGATATCTTAATTTTTGGTAAATACGTCAGTTTGTGTGAAATTTTTAATCTTATTAACTTATAACTACTTTTCCATTCAACAATAAACCATACACTTTGTGATTCATCCTTTTTTTTTAATTATATTTTGGGCTCTGTTATACAGGTGCACATCCTGCATCCTGCAGGATTGTTGTATAGGTACATATATGCCATCAGGGTTTGCTCTCTCCATCCCCCAACCCATCCCTTCACCTACATCAGGCATTTCTCCCAGGGTTATCCCTCCCCATCCTCCCCCCACCTGCTTTCCCTCCCCTCCTCTCCCCTCCACACCCCCACCTAGTCCAGTGAGTGTTGTTCTCTTCCCTGTGCCCAAGTGTTCTCATGGTTTGTCACCCACCTATGAGAGAAAACATGCAGTGTTTTGTTTTCTGTTCTTGTGTCAGTTTGCTGAGAATGATGGTTTCTAGATTCATCCATGTCTCTACAAAGGACACAAACTCGTCGCTTTTTATGGCCACATAGTATTCCATGGTGTATATGTGCCACATGTTCATTGTCCAGTCTGTCATTGATGGAAATTTGGGTTGGTTCCAGGCCTTTGCTATTGTAAACAGTACTGCAATGAACATACGTGTGCATGTGTCTTTATAATAGAGGGATTTATAATCCTTTGGGTATATACCTAGTAATGGGATTGCTGGGCCAAATGGAATTTCTATTTCTAGAACCTTGAGGAATCTCCACACTGTCTTCCATAATGGTTGAACTAATTTACACTCCCACTCACAGTGTAAAAGTCTTCCTTTTCCTCCACATCCTCTCCAGCATCTGTTGTCTTCATATTTTTTAATGATCACCATTCTAACTGGCGTGAGATGGTATCTCAATGTGGTTTCGATTTGCATTTCTCTAATGACCAATGATGACGAGCATTTTTTCATGTTTGTTGGCCGCATATATATCTACTTTTGAAAAGTGTCTGTTCATATCCTTTGCCCACTTTTGAGTGGATTTGTTTGTTTTAATCTTGTAAATCTGCTTTAGTTCTTTGTAGATTTTGGATTTTAGCCCTTTGTCAGATGGGTAGATTGCAAAAATTTTTTCCCATTCTGTTGTTTGCCAGTTCACTCTAATGACTCTTTCTATTGCAGTGCAGAAGCTCTTAAGTTTAATTAGATCCCATTTGTCTATTTTGACTTTTGTTGCCTTTGCTTTTGGTGTTTTAGTCATGAAGTCCTTGCCTGTACCTGTCCTGGAAGGTGTTGCTGAGGTTTTCTTCCAGGGTTTTTATGGTGTTAATTCTTGTATTTAAATCTTTAATCCATCTGGAGTTACTTTTTGTATAAGGTGTAAGGAAGGTGTCCAGTTTCAGCTTCCTGCATATGGCTAGCCAGTTTGCCCAACACCATTTATTTAACAGGAAATCCTTTCCCATTGCTTGTTTTTGTCCGGTTTGTCAAAGATCAGATGGTTGTAGATGTGTGGCATTGTTTCCGAGGCCTCTGTTCTGTTCCATTGGTCTATATCTCTGTTTTGGTACCAGTACCATGCTGTTTTGAATACTGTAGCCTTGTAGTATAGTTTGAAGTCAGGTAGCTTGATGCCTCCAGCTTTGTTCTTTTTGCTTAGGATTGTCTTGGCTATGCAGGCTCTCTTTTGGTTCCATATGAAGTTTAAAGTGGTTTTTTCCAGTTCTATGAAGAAGGTCAATGGTAGTTTGATGGGGATAGTATTGAATCTATAAATTACTTTGGGCAGGATGGCCATTTTCACAATACTGGTTCTTCCTAACCATGAGCATGGAATGTTTTTTCATCTGTTTGTGTCCCCTCTTATTTCCTTGAGCTGTGGTTTGTAGTTCTCCTTGAAGAGGTCCTTTACATCCTTTGTTAGTTGTATTCCTAGGTATTTTATGCTCTTTGTAGCAATTGTAAATGGGAGTTTGCTCATGATTTGGCTCTCTGTGTGTCTGTTGTTGGTGTATAGGAATGCTTGTGATTTCCGCACATTGATTTTGTATCCTGAGACTTTGCTGAAGTTGCTTATCAGCATACAGAGGTTTTGGGCTGAGACGATGGGGTCTTCTACAATATACAATCATGTCGTCTGCAAATAGAGACAATTAGACTTCTTTTCCTAATTGAATGCCCTTTATTTCTTTAGCTTGTCTAATTACTCTGGCTAGAACTTCAATACTATACTGAATAAGAGTGGCGATAGAGGGCTCCTTGTCTAGTGCCAGTTTTTAATGGGAATGCTTCTAGTTTTTGCCCATTCAGTATGTTATTGGCTGTGGGTTTGTCATAAATAGCTTTTTTTATTTTAAGATACATTCCATTGATACCTAGTTTATGGAGAGTTTTTAGCATAAAGGACTGCTGAATTTTGTCGAAGGCCTTATCTGCATCTATTGAGATAATCATGTGGTTTTTTTCTTTGGTTCTGTTTATATGGTGGATTACATTTATAGATTTGTGTATGTTGAACCAGCCTTACATCCCTGGGATGAAGCCTACTTGATTGTGGTGGATAAGCTTTTTGATGTGCTGTTGGATTTGGTTTGTCAGTATTTTATTGAAGACTTTTGCATCAATGTTCATCATGAATATTGGCTGGTAGTTTTTTCATTGTGTCTCTTCCAGGTCTTGGTATCAGGATGATATTGGTCTCATAGAAAGAGTTAAGGAGGATTCCCTCTTTTTGTATTGTTTGGAATAGTTTCAACAGGAATGGCACCAGCTCCTCTTTGTACATCTGGTAGAATTTGGCTGTGAACCCATCTGGACCTGGACTTTTTTTGGTTGATAGGCTATAAATTGCTGCCTCTACTCCAGACTTCGTGATTGGTCTATTAAGGGTTTCAACTTCTTCCTGGCTTAGTCTTGGGAGTGTGCAAGTGTCCATAAATTTATCCAGTTATTCCAGGTTTACTGGTTTATGTTCATAAAGCTATTTGTAGTAATTGCTGATGTTAGTTTTTATTTCCGAGGAATCTGTGGTGATCTCCCCTTTATCATTTTTTATTGCATCTATTTGATTCTTCTCTCTTGTCTCTTTTATTAGTCTACCTAGAAGTCTATTTTGTTGATATTTTTTAAAAATCAGCTCCTTGATATATTGATTTTTTGAAGAGATTTTTTGTGTCTCTATCTCCTTCAATTCTGCTCTCATCTTAGTTATTTCCTGTCTTCTGTTTGCTTTTGAGTTTTTTTGACCTTGCTCCTCTAGCTCTTTCAATTTTGATGATAGGGTGTCAATTTTAGATCTTTCCTTTTTTCTCATGTGGGAATTTATTGCTATAAATTTCCCTCTAGACACTGCTTTACATGTGTCTGTTAGATTCCGGTATGTTGTGTCTTTGTTCTCGTTGGTTTCAAAGAATGTTTTTATTTCTGTATTCATTACATTGTTTATCCATTTGTCATTCAGGAGCAAGTTGCTCAGTTTCCATGTGATTGTGCAGTTTTCAGTGCTTTTCTTAATTCTGACTTCTAATTTGATTGCGCTGTGGTCTGAGAGACTGTTATGATTTCTGTTCTTCTGAAATTGCTGAGGAGTGATTTACTTCCAATTATGTGGTCAATTTTAGAGTAAGTGTGATGTGGTGCTGAGAAGAATGTATATTCTGTGGATTTGGGGTAGATTGTCCTGTAACTGTCTATTAGGTCTGCTTGGTCCAGATCTGCGTTCAAGTCCTGGATATCCTTGTTGACTTTCTGTCTCGTTGATCTGTCCAATATTGTCAGTGGAGTATTAAAGTCTCCCACTATTATTGTGTGGGAGTCTAAGTCTCTTTGTAGGTCGTTAAGAACTTGCTTTATGTATCTGGGTGCTCCTGCATTGGGTGTATATATATTTAGGATAGTTAGCTCTTCTTGTTGCCTTGATCATTTTACCATTATGTAATGCAATTCTTTGTCTCTTTTGATCTTTATTGGTTTAAAGTCCATTTTATCAGAGACTAGAATTGCTACTGTTGCTTTTTTTTTTCCTCACCATTTGCTTGGTAGATCTTCTTCCATCCCTCTATTTTGAGTCTATGTGAGTCTTTGGATGTGAGATGGGTCTCCTGAATACAGCACACCAATGGGTCTTGACTTTTATCCAGTTTGCCAGTCTGTGTCTTTTGATTGGGGCATTTAGGCCATTTATATTCAACGTTAATATTGTTATGTTTGAAATTGATCATGTCATTTTGTTACTGGCTGGTTGTTTTGCCCATCAGTCGACATGGTTTCTTCATTGCATCATTGTTCTTTACCATTTGGCATGTTCTTGCAGTGGCTGGTGCTGGTTGTTCCTTTCCATGTATAGCACTTCCTTTAGGAGTTCTTGTAAGGCAGGTCTTGTAGTGATGAAATCTCTCAGCAATTGCTTGTCCATAAAGGATTTTATTTCTCCTTCACTTATGAAGCTTAGTTTGGCCAGATATTAAATTCTGGGTTGAAAGTTCTTTTCTTTAAGGATAGTGAATATTGGCCCCCACTCCCTTCTAGCTTGTAGGGTTTCTGCCAAGAGATCTGCTGTGAGTCTGATGGTCTTTCCTTTGTGGGTGACTCGACCTTTCTCTCTGGATGCTCTTAGCATTTTTTACTTCATTTCAACCCTGGTGAATCTGACAGTTACGTGTCTTGGGGTTGCTCTTCTTGAGGAATATCTTTGTGGTATTCTCTGTATTTCCTGGATTTGAATGTTGGCCTGCCTTGTTAGGTTGGGGAAGTTCTCTTGGATAATATCCTGAAGAGTGTTTTCCAACTTGGATTCATTCTCCCCATCACATTCAGGTACGCCAATCAAGCGTAGATTAGGTCTTTTCACATAATCCTATAGTTCTTGTAGGCTTTGTTCATTTCTTTTTACTCTTTTTTTTCTAGTCTTTCCTTCTCATTTTATTTCATTGATTTGATCTTCTATCTCTAATATCCTTTCTTCTGCTTGATCGATCTGGCTGCTGAAACTTGTGCATGCCTTGCAAAGTTCTCATGCTGTGTTTTTCAGTTCCATCAAGTCATTTATGTTCTTCTCTAAGCTGGTTATTCTAGTCAGCATTTCGTCTAACCTTTTTTCAAGGTTCTTAGTTTCTTTGCATTGGGTTAGAACATGGTCTTTTAACTCAGAGAAATTTGTTATTATCCACTTTCTGAAGGCTGCTTCTGTGAATTCATCATACTCATTTTCTGTCTTGTTTTGTTCTCTTGATGGTGAGGAGTTCTGATCCCTGGGAGGGGAAGAGATGTTTGGTCTTTGAAGGTTTCATCATTTCTGTATTGTTTTTTTCCCATCTTTGTGGATGTATCTCCCTTTGATCTTTGAAGTTAGTGATTTTGGGAGAAATCTCTGAGTGGACGTCCTTTTTGTTGCAGTTGGTTGGGGCTATACCTTTTTTGGCCTGTAGAAGCGCTGCTGGGCTGCCTCAGATTCAGTCAGGTTGCTGGGTGGGTGGTCTTTCCCTGGGGTTTGTTTGCAGGTGAAATTAGTCCAATGGCACCTCTCCTTCCCTGAGCTCCATCTTCCTGGTTTGAGTCAAACTGGTGTATTCACTGCCAAGCTCTCTGGCGCGCTGGCTTCAGTTTGAGTTTTTGGGGGATGGGGCCTGCCAGGCCTTATGACCTGTTTCCCTGCTTTCAACTCTGCCTCTTTCTGTAGGATGGGTTGTTCCATCCTGCTGGCGCTAGTCCAAATGTCCGCCCAGGTCCGGCTGGCAGCTTGTGGCACCAGGCAGGAGCCATTGCTCAGATTTGCATCAACAACCCATGACACTGCTCAGTCTGGCGGGGCCCTTGTGGACCGTGGCTTGCAGGCGGGATGAGGTAAACAGAGGATCCAATCGGAGAATCGAAGGGGTGAAGTCCCCTGGCCCTCTGGGCTGCACTTTCCAGGTGGTGACATGCTTTGCCTTGTCTTGGTTTGTTCTTCCAGGGCAGTTCTCACCCTGCTTTGGCTCCCTGCCTGGGCTACTTTCAGAGTCCTTCTAGTCCCCACAAAATGAACCCAGCACCTCACTTGGAATCATGAAGTCCTTTAGCCCTCTGTGTCTCATTTGTTGGGAGCTGCATTCCAGTGTTGCCTCCTCTCAGCCATCTTGGTGCCTCATATATATGTATAGGTGTATTTGTGTGTGTGTGTGTGTGTGTGTGTGTGTTTATGAGAGAGAGAAAGAAAGAGACAGAGTTCAATGGGATATGGGCTTAGATATCTTACAATTGGTAGATTCTACTCCACTGCCTTTCCCAGTTTGCATCTTTTATTAAGATTTCAAGCTGTGATAGTCAATTGAACATCCTTATATATATAAAGGAGATGTCTGGAGGAATGTCAGAATTCCTAAAATTATCTTCATTTTTTTTTTATTTTCTTGATTTCTACTTTTCCCCACCCTATAGTCTTCACTTGACAGTGGCTATTTACATGGCTTGTATGATTTGACTTTATGATAGATCCGATTTATTTCTATTCTAATATTATGCTAATAATGGAAAAATGACTCTGTGATCTCCAACACCAACCATCTTCTTGGCTGCACATTCTTTTATGGGTGGCCGAGCTGATTAGTGGTTTTATTCTGGTCATAGTTAAAGAAGATGAGTAATTGATTAACATGATTTTTTTTTCTTTTCTCTTTCCTTTTTTTTGAGACGGAGAGACGCTCTGTTGCCTGGCTTGAGTGCAGTGGCGTGCAATCTCAGCTCACTGCAACCTTCACCTCCCAGGTTCAAGCAATTCTCTGGCCTCAGCCTCCAGAGTAGCTGAAATTACAGGCACGTACCACCACACTTGGCTAATTTTTGTATTTTTAGTAGAGATGGGGTTTCACCATGTTGACCAGGATGGTCTCAATCTCTTAACATCGTTATCTGCCTGACTTGGCCTCCCAAAATACTGGGATTACAGGCGTGAGCCACCATGCCCAGCCTAACAGAAATTTTTAAAAAGAAAACGACCACAAGACAACTTTAAGGTTAGTTCAAAGGGCTCAATCGAAAAATAATCCATTATTACGGCAAATTTCTTTTGGCCTCATCAGAACGTTATCTCTAGTCACATGGCTCTATCTCACTTTTTCTTGGCTTCTTGTATATTCCGAGCATTGATGACCAGACCTTCTTGAGATTCCACACTTTATTAACTGCTATAGTCATTATAGTCTCCTAAATTTCTAACTACTTCTCCATTTGTATATTTGTATTGACTTTTTTCTCTTTATATTCAAAAAACTATAAGGAAATGATGCCACAAGACTGTTGCTAGTATCTGTTTTTCTTTTCTCAGTAGACTCTCCATGGGCTATTTTATTCAATTCTAGGCTGTCAAGAAACAAAGTCCCTGCCAGGATGCTTTTCAGTCATGTCTATGTACATTTCTTTTAAACTACATAGGCACTTACTTGCAATCAGTATTCTATAGAATCTTGAGATCTAACAGGGGTCGTGGGCATTCAAATCCCAAATCTCATGGTCCCTAAAGCAATCCCTGTGTAAAGGGCATTGAATTAAGTGGCTGAAAACTCCTATTTGTTTGAAGTGCTCTCCAGGGAGCTAGTTACATTACAGCTTGGAAATGTGATCTGGCAGGTAGTTGCTGAGCAACAAAGACTGGAATCAGCTATGGATGAAAGAAAACTTCCATAAAACTTTATTAAAGATTCTTTGGAGTATGCTGTGTATTTACCATGAGATTGGATTGTAGTTTAAAATGGTAATAATTTAGACTGTGGTATCTTTACTAGTAGTATTTTTATATTGTTAGAAAGCACTTATTGATGTGTCTCGTTTATTTAGTTATTAATTCATTGTCCTGATTCAGAAGATTTAGCTTTTGTGAATTGCAATTGGGTATAAGATAACTGCAGGAAACCATAGGTTAGGAGGAACCAATATAAATGGCATCATTTGAACTGTAATGCATTATAGCCTAATTAAATCTCTAAAACAGAGTGGTTTCTCACAATGGTCCACAAATAGAGTTTCTTGTTTCTGATTTACCTCACAATGTCTTTTAATGAATAATTAATGATGAAAATGTTTTAGGTTACATGTGATAAATGTTATACACTTGAATATTCTGTCAGATTTTAGTAAGTTTTTTCACAATCTCAATACTCATGTCTCTTCTTTTGTGTAAAATTGTCATTCTAACATATAAGGGTGAAAAATATAATTTTTTTGGTCACTGAATTTTATATCCCAGGATCTATCTACTCTTTTATTTCTTCAGTAATAATTTGATAGGATCAAAATCTCCTGGCCAGCCATTGCATGCCCAAACATTTGCTAAAGTTAATGTTTATCAAAGCGCAGTATAAGAGTTACATGACCAATTAAGAATTAAATTAATAGATAACTCAGAAAATAAAGAGGCAATACCGGTTAAGATTCTAAGTTGCAAACAACAGAAACCTACCCTGCCTACATTAAACAGAAAAATAATTTATTTGAAGAGAATCTGATAATTCACATACCTCCCTGGAATGTTAAAGGAGCAGTTGGAAACAGAAACTGAGGGATACAAGATATAGCCAACATTGTGCCACAGAAAAGATCCACTGAAAGTAGTATTGATGCTCTCCACCAACAAAACTGCTGTTGCCATCCTCTGTTCACATCTCTGCTGTGATGCAAATTCCTCTAACCTCCAAAACTTCATGCCTCACTTCCCCATTGCACTCTTAAATTTCCTGAAACTTCTACACATACTCTCTGATTTACAGTGTGCCTTGTGTACCAATCTCAAGATACGAAGTCAGTGGTAAAGAACATCAAGGACAATCATAAAGTAATACCAAGTACAAGCCTAAAAAATAACAAGAGAAGATATATTGCAATATCTCTTTTGGGTTTCAGTTATGCTGGAGAGGTCAATTGATCCTGGACAATGCAAATGTTGGGGTTTTTTGTTTGTTTGTTTTTTGTTTTGTTTTGTTTTGTTTTGTTTTGTTTTGTAGAGACAAGGTCTCACTGTATTGCCCAGGCTGGTCTTGAACTCCTGGGCTCAAATGATCCTTCTGCCTCAGTCTCCCAAAGTGCTGGGATTACAGGCATGGGCCACCAAGCCTGGCCAGAAATGTTTAATGGTCTTTTAACATTACTATGCATAGAACACAGTGTATTTTTTTATGAAATAAATTTAATTTCATACACCTAAACAATTATTATCTTTATAACAAATGGAGTGATCAAGCAATTATGGTGTTATTTTCAAAGCTACTTTGACTTTCGTCTTGTTTATGAAAAATATTTAATCTCTATTGGTGTAAGCAAAAGTCAAATTTATCCTTTCATATGTAATAAAAATCTAATTCTTTAAACCACTCTTCTTCTAGCAATCTTGAAAACCATGATAGCTCTTTCAAATAACAGATTTGATGTACAGTTGCAATGTCATTAGCTACTATACAACACATAATCGAGTAACTACTATGGATGTTTATTATGTTATTATAACCTTTAATTTTTTTTCTGTGTGATTGGATAGCATTCTTTTCATGTTTTTTATTTCATGTTTTTAATCTATGCGAGAGATTTTTGATTTAGAAGAGTAAAAATTTTATGGTCATGCACAGCATTATGTGTCTGTTCTGATTAGCAGTATTTTAAAAATTTGTTCTATTAATTTATTTATTAACTAAGTTATCAGTTTTTGAATCAATAAATATTTTGATTTCAAGAGCAATGTATAATTTCCAGTAATTGATATTCTGCATTTTTGTGATATAAGAAATGTATTTATAATTCCATTGTTGAGCGTTTTATGAATACCAAATGTGTACACCAATAATAAAATGAGAAAGAGAAAATGTATATTGTAGGTTATACTCAAAGTATATATATACTTACATTTTATATATAACTAATATTTTAAAATTTTAGGGAAATTTGAAGATGAGAAGATATTTTCCTACAGAATGTTAGATAAATATGTACCTGTGTATATATGTGTGTGTATAAATATATATAATATATATAGTTTATCTGAAAAAAGTATTCTAAGAATTATGAGATATACATGCAGATATCTTTACATTCATAACTATTGTTCTCATTTTTGCCTCCTACTGATTAAAAGTTGTCACATATGGCCAGGCATGGTAGCTCATGCTTGTAATCCCAGCACTTTGGGAGGCCAAGGCAGGAGGATAACTCAAACCCAGGAGTTCAAGACCAGCCTGGATAACATAAAGAACCTGCATCTCTACAAAAACAAAAATTAAAAAATTATCTGGGTGTGGAGATGCACACCTATGGTCCCAGCTACTCAGGAGGCTGAGGTGGGAGGACCACTTGGGCCCAGGAGGTAGAGGCTGCAGTGAGCCATGATCGCACCACTGCACTCTAGCCTGGAATACAGAGTGAGACCCTGTCTCAAAAAAAAAGAGCAGTTTTCACATATGATCATAAAGTATTTGTGTTTCAAAATGAATTTTACATTCGTACAAATAATTTAATATGGACAGTGGTATTATAAAACAGTATATTTTAATTGATAGTTTAAATTAGCTCTAGAAGGAAATAAACAGTAAAAGATGATTATCATGTAAAAAGGTTGATATAACATTGTCTATTAATTGTGGCCAGGGATTATAAAACCTCTCACTTATTCCAGTTAACAGAAAATGTAAGAGGAAAGCATAAGGAAAATATTCTTCTCCTAAAGAGATAAAACAGACTATGTGGGATCAAAAGAAATAAATATACATAGTAGTTATGGAAATATAACTATTTTTTTCATGGCCCATAAATACAAATTCTTACTCTGCCTCCAATGTTGGAGTGCAGTTGTGCTATTATAGTTCACTGTAATCTCAAACTCCTGGGCTTAAGTGATCCTCCCACCTTAGCCTCCTGAGTAGCTAGGACTACAAGCTCATGCCACCATGCCGGGGCTAATTTTTTACTTTTTGTAGAGGTGGGGTCTTCCTATCTTACCCAGGCTGGTCTCAAACTTCTGGCCTCAAGTTATCTTCCACCTGTGGCCTCCCAAACTGCTGGGATTACAGGCATGAGCCAGCACTCCCACCCTGAACTTGTTGTTTTAATTAAGTCTCTAACAAATTTTATCACTCAGAATATTGATTTGGATGCTAAAAGTACCATATGAAAGACAATTCAGTAATGAAAATACAAATGATCCACTTTGTTTCCCACTCATTGACTAGCCTCTACTCATATTCTGCCCTTCAGGGAACAGGTTAAGAATGGCACAGTAACAACCACAGTTACAGTAAAGACCTCTGATTCTTACTTTGGCCACTTGGTAAAAAATATTCCTCAATGGTTTCATTGTAGGAATTTAAGACTAATGATTTACAAGTCAAAAGGGAAACCGTATTTTATACTCGATGAGTAATTGATAAAACATTCAATCTAGATTTATGAGAACATTTTGCTGAATTTCAAAAGTAACATTACTGTGAAATTTCAAAATGTTTATTCCATTGGCAGTGAAACATAAAAACAAAAACATTGACTGCATCTTGGAATAGGGAAAAGTGACTTACATTTTTATTCATAAGATTCTGTGTTTTTAACTTAAATGTGTTCGATATTTACAAAAGTTTTCATAAAGGTACCACAAGATAATTATGTTTTACTCCAATGCTTCAGTTTTATTTCTATCACTAAATACATACTTTTTTTTTTTTTGATGAGGAGTCTTGCTCCATCATCAGGCTGGAGTGTAGTGGTGCAATCTCAGCTCACTGCAACCTCCACTTCCCGGGTTCAAGTGATTCTCCTGCCTCAGCCTCCTGAGTAGTTGGGACTACAGGCACCTGCCAACCATGCCCGGCTAATTTTTGTATTTTTAGTAGAGATGGAGTTTCATCATATTGGCTTTCAAAATAATGAATAAATACTAATGTCTATGAAACGCCAAAGGTTCATTAAGACTATCTACAAAATTTGTACATAGCTGCTGTAGCCCAGAACTGAATTTTATATAGAATTATGTAAAATATGGTCGGGTGTCGTGGCTCATGCCAGTAATCCCAGCATTTTGGGAGGTCGAGGCAGGCAGATCATGAGGTCAGAAGATCAAGACCGTCCTGGCTGACATGGTGAAAGCCTGTCTCTACTAAAAATACAAAAATTAGCTGGGCATGGTGGCACATGCCTGTAGTCTCAGCTCAGGAGGCTGAGGCAGGAGAATCACTTGAACCCGGGAGGCGGAGGTTGCGGTGATCCAAGGTCGTGCCAATGTACCTCAACCTGGTGACAGAGCGTGACTATGTCTCAAAAAAAGAAAAAAAAAAGAATTATGTAAAATGTGTATTTAAAAGTAAAAACTTCATAATCCTATAATTTACCCAACACACTTTAATGAACACACTTTTTAAAAATATTGACTCTTTGCCAGACGCTGTGCTAGGCACTTAAGATGTAATGAAACATAGAATAAGTATAGCCGATTTCCATTTTTGGCCCTTCTCTGAAAAGACAGGTTAATGTTGTTCTAAAATTTTATCTAGAAAGTAAAAAAAAATAAATAAAGTTACCCTTTATTGTTGCACTAGAAATAATGCAATCAGTCATTAAGCTGTTGATATGATTATCCAATATATGCAGTTATCCAGTTGATACTTGTTCTATTTAATGGATGGATTCAAGTGATTAAAAGACAATGAAGTCTCTATCTCATATCCAGGAACTGATTTTTAAACTTTCAGATATTAAATCATTCTGATTTTGTCTCCTCCGAGCATTGGGCTGACTCAGAAATGATTTTCTTCTGTTTTCAAAATCAGAGAAAGAGTATCATGGCTGGGTAGTTAATCTTCCACATTGTTTATACACTAGTGTCATCAGAGTTCCTTCTCAAAAGAAAGATCTATTATAGCAACCTCTCTATATATGTTCTATTTTCTTCATTGCTGATGAAAAAATCTGGTAACTAAGTGATAAGATGCTTTAAAATTAAACTGACTGAACCACAGGTTTAATGGTGATACAGGGAAATATATCTTTGATTTTGTTAGCCTGTTTTGTCCTTTCCATTGTTAGTGGTGACATGAGGACTGTTGTCCCTGTCCTCTCTCAGTATCGAAGCTTACTCTCACAGTTTCCTATCCACAAAGAGGAAAAATGTCTTTAAAAGTTTTTATTTCTTCCACAGTCATTTGCACCTTATTTAAGTTCTATGATCAGTGTTGAAACTCCTTTAATTATGGAATGACAAATATTCCTCACTGAAAGGTATGTGAATATGTCCAGAGAAGGGCAGGAGGAAATGCACATAACTTGAGAGTGAATGAAGAGAACGAACTGGTTTTCCTCAACATAAATGACAAGAGATTTTTTGCAGTAAATATTTCATGCATCACAGTGCCATGTCTTCATATGTTGAGTAAGAAATCAATTTGAAAGACAATAACTTAAGAAAGAGAAGAAAGAAATTATCATAGCATTTGGATTGGCATTCTGCTTAACTGTCTGACTTTATTTACATTCTTTATTTTTAGTGAAAACTTATAGAAAATCTGTCTTACACCAGAAACATTGTATACATTTTTGTTGTTGTTTGTTTGTTTGAGATAAAGTTTCCCTCTATTGCCCAGGCTGGAGTTCAGTGGCACAATCTTGGCTCACCGAAACCTCCACCTCCTGGGCTCAAGTGATTCTCCTGCCTCAGCCTCCCGAGTAGCTGGGACTACAGGAATGCACCACCACACCCAGCTAATTTTTGTATTTTTAGCAGAGATGGGGTTTCACTATACTGGTTAGGCTGGTCTCAAACTCCTGACCTCAGGTGATCAGCCCGCCTTGGCCTTCCAAAGTTCTGGGATTACAGGCGTGACCCACCGTGCATGGCCACTGTACACATTGTTATAATTAATATTTCCAAGCATATTTCGAGAAAATGTATTCTAAATGCCCATTTTACAAATGAGGAAACTGAAGCTCATATGATTTATGCTACTTGATAAGCTCACATAGCCAGTAAGTAGTAGAGCTTGTTTGAACTCAGATCTGCCTATTATTTACCCCTGTCTATGGTAAATACACTATGTGGTAAATATCTTAGTTTATAACTTTAAAGATAAGATGGAACTGCAATTAGTATCCTATGACAAACTGAGTTTTTTGATACACTTTCAAATTATGCAGATTAGGTCTGGCATGGTGGCTCATGCAAGTAATCCCAGCACTTTGGGAGGCCAAGGTGGATCACTTGAGCTCAGGAGTTTGAGGCTAACTTGGGCAACACGGTAAAACGCCATCTCTACAAAAAAATACAAAAATTAGGCCAGTGTGGTGGTGTGCACCTGTAGTCCCAGCTACTTGGGAGGCCGAGGTAGGATAATTGCTAGAGTCTGGAAGGATGATGCTTCAGTGAACTATGATCATGCTGCTGCACTCCAGCCTGGAAAACAGAGTGAGACCCTCTCTCTCTCTCTCTCTCTCGCTCTCTCTCTCTCTCTTCATATATATGTGTATATATATGGAGAGAGAGATATATATATTTGTAAATATATATATATTTGTATATATATATATATATATATATATATACAAATTATCAGTAACGCTTCATTATCCACCCATAGTTATAACAAATCTTCCTGTCAATTTATCTAGCAGTTGATCTGTATTTATACATCTATTTGGCTAGTTACAATTATGTATTCTTACCCCATGCTTGTTCTAACAGTGTACTTTTTAAACAGAACCTGGGGCAACAGAATGTGATTTTGAAGGAAGTAGACCTAGGTTTCAATAGTCCTGGCTCTATCATCTATTTGTTAGCATATTACAGGCAGATGGCTCAGGCCTGTAATCCTAACAGTTTTGGAGGCCAAAGCAGGCAGATCACTTGAGGTCAGTAGTTCAAGACCAGCCTGGCCAACATGGTGAAAATACGTATCTAATAAAAATACAAAAATTAGCCAGGCGTGGTGGCCGGTGCCTGTAATCCCAGCTACTCAGGAGGCTGAGGCAGGAGAATTGCTTGAACCCGGAGGTGGAGGTTGCAGTGAGCAGAGGTGGCGCCACTGCACTCTAACCTGGGCGACAGAGCAAGATTCTGTCTCAAAAAAACAAAACAAAACAAAAACAAAAACAAAAACAAAAAACTGATCGAGTATTGCCAGCTTTCTAAATTCTTTTCACAGTTGCTTTCCATGACCTTCTATTTGCCGGCTCTTTAAGTACTTGCATATTCCCTTTCCTTTACTCTATAATGTGAACTTTCTCTATAGCTATTAAGCTAAGATTTCTTAACATTTAATATTAGAAAACTGTCATTGTTCACATGGCTACTACCTAAACTATGGAGAATCACACTTTTTTAAAGTTAGATATTTTATTTTTATTATGATTTTTAACTGTTACTTTAAGTTCAGTGGCACATGTGCAGAATTTGCAGGTTTGTTATATAAACGTGTGTTATGGAGCACGTACAGATTATCTGTTGTACAGATTATTTCATCACCCAGGTATTAAGCCTAGTACCCATTAGTTATTTTTCCTGTTCCTCTCCTTCCTCCCACCCTCCACCCTCAGATAGGCCCCCATGTGTGTTGTTCCCCTCTATGTGTCCATACATATAAGTGGGAGAATTGCACTTTTACAGCACAGTGGGCTAGTAATGAAAATCATTTGCAATGGCTTTTTAAATGTTTCCCCAAATAATGCTCTTTTCTTTGGATAAATCATGTTGGTTACATAAGTGGCTCAGAAATGTGACAGTATTTAGTTGCAGAGGGGCTTATTTTTTAACAGTGCAGCAATTACATCCTAAAATAACTATTATTCAATCCATTCTGCCAGCCTTGGGAGACTAAGCAGATGTCAGATACTCTAAAATATCTGACTTTAGGTGAGTTTGGGATGTTACTGTGAAAGAGGCATTTTCAGATCTGTTATATAGGAGAATGCCAATAAGCAGTGCACTTACATAATGATGGCAACAGCTCTCAGAGGGTCTCATTTGAAGCATAATTGTTGGGTCTTGGAATAATATTATTTTAGAGCTAGATGAGGAAAATTTAAAACTCATCTCTCAATTAATTTTTCATAGATGAAGAAGCAAAGTGACACAAATAATTAGGAGATTTGCCTGAGATCATGCATCTAATTCAAGGCACACCATGGGAAGATCTCTGGACTTTAAATTATCATTCCACTAAATTGGCTTTACTACATATCTTCCCACTCTTGTTCCACATTTACTGCTTTGAGAGAAAGAGAAAGAAACTTGACAGCATATTTTAATAGAAAATGAGTGGATTTTCACATCAGAACAACCTGAACTTGAAGTTTTCCTAAGCCAAAATTTGCACTTTTGTGTATAGTATACTCCAAAATGACTGGAGTGATTCTCCATCCTCTTTCCCTCATCGGTGTCCCCCAACACACACACATAGTCTATTGGATCATTCTTATCAGCATTTAAAGATGCTGGGATTTCTATCATCCCAAAGGGAAATCATTTTTTACTCTATATCTCTCTGTAGACACTTCCTCATTTATTAGAATAATTTAATGGACAATTGTGAAAACTGCACAGAATTGTTGCTGTATTCGCTATGCCCAATTATTTTCTTCCCCTTCTCCTTTGAACATGTTACCATAAGGCTCTCCACTCATCACTTGTCACTCCAACAATATGGCTCCTGTCAAGGTCACCATATCATTCATCTATGTAACAAGAAATAATCTCTCTGGTACTCATCCATCAATGGCAATTTGTCCAAGAGTCAGTTGATAGAGTTTTGTACTTGGTTGGTCAGCTCTAGACAATTGGGTGTGTATCTGTCTCTTGGGTATCTCATCTTAGCCAACAGGCTAGCCAGTCCTTGTCCTTCTTATAGCGATATAGAAGAACAAGACAAATGGAAATATGTATACTTAGGAACTAGCACATTAGAACTCCTATCTGCATTCCATCACCCAAAACAAGCCACATGTCTAAGTCCAAAGTCAAGAACTAGAGTATATTTTGCCATAGTGGGAAAAACAGAAAAACCACAAGGCAAAAGGCATGGATAGAGACTGAGGTAAAGAATTGGGTCCAATATACTAATCTACCACTGTTACTAATGAGTTCTGCAGTACTATGTCACATGGACAAATGTAAGTGCTTATCTGTCTTGAATATGTAGCAGCATGTGACACAGTTGATAACTACTCCCACCTTCAAACTACTTTTCCTTTGGCTTTTAGTGCACCTGTATTCCTGGTTTTGTTTTTCTCTCTTAGTGGCTTCACTTTCTGTATGCTTTGTTGGGCATTCCTTGTCTTTTTAGCATTGAATTACCCTAGGGGTCAATCATGGGGCATTTTCTCTTTGCCCTCTCTACTTATGTTCTTGTTGATCTCATCTGTGATCATGGCTTAAGAACCAACAGTAATATTTAACACTATTGAACTGTACACTTAAAAATGGTTACAATGTTAAACTTTATGTGGTTTTATCACAATCAAGAATCAAACAAATAAACCATCTATACATTGGTAAATCACAAATTTCTATCTTCAGCTTGTATCCTTATCCTGAACTCTAATGTCATATATACAAATAAGAAGTATGAAAGAAATATAAAGTCAAATATATCCAAAGCCAAACTATGCTCTCTCCCCCAACACAAATATGTTTCTCCTGGTGTCTCTTCAATCTCTCATAGTTCCAACTATAAGCAATTGCTTATAGTTGCTCGGACCCAAAACCTTTATGATCATCCTTGACTTCACCCTATACCTCACATTCAATCTATCACCAATTCCTACTGGCTCTTATGTTCAAAATATAACCAGTACCTGAGCATGACTCTCCAACTCCAATGTGTTATCCTTTTTATTCAAGCCATCATTATCTCTGGCCTGGTCCATTGCGATAGCCTACTAACTCGTCTCCATCTTCCTTCACATAGTCTATTCTCAGTACACAGCCAGAAAGACACTTTTAACGTAAAAATTGAATGTTACTCATCTGATTATAACTCATTAGTGGTTTCCCAACCTCACTTGGAGTAAATTCCAAATTCTTACAATGCCCTTTAAAGCCCTACTAAAACTGGTCCCATTACCTTTCTAACCTCATCTTAACCTATGTGACATAACTAACTAACTCTTAACCTCACTCACTATGTGACAAGAAAAAAACCGAAACAGGTCGAATTTTGTCATAGAACTGATATTTGCAGGGCATTTGTTTTTGAATAACAGAGAAATTGATCTTCCCAGATGTAAAGCTTGAAACTTATATTTGCCTTATCTGATTTACTTTCTCATGAAACCAACCCTCAGGTCTCCCAGATAGTATCAAGGACCTGAAATTACTCTTACTTATTCCTCCCTAATTCTTCTTTTCCTAACTGACCACCTGTATCCTGTTGACCAACTCCTCTTCCTTACCCCTGATTCCTGTTCCTGCACATAGTTACATTCCTTCCCCACTATAAAAACCCCCAAGTTCAGTCATTTGAGAAGCTGGATTTGAGACTGTTCTCCCATCTCCTTGGCTGCAGCAACTGAATAAAGCCTTCTTTCCTGGCAATACTCATTTCAGTATTGGCTTTCTGTGCAGCAAGCAATGGAACATAGAAAAAAATCCTGGCATTTGTGAAACTCACTTTGCAAGTCTGGCGGGAACTCTCGGCCAGCAAGAGGATTCAAAACCTGAGTGGGGGTGCGCAGGAAAAATAGGAGACAGAAAAGCAGGGTCAGAAGGTCTGGGGAGTGAGTGCTCCACCAGCAACTTTATTTCTCAAAGGCTTCGATTATATACATTTTTCAGGCTCTGGTTTACGTCAGTGTAAGAGAAAAAACAGATCACTAATTCACATACTCTATACAATAAGGATGGCAGAGACACGCAATCAGTGGTCGTAAAAGGTGATAGTCATTCCTGGTGCTCATAAAAAACATTTATATCGAGACATTGTTCCTTGTGACTGCAGGATTTTCTGGTTCTGATCATCTGGTTATCTTTTAACAGGATTCTCCTTTTTTCTGTTCCTGACTCAACTTTATCTCAACTCCCCTCTATCAGGCGTCCCTGTGTCTGGGTTCGACCAGTCTTGTGAAACTCGCTTTGCAAGTATTCACACGGTTGGGTTCCCAACAGGCATTTTGGTAACAAAACCTCAGCAAAAATCCATGCCCTTATTGGCCTAGAATTACCACTGTGAGAGCAGGCCCTTCTAATACAATTGCGTAGGTTGCACATTATACAACTTTAGGTAGTAATGTCATCTATGTGAATGCTTCTACTTGAGTTGTGCAATTCTCAGCCAGTATGGTCTTAGATCCTTAGTAATAGGGGAGGGAGAAATAAACAGGATGAATGTATACAGTGAGGAAGGTTAGGAAGAAAATCAAAGAAGAGACTTTGGGTATTCAACATAACTCTGAATAGGATGAACCTGGAAGATTTTCACTCAGAAGATGACATTTAAATAAATAACTGGAGGAGGTTAGAGAGTAAGCCTTATGGATAACTGGAAAATTCTAGTTAGATAAATGAACAGCATCTGAGAGGAAGAGTATCTGAGATGAAAGCATGTTCAGCAGGTTCTAAGAAAAGGAAAGAGGCCAGTGATTGGATCAGAGTTAGCTAAGAAGGTAGTTTCAGAAAATGATGTCACAGACATAAAGAGAGCCATAATTGTATAGAGTCCTGTAAGATTTTTGGCTTTTACTCTGAATGAGAAGATAACTATCAGAGACCATGAGAAAAGTCCACCTCAACTTTAAAAGATCACTCTGGCTGCAGTGTTGAAGAAAAGACAGCCAGTGAATCAGGAATATGGGCAAAGAGACAGTTAATATAGAGATGATTGTGGCTTAGATAGGCTAGAGTAGTAGCATTTAATGTGTGGTGGAAATTTGGTGGGTCTCTACTGTAAATTGGCTCATCATATGTTTAAATTTTCTTATGATTTATTGGTCATACATAAAAGCAGTTGGGGAGTGTGCATGCGTGCGTGTGTGTGTGTGTGTGTGTGTGTGTGTGTGTACCTGGTATCAAGAGGACTTGCTAAACTATTTAGTTCTAATGATGTTTAACTTCTCATCAGAAAACTATGTACAAATTTATCTTCTGCAAAATAAGTTAGTGTCATCTCTTTCTAATATCCATATGTGTGATCATTTTATAATTTTTGTAATCCAGAACAATTTTGAATGGTTCAAGTGTCCTTAGGCATGTTTAGGCAGGTATTATTGATTAGATTAAAAGTATTGCTTCATTAACTCACATGTTTACTCCCTATTTCTGGTAAAATATAGTTTTAAGAGATTTTGAAAAGGGCCTATTTCTAGCTATAAATTTTAATAGAAATAGATGTTAATTTTGCCATTCGTTTCAGGTAACTCTGGAAATATTTGTATAGTTTATTTTTGACTTTAATATGTTTCTGAAAAGAATTATATTAATATGCTTTCAAATTGTGAAACTTCCTTGAATTCTTGGAATTAAATCTACCAGGTCATGAATAATTATTCTTTTTAAGAAACTACTACATTTAATTTGCCAATATTGTATTTCAGAAATATACGTGTGTGTGTGTGTGTGTGTGTGTGTGTGTGTGTGTGTATTCTTAAGTGAAATTGGTAATTTATTTTCTATAATTGTTATCTTTACACTAGGATTTTGCTCCTAGGATTAATCTGGCAACCATAATGAATTTACAAGCTCTCTGTGTCATTCTATGTTGTTTAACCACATACTTTAAAAGGTTTCTTCTAAGTTTATTAATTCTTTCATGCTTTATAACTCTTCCTGAGACCTTTTGTTACTTAAGAGTTCAATATGAAGGAAATGTGGGTGCTCAATTTGCCATCTTGAACTTGATGCTCCTCACAACAGGTTTTTGTATATAATGCTTTAAATATTATTTATTATAATACTCTCATTATATTTTTATTTATTTGTTTATTTGAGATAGAGTCTCACTCTGTCACCCAGGCTGGAGTGCAGTGGTGCTACCATAACTCACTGTAACCTCAAACTCCTGTTCTCAAGTGACCCTCCTGGGCAGCTGGAATTACAGGTATGTGCCATCATCATGCCCAGCTAATTTTAAAAATTTTTCTGCAGAGATGGGGGTCTCACTTTGTTGCTCAGGCTGGTCTTGAACTCTTGGCCTCAAGAGATTCTCCCACCTCAGCCTCACAAAGTGTTGGGACTACAGGCATGATCCACTGTGCCTTGCCTTTTATTACATTTTACATTTTTCTAAATACGGCTTTGCCTTTGGAGTCAAATGGATAATTTGATTTTATTTTTTTTTCAATTTTTGTTTTATTGTAAAGAACTCACAGAAAGTGGTCTATATGACTTTTTAATTTTAAATAAATTTCAATTTTCTTTCTGGGTAATAATGCAGTTACTTTTGGGATGTGTTTCAGAACAATGTGACAATGTATCACTGTTCCTTGGATACAATATTCTCTATGCATCTATTTGATTAAACTTGTTAATTCTCTCATTTAAAATTTTTATTTTAATGTAATCTATTTTGTTTACTCAATGTGTTGTATTCTCAGAGGCAAAATATTAAGGACTCCCTTTATGATTGTGAATTTGTCCGTTTTCAGTATTTTAGAGAATATTTTCCTTTATATTTTGATTTAATATCATCTTGTTCTATGAATAATTATATTTAATACATATATATATATATATACACAGAGAGACAGAGAGAAAGATCCTTGATGGGACATATTACTTGACAAGACAAAAGATTCCCAGTTATCTCAATATATGATTTTAAACTTATATTTCACCCTGTCCAATTATACCACTAATAACCTTATTATATTGTTATTTATAAAATTTGTCATGTCTTTATCGCTCTCCGTATTTTTAGCCATATAGTGTCATTATATGGATTTTCATCTCTTTAAGACTATTTAGTAAATTTATATTACTGGTTTAGTCCAATTTATACCATAACGTTTTCAGTCTTCTGTTTGTGATTTGAATTTTACACCTTCGGTTCCCTTTCATTTTTCTCTTTACTAGTTTATCAAAATTTTTGTTATAATTGCCTTTCTGTTTTTTAATTATCTCTAGTTCCTTAGAAATTATAGACTCATTTCTCTCTTAAGCAATCAATATAAAATGATAGCATAATTATGTACATTTTGGAGCTGTATAAATCAAGAATTAGACAGTATCTGTGTCAGAGGCTGCTAATTGTCCTCAAATATCTCTTCCCATCGTCATTATTTCAAAAGCAAACATCTTTGTTTAAGCTAGGCACATTGCCACCCAACTTAAGAATATACTTCCCAGCCTTGCTTGAACCCAGTTGTCATCATATGACTAAGTTCTAGAAAAAGTTATGTGAGAAAATGCTGATTCACTCCATATTTGAAGACAAAAATACTTGCCCTAGATGCCCATAGAAAAGATGAGATGATTGAAGAATGGATGTAGATTTTACAAAAGGGTAATTACTAAATGGATATAAATCCCTCAGGCTGCGTACTGTAAGTTAAAAATATAAAAACTTAACGAAAAATGACAAATATTAGGTTGCACTATATGAAACTGTCAACAGTTGATTGTTTTTGACTTAGGAAATGAGCACTTCCATATGCTTCCATCTAATAATGAGCCAACATTTATGACATAGAGCATGAGAAAGCATAAATATAACTCTTTCACTAATTTCCATAGAAAGAAGTAAACCAAAGTCTTAATTTGACCAATCAAGAACTTAATTATTATCAATTAAAAGTATATATCACAGAGCTTATGTTAGACATAATATAAAAATAAGTATTAGGAAGTACAGATGAAAAGTGATCTGCTTGCTGGAGAGGATGTGGAGAAATAGGAACACTTTTACACTATTGGTGGGAGTATAAGTTAGTTCAACTGTTGTAGAAGACAGTGCAATGATTCCTCAAGGATCTAGAACCAGAAATACCATTTGACCCAGCAATCCCATTACTGGGTATATACCCAAAGGATTATAAATCATTCTGTTATAAAGACATATGCATACATATGTTTATTGCGGCACTGTTCACAACAGCAAAGACTTGGAACCAACCCAAAGGCCCATCAAGGATACACTGGACAATGAAAATGTGGCACATATGCACCATGGAATACTATGCAGCCATAAAAAAGGATGAGTTCATGTCCTTTGCAGGGACATGGATAAAGCTGAAAACCATCATTCTCAGCAAACTGACACAAGAATAGAAAACCAAACACCACATGTTCTCACTCATAGGTGGGTGTTGAACAGTGAGAACACATGGACACAGGGAAGGGAACATCACACACTGAGGCCTGTCTGGGGTTGGGGGGCTAGCAGAGGGATAGCAGGGGGTGGGGAGCTGGGGGAAGGATAGCATTAGGAGAAATACCTAATGTAGATGATGGGTGATAAATGCAGCAGGCCACCATGGCATGATACACCTATGTAACAAACCTGCACGTTTTGTACATGTACTCCAGAACTTAAAGTATAATAAAAAACACAAAGAAAAAAAAGTGATCTGCTAATATCCTCATCTTTCACAGTAGAGAGGTCAAAAAAGATTTTACTAATTATATATTGATATGACTTGGATATTTGTTCCCTCCAGTTCTCATGGTGAAATGTGATTCCCAATGTTGGAGGTGGAGCCTGGTTGAAGGTGACTGGATCATGAGAAGGGATCCATTATGAATGATTTAGGACCATCCCCTTGGTGATAAGTGAGTTCTCATTCAGTTAGTTCACATGAGACCTGTCTTTTTTTTTTAAAGTTGGGGACCTCCCCCACCTCACTCTCTTGCTCTCACTCTCACCATGTGATATGCTGGCTCCCCATTGTCTTCCACCATGACTGTAAGCTTCCTGAGGCCTCACCAGCTGCAGAGGCCAGTACATGCTTCCTGTAAAGCCTGTAGAACCATGAGCCAATTAAACTTCTTTTCTTCATAAAATACCCAGTCTTAGGTATTTCTTTATCGTAATACAGGCAGACTAATACCTATATCATAGTTCATCATAGTGTCATTGATTTTAAGATGCATCATCATATATAATTTTACTTTTAATTCAAAGTCATCAATGGTCTTTCTTTTTTATATCTCAACCTCCTCTGTGCCATCAAAAATATTTGCGATACTGCATTTATTTTAAAAATTAAATAAATAGGAATGCTGAAAGGCCTCAGTGATAGGCTCTCTAGCTACCATTGTTATTATTTTAACTAACCTGTTTTATGGGGATTATATCATTTTAATTATTATAAATATATACATCCTAGGGGCATGGAAAGTTCTCGTAAATATACTTAGTAAGAAAAGTACAAGCAGGCAATCTGGAAGAGTGACACTGTAGAGAGGGAAGGGAAAGCAAACTACTTATTAAACACTCATTTGGTATTACATACTGTCCTTTTCTACTCCAAGTCCACCAACTTTTAGTGCTGGCTCTACCTCAGAATGGCTGAAGTGAGGAAGCCGAATAAGATCCAAGGTATTACTGTGAGAGATAGTAAGAAAGATCTTGAACTCATAAATGAAAGTTCAAAGTCTGTGTTTCTCTTCTAGCTAAAGTCCTTGGGGAGTCCCGATAAATTGATATCAATAAATTTAGAGGATCCCTGAAAAGGAATAAAGTATAGGCATTTTTGACAGATTTTGAAGCTAAAATTTTGTAGAAATTATGCAGTTTTCTGTGTATTGAATGCCTTTTCTGCTATCCATTTTTCACTTTAGAATATTGTGAGGTTCAGATTGAGTTTTCCTTAATAAAGTATTTATATTATTACTGCTATGTCTGAAAAACCTAGCATTATTTATCTCTAATGATTCTACTCGTGCAGAAAATAAGAAAAGACCAAAAGACAACTGCCAGGAAAAGAAAAATATCTTCATTTTTTTCTTTTACTATGAGTAGGAATCAATAGTGAGCTACAAATTTCCATGTATTTATTCTTTTATTCATTCACATTCTCTGTCATGTATGCAAGTAGTTGAAAAAAATTCATAAAAAAGATAAAAATCACCCCCTTTCTCTAAGACTCCTAGGAGAATCAATATTAAATTAATAATTACAGTGGGATCATTACTGCTGCCTAAAAATGTATTACTGTTTCAGGATTGCATACCTAATCTAAAAATGGGAGGTCAGAGGAGGCTCCAAGAGAGACATAAAGTTCTACCTCAGGTTAACAGGTATCCTGGGATAGGATTCAACAGTCTGGCAACTTTGTTGAAGAAAAAACACAATCAATCTCTAATAATCAAATTCTGCAATTAATTAAATTATGAATGTAGACACGTGTCACCATAGTATTAACAGTACCAGCATCATATTAATATTAGAAAATATATGTATTTTCATGTCACATAATGCTTATTACTACTTGAAATTATTAAAGTTATTACATCTGCCTCTAGATTTTGCTATTTAATGAGTTAATGAAAGACATATAATTATGTCATGTATTTTTGTATTTTGATAATTCTCTTTCAATATTACCAGCTTCCTATGTGATCCTATGTATTTTACTTTATGCATTTAAAAGCAATCCATGGGCTTCACCAGCCCATCAAAGAAGTCCATGCATGAAAAAGCCCAAGAATCTATGTATGAGACCAGACAATTTTATATCCAAAGGAGGTACAGCGAGAATTAGAGAGCATTGTACTTAAAAAAAAAAAATGTGTCCAACTGAACATCAAAGATCAGTAATCTAAATTCTGTAACTTTTGGCTAGGTGAGGTAGGTGTCATTCTGGTTGGTGAGATTAAAAAAAGGCAAGGTGAACAAAGGCAATATTTTGGATGGCCTTGTAAGCAATGCCAAAATCATAATAAATCAGCGATCATTTCTAAGCAGAGGAGAAATATGACCAGATTATCATTTATATATATTCAATGCTTAAATTGTGGAGGAGAAGCCTTAAGTGTTGTTTACTGGCTTACTAAAGTCCCAATAGTTCATTGTGAAAAGGGTTGAGAGAATTAAGGAACTGTCAAACAAAGAGAGTTGTAGGACACAAATTTATTATTATTACATTAGTAATATACAAAAAGAACATGTCTTAAACTGAAAGAAGATACCTACAGTTAAGGAAGAGATTGAAAATAAACTTGAGAGATGGAAGAGTCACTGAATGCATGAGAAATTAAGGTCAGGGATACAGATTTAGAAAGTGGTAGAAATCCTTAAGGGTAATGTAGCAGAGCTGCTTATGACTATGGTCCTTGACTTTGGACATAATTTAATTCAGATGCAATATGGTCAATCTTAAGAACCTGGACACCCAAATCAGCATGTTTTTAATGGAAGACAAGCAAAATATGTGTTTTACATCATAAAGATAAGAATTTTGGGGTTTAATTCTCTTCCTGTTTCAACGTGTTATGTTACTGGTCCCTTTCTAAAGTTTATGAAATAATGTTATACACAATTTTTTTTCAGAAAAGTATATGCTGATCAGTCTTACATGACAAGCAAGATGAAACCCTTAAGGCTCAGAGAATATACTGTTAACATAAATTCTGTGGATGATCCATAAATCCCCTGAAATTGCATAAAATTATGCGTGTGAATTTTTCCATAAAAGGAGTTTATAATTTATTAGATGTTGTAAGACGCCTGTGAACTCTAAAAATGGTAAGAACCACTAAAGCCTAAAATGAGCTATTGGTATGTGGTCCACCCATACCACATGCTTTAAATCCCAGCACACTTCCTCTTATTTTTAGTCTAGCAGAAGGCTAGACAATTCTAGGCTATCTAATAGTCTCTCTCTCATTCCTCAAAATTGTATGATCCTCTCCTTGCATGTATCTAAATAAAACATGTATTTATTCTGGAATTCAGAGATTATAACCCAAAGTTTCATGTGTCCAGGTCTGGAGAGAAATGAATAAAACACCATTAAACATTTTTGCCCACATGGAAACACTGTTCAACCTTAATGGCTGCTCTTTTCTATGTGACCTCTCTTCCACTTTTAATGTATCTCTTTGATGTCTAATTTGTTACATCAATAAGAATTTTGGATGTGGGTAGGGGAAGAATGTTTGTGATCAATTAAGATTACAAATATGGAATGTAATTGACTCCTATCTACTTACCTTAATTTTTCTTCTATAGCTACTCACAGCTAGATCTACTTAAGTTTCATATCCATTGTCTAATACCGACCTCAATTATTGATTCAAATATAAATTGGGAATAAATTACTTTTCCAATATAACCTAATAATTTGGTGGGATGTGTAAAAACCCTGATAAACAAATCATTTGTTTTCCCTTCATCTCTGCAAGTTTTTGCTGAAAACTCGATTCAGGATCTGGCAAATCACTTTTTAATTTGTGACTTCCACATAGTCCAATGGGATTTTCTAACCCCAATCAGTTAGTACATTTCCTAAGCCTGAAGTGTACCTGAATTTCCTTGATCAGTGACTCATGTGTCTGTGCTTCCCAAGCTATTGTAATCTTATGAAGCAGGGTATTACCTAATATTATTTATTTGTTCTTTTTAAATTCTGGGATGGTCCTGAGCATAAAGTGGCATGAATGAAAAAGAGAAATCATGAGCTATTAAGCCTACAAAATGTTGGATATATCCAGTTAGATATATCAAGTGGTATGCTGGGAATGTTTAACAACAAGCTCTATACACACACATACAAAGAGAGAGAAAGAGAGAGAGAGAGAGAAAGAAAGAAAGGAAGAAAGAAAGAAAAGAAAGAAAGAAAGAAAGAAAGAAAGAAAGAAAGAAAGAAAGAAAGAAAGAAAGAAAGAAAGAAAGAGAGAGAGAGAGAGAGAGAGAGAGAGAGAAAGAAAGAAAGAGAGAGAGAAAGAAAGAAAGGACAGACTGATTTGTAGCATATGCCCAAGCTATGGAATTGGGGAGAGATGTAAATAATCAGTACTTGTGAGCTGCTACAGACCAGCTCCAGCACATCACTGGTTATATACACAGGAAACATAGAAAAGACTACCAATACAATTATAAAAACTTCCAATTTATCTTCATAGCCTTGTCACTCTCTCTTCAGCATTCCTTTCCAAAATGTCAGAAACTCAGGCCCTTTCTTGGAGATATTTGTAATATCTAAATATCCAAAATTCAAATATTTCCATGTAAAACATTTGTATACGTAATTTGTATATATATCTTTGTAATATATTACATGGGAATAAAAATGTTTTCTTGTTTTAAGAATATTAAACTACACTTTACCAACGTTTGCACTAAAGTGAATTGCTATGTACATAACTGTAATTTACAATGTTTTATCAGAAAATGCAAAAAAGCATTTTACATTCAAGAATTAAGTTTCACATCATGGGAAGTATCTATATACATGAAACCTCTCAATCTTTTATCCTAAAATATTAGTAGAGACCCTCATTAAAACAAAATAACTTTGTGTTTCACATGGTATTTGCAAATATTAATATTTATCCCATGAAGAAAATTAAACATATTTGATCCAAAGATCATAGGGGAAAACAAAAATGTTAGAATTATAAATAAATTGAGAGTAGAAAGAAATGGAAACTAAAAGGAATGTCTTTTGATTTCATGGATATTCATTTTTTCTCCGATTTTTAAGGTAGTATCATTATATAAAAGGAAACAATACCATGGCAAACTTGAAGAATCAACATTGCATATATAATTTATTACTGGGCTCTAAAATTTTTGATATTTTTTCCCTTAACTTGTTTCATTTCAGGGTTAAAATCATATTACATTAATAAAATTAATATTCCAAAAGTGTGTGTGTATATATATATATATATATATATACACACTTAGATATATATAATGAAATATATATATATTTCAAATATATACTTATAAAATATATATATTTCAAATATATACTTATAAAATATATATGTATATTTCAAATATATACATATATTATGAAATATATATATATTTCAAGTATATACGTATACATTATGAAATATATATATATTTTGATGAACAAGCATAATGGAAAATTTTGTATTTTAGGAAAAGGTTTGTCATGGACTTGTATTCTAAGAGAAGTTTTACAACAAGCCATTTAGATTCTGTTAAAAGTAATGGAATATACATTTTATAAGAATTTAAAAGGAAAGTGCCTTATTTATATAAATGTAAAATAAATCCTTAGTCACATTCATAATAGAATCACTGGAATAATAGATAATATTATGTTTATAGGAAATGTTCATTTTTTAATTTTTTAAACTTATATTTAGTTATTTATTTATTTTCCAGACATTGTTTTGCTCTGTCACCCAGGCTGGAGTTCATTGGCACAATCTTGGCTCACTGCAACCTTCACCTCCTGGGTTCAAGCAATTCTCCGGCCTCACTCTCCTGAGTAGCTGGGATTACAGGCACCTGCCACCACGCCTAGCTAATTTTTGTATTTTTAGTAGAGACGGGGTTTTGCCATATTGGCCAGACTGGTCTGGAACTCCTGACCTCAGGTGATCCACCTGCCTCGGCTCCCAAACTGCTGGGATTACAGGTGTGAGCCACAGCTGAAATGTCTACATGAATGAAATTATTTTCTCTTCAAGGCAAAAACTCATATTATGTGTATTTTATGTGTATTTCTACAAGTATAGTAATACTCATAGATATGTCACCCACCGCGGCATATTTGAACCTCTTAAATTCCCTAGACCTTACTTTTTAGCTAAGGAAACTAAGATTTAGAAATATTAAATGACCTGCTCAAGGTTACATATTTCAGAACTACACAGCTGGTATTAAAGTATCCTTCAATTTACTTCCTAAGCCATGTTGTTTTCCATCAGAATTCTACTAACTCTCAATGGAACAAGTTTTTGGTTTTTCACTTTTGTTATGAAAAACATTTGTCAGCCAGTAGTATTTTGACAAGTGTTTTTAAAGTACCTGGTATATATACTTAAGACAGTATTATACATACTGTAATGTGCCAACATATTTATTGAGATAATTTTTAATTTGTGGTGTTTATATATTCTAGAGATGATAATAAGAATAATATGTGTTAATTCATCTGTGATTGCAACAATTTACTGGTCAAGATATATTGCTTAACACAGTATTTCAGAAGTGCTCTGCTCATGTAAACTATAGTGAAAAAAATATCTTTTTGTGAGTTATATACTTCTTTCAGTACTTCCAAAGATGAAAATGTTGTTAGAAACCACACACACACATACATACACACACACACGCTTATGTATCTATTCATATTTCATATCTATGAGTATTAATATACTTGTAGAAATACATGTAAAATACACAAAATGTGAGTTTTTGCCTTGAAGAGAAAATAATTTCATTCATGTAGACATTTTAACTTTAATTTAAAAAGAAAAGATAAATTACATTTTATGAGATGAAATCACAGTGAAATTATCAAAGCATTATGCTCATCTTACTCTGTGGTAAGGCATAAATTAAGTGACTGGATGAATTTGTTAGATAAAGGTATTTTTTATATCATTCTGCTAACAATAGCAATGTTTTCACTATATGAGGAACATCACCAACATTGTCCCCAGTTAATTGATTTCCATGAGTCAAATTCTTCTTGAGCAGTTAGGAATGAATATTATGAACACAATTATGTACCATCTCACTTACTCTTCAATGAAAGAGACATATTCCACACATTGGCTCTAGATTTATAAACTATCTCTCTGCTTAAAAGCATTTACATTTTAAATTCACTTGAGGACAAAAAAAGAATGAATTTTTAATGTCAGATAGCAATGTATGCAATAATATGAGTATTTTCAAAACACAAAATTAATATCTATTTTTCTATTCAGCTTGTTTTTCAAGGTTTTTTGTTTTGTTGTGTTGTGTTTTTGGATTTTTGCCAGAGAGGGGATAGCTAGTTAATATTTTATGGTTTCCATTTCCCTCTTGGAAAGAAACAGCCTTAGTTCTTTAACTGGTACTTTAAAAAGGTCTCAATTTCCTCACATTTATTAGTTTTATCTCCTTAACATCTCTAGACTAATCTATCCATTGTCCATAGTTACATAATAGTCTTTTTCATTCCTGTCCCACTCATGCTATTCTCCCATTTCCTTACTATTTGTTATGTTTCCATCCTTTGATAAATGTTTTCTTTAAGGTGCCTACATTTTCTTTCTCATTGCCATAGCACATACTATATTGTCCTTTCTCCAAAGTTCGGTAATTACTAATACCTGTATTTGTTATCAGCTACTTTGAATTATACTGCTTTAATTATTTTCTTCTTGTCTTGATACTTGGATTACAAACTTTTTAAGAGCAAAGATTTGAGATACTCCAAAATTCCTATAGTAACAGGAATTTTATATGGACTTATCCATTAGAGAGGCTCAAATTGTATTTTGCTTGTTTAATAATTTTAGCTCTCAACACAGTGTATCTTTAGAAATGATCTCTCCATACAATAAAGAATAAATAATAAAATATACTACATATTTTCCTTTCATTTTTATATCAAATTTTAGAACACAAGGAATTTGAACCAGAAGAATTTACATTCACTATTGCAAACAGTAGAATCTATACTAAAACTAAACAACAGAAATATTCAGGGCTTTGTTAGCTTGAAATACCCTTAGTATAATAATTAAAACTTGAGAGATTTTATGTATCAAGCACTTTGTATTCATGTTTTTATTTAATCCTTATAACACATGTCTATTATTATACTGAAACTGACCCAATTGTCCCATAAAACTGATGTTAATGGTTCCTTTTGAATAAACATGTTAATTGATCTTCCCAGTCTTAAATTTTGAGAAAGTTAAAATTATTTTATCTGAGTTTCTTTCTCAGGATACCGACCCTCAGGCCTTCCAGATAGTAGCAAGAAACCAAAACATACCAGATCATCTCATTTGGCCAATAAGATGCCAGACCCTCATCCATCATGATTGCCTAATTGATGACCTGCTTCCTGTGGACCAATTCCTCTTGCTCACCCCTCCCTAATTCCTGTTTTCTGACATACGGTTTCATTTCTTCTCTTCCATATAATCCTTAAATTTTATTGCATCAGGGAGAAAAATTTGAGAATGATCTCCTGTTCTCCTCAGCTGCAGTACCTGAAGCCTACTTTATGGCAATACTTGTTGTCTCAGTGATTGGCTTTCTGTGCAACAAGCAGCAGGACCTAGACTGAACTGCTGGCATTTCAGTAACGATATCTATTGTGGAAATGATAAGACTGAGGCTTGTGCATACTAAATAACTTGTGCAAGGTAAAAGAGCTAACAAGTAGTATAAGAGGGCATTAAGCCAAGGATGTCTTCTTTACAAACAACTGCATACTAACATATTCAGAGTGAAGACACATTAAAGCCCAAGACATCTGAATCTCTGACTTTGTAGATGTGAAAACCAAGATACAGGTTAAATATCTTGCCAAGGTCATACAGGTACTAAGTGAAGTAAGATAAGAACAAAAATCTAGTGCCTCCAAGCTTGCTCTATTTTAGTAAGCAGAGAATAGTCTGCCAGTCAATGCCTGGCGGCTAACTGTAGTTGCTGTAGATAGCTTAAGTAATATAAATTATTTTAAAACTTCTTTAATGTTCAGTAGTATAACCAACTCTTCAGATGTAGGCTAGACTTGAATGTGCTAGAAATTTTTTAAGTGAGAAATAATCAAAGTCAGATAAATTACACATATGTAATTATATGTATATGCATATATATGTGTATATATATGTGTGTATATATATATATATATGTATATGTATATATACACATATATATATAAAACAAGCTAGGCAGCTATGTTTCTTAAGGGAAACACTGCATTATCCTAGGTCTATTCATTCGCAGCCTACCAGAGATGATATCTTCTCTTTTCTCACTAACTTAGATGTTTTATTCTCCCCTAATGCCTATGTTAGAAACTCATTTGGCATTTGTGAGTATTCATAAAGGAATTTTAGCTACTTCCTACACATACCTGCTCTGATATAGCCAAAACCATTTGGTGACATTATCAACTAATTAAAGTGAGAAATGTATAGAAAGAGCACATGCCAAAAGGAATAAATATAAAAGTGTCAACCACATAAAAGGAAAAAAATCCATCTTGCTGGTTTATCTTTGAAACATGAGTTGCGTACTAAATTCCTTCCTTGATACATGAGTCATAATTAATCTCAAAATAAATAGAAGTATATAGTATTTAATTGAAACCAATATTAGTTGAGAGTCTACTATATGGAACACCTGTTATATTTGATAAAAATTATATAGAAGAATAAAACACAGTCTCTTCCCTTAAGGTTGCTTATCTTCCAAAGGGTATGGTGTAGAGTGAGATTAAAAAAAAATGCATGCCAAAGAAATTAAAGATAAAATTAATAACTTCCATATTCTAGAATCAGAATCAATCATATTTAATTAAGAAAGAATTAAAAAGTTTTCAAGAAGAGAAGCCATTTAGGTGAGCTTAAAATAATAGGCCAAAATATTCCGCATGTTATCTAATGTTATTATCTACCTAGAACATATTTTGTTTTATATATTGTGAAAAATGAATATTTTACTTATAAAGTAAGATGCTGTTATAATTATAAAGTGTTGACAGGCAGAAGAACAGCAAAATTAATAGCCATTGGAAGTCAGGTATCAACAGTTAGTGGATAATCAAAGTTTTATAATCTGTCCAGTAAATTAAAAATAATACATTTTATTAATATTATTTTTAGAATATAAAGCAAATTAATATCATCTATTCCATTCTTCTTGCTTACATACTTATAAAACAGAAATCATTTAATTTTTTTTCTAGTAAAGAACACTATGGATGCATATAGACTACTTAGCAGATATTTACTAAGCTCCAACCATATATCTCCCCCAGAATATTCTAAACATTAAGTCACCCATTGGACCAATAATATACCTCATATCATTCATTGTCCTTTTCAAGACATTTCTTATGTCTTGGCACCAAATAACGAAAGAATGAGGTAGTCATTCCTAACCAGATCTTATAGGACCACCTGGCTGAAAGACATACCCTGTAGCTCACTGGCATTTTTCCAATACTGCTGTAACACACTGGCCAAATATGCTTCATCAATGAGTCTAAGAAATGGAATTTTCAAAAATAAATTAAACGTATTCCTTCACATGAGTATATTAACAAGATATGCCACAAATGATTATTCTTTTAAAGCAGATGGTGCATTTTCAGCAACAATTATTGAAGAGTAGATATCTATATTTAAACAAATTCCACCACCTACTATCATGTTTCATTTGACAATCTGTTCTTTTCAATTCTAAGATTCTCATCTTTTGTGAGTTGAGAACTTTCTTCATGTGTTTTAGAGATTGAAAGACTTTGTTTTTATATCAAGTACATCTCAAGTTTCCAAGTGTCAATGCTGCCTTTTCAAAGCAGAAACAGAAGTTCCCCATAATTCCTGGCCATTTGAGAAATATTCCATGTGAGGAAGAGTACCAAAATTGGAATAAGTTACCTAATGAACTAGAATGTATTCTTCAAATTCACACTAGATACCATATATAATAGTATAAGAGTTTTCAATTTATCAGTCATTTCAACAACTTGCCTGTTTTCTGCAAAGCAAAATACTATTTTGAAGGCGTTTTATTTCTTTAATTAGCAATTAAAATGACACTTGTTATGTTTATTTTATATTTATGATAATGTTAATATTTTTGGAAGAAAAAGGGTAAGAAAAGGTGGCCTTCCATCCAACTTTGTATAATCTGCCATGAGAATTCTGGTTAACACTCTCTGGCCATTCATTCAGTAACTCAAATGTATTGCCTATTTTCCTAGAGCAAAGTTAATTACATAATAATTGTACCAAAAAAATGGGAGTATTTTGACCTGATAGTGTGGTGTCTAAGCCACCAACCACAGACTCATTGTCGTGAGGAAAACACAAGTGAGCACTCCAATGTCATGTTAAATGGGAGCACACCACAGCCAGTCAGGAACAGTGTACTTAAAAGAGAGAAGTCAACTTAGATATATCTTAATTTATAAGAATTGGTTCAAGTAAATTAAAAGTAATATTTAGGATTACTGTTAGAAAAGCAAACTCCCCTATGCTTTGGGAGGCTGAAGTGGGATGATCGCTGAGGCCAGGAGTTCCAGAAAAGCAACCTCCCCTCTTTAGTCTTATCAAACTGACTTTAGACTGTGATAAGGAAGCTATAGCCCAAAAGATATGACATTGTAAGGTTGAAAATTGATGAATTGAAACAGATGTTGTACTACATTACCTAATATGCCTTCTGACTTTGTAACTAGATCGCATAAAAAGTGATAGTGTTAATCTTTAACATTAATATTAAAGTGTTAATTTTAATAAGACCCTTTGATACACGAGAAAACACTAGTTACACTGGGTGATACAATTCAGTTTAGACGATTATCTTTATTATCTTTTTTTCTATATGTAACAAATGGGTGAATAGTGATAAAGGTAGGAATATAGGAAAGCTTCCTAAAAGTAGGAATATAGCAAGTTGTTGCTAAAACTATTTATTTAGTAAATAAAATATGGCCCATTAGAGTATGCACTAGCTACAGGTGACTATTGAGCACTTGAAACATGGCTAGTCTGAATTCAGATGTGCTATAGTTATAAAATACACATTGAATTTCTTTTTTAAAAATATCTATCATTATTATTATTTTTAGTAGAGGCAGGTTATTGCTATGTTGCCCAGGCTGGTCTCAAACTCCTGATCTGAAGTAATCTTCCCTCCTTGTCCTCCCAAAGCACTGGGATTACAGGTGTGAGTGACCATAACCAGCCTGTATTTCTGAAAGTATTAAAAATGTAAAATATGTATTTAATATCTTACATTGAATGTATACTGACATAATATTGTGCATATATTGGGTTAGATAAAATATAAAATAATTTCACCTGTTTTGTTAAAAAATTCTTTTAATGTGGTCAATAGAAAATTTTAAGTTATATATGTGGTGCTACTTAGTGATGCACAATATATTTCCGTTGTTCAGTGTTGCTCTACCACAGGCTTTTTTAACCCACAATTAAGAACACTATTGACATTTTGGTCTGGATAATTATCTGTTGTAGGGAAATATCCTGTGCATGATACAATGTTTGGAAGCATCTCTGGCTTCCACTTGCTAGATGCCAGGAGAATATCTCCCCAACTTTTGACAACCAAAAATGTCCCCAGACACTGCCAAATATTCCCTGGAGGCAAAACTACTCCTGTTTGTGAACCACTGGTCTATGTACATTAACCAAAGTGATCTCATATTGCCATACCAAGACAATTTACAATGCTATATTTGAGAAAGGAAAAATACAGATACCTGAAATTCAAAGGCATTGCATTTGCTCATTTGATATATTTAACAAAGTAATTATTTTTTCAGTATGTTGTTTCCTATTAGAAATTCAATGCTACTGTATTACAATGGAAGAGCAAACTGTATATTGAAATAAGGCTGAGAGAATGTTCAGAAAAGTATGAATTCTAAAACATTTCAGTAATTTAAAATAAATAGAAAATAAAAATAAGTTCACCATAATTTAAAATTAAAATTTCAATATATAATTTTTTTAAAAGGTCACCTTTTTAAGACAGTGTCATTTTTCATAATGACAAATGATATGGTTTGGATTTGTGTTCCCCTGCAAATCTCATGTCAAATTGTAATCCCCACTGTTGAAGGAGAGGCCTGGTAGGAAGTGACTGGATCATGGCGGTAGACTTCCCCTTTGCTATTCTCATGATAGTGAGTTCTCATGAAATCTGGTTATTTAAAAGTGTGTAGCGCCTCCCACTTTGCACTCTCTTCCTCCCACCTCAGCCCTGTAGGAGGTGCCTGCTTCTCCTCAGCTTTCTGCCATGATTATACATTTCCTGAGGGCTTCCTAGCCATGCTTCCTGCACTGCCTGTAGAACTATGAGCCAGTTAAACCTCTTTTCTTTCTAAATTACTCAGTCTCAGGTAGTTCTTGCTTCTTTGTTTTGTTTTGAGACAGGGTCTCACTCAGTTGCCTGACCTGGAGTGTAACTGTGTGATCTCAGGTTACTGCAACATCCACCTCCCAGGCTCACGTGATCCTTCCACTCAGCTTCCTAGTATCTGGGATTATAGGCATGTGTCACCATGCCTAGCAAATTTAAAAATTTTTTTTTAATAGAGACAGAGTTTTGTCATGTTTCCACAGCTGATCTCAAACTTCTGGGCTCAAGCAATCCACCTGCCTCAGCCTCCCAAATTGCTGGGATTACAGGCATGAGCCACCATGCCCAGCCTCAGGAAGTTCTTTATAGCAGTGTGAGAATTGAATAATATACCAGTTTAAATTGACATAAATAACAGATTCATGTGGATAGATTCTTTATATAAATTCCTGGGTTATGACTTTGGGTCAGATCCAAGGAATAGTGGCTTTCAAATTTTCCAGTATAAATTTTAAGTTTATAGTTGACTTCATGACAGAGTTTTACAAAAAAGGAGAATATGGAACTGTGTATAATAAAACTGCTTTTTTTATTAACCATGGATCAACATAAAAAGCAGCTCAAAGTCCTAAACATGTAGCTAATACCTGTTGACTACATTGTTAAGCAAATAAATCTTTAGTATGTTTACTCAAGCCAATAGTCTAAAGTGATTTTTATCACAGTTCTGTTACAAGCCATTTTAAATAGTTACTATTTCTTTATTTTGTGGTATCACACAAATCAATAACTGACTGAAGTAGAGCTTTTATATAATATTAATGACTGTGTTAATACTCAATGTTGTTTTCAACTGTGAAAAAGCGACAGGAGATCTCATGCCTCATTTGTGTTTCATTTGAAGCGGAGGCGATAACCAAATCTTTTTAGCATGAAACAAAAATAAATTTGCATAATGAAATATAATCATTTTGTATATTTCTCATTTTTATTTTAAATTGAGGAAATACACATTTGAATTCACAGTAACTGCTCTCAAGGCACAGTAAGTTAATAATGTCAATTTTTTGCTAAGACTTCATTAAAAAATGGGGAAGAGAAGGAAAGAACTGTTCAGATAAAATAGAATAGCTAAAAGAACAATAGCTAAAAGCATTGTTCTCAGTAGACATAAATAGCAGAATTTTTGCTGTGACAACAAAGAACAGCCGATAATACAAAAATTTATATTAGCATGTTTGCTATCAAATACATTCCCTCCGAAGATCTTAAAACATCTGCTCTATTTCTTTTTCTACCACTATAGTCATCTTGTATGCCAAGGATCATTACTACCATGTTGCCTATTGATGGACAAAGCTGCTATTTTGGGTCAATGATTAGCTGCAGGGTAGTACTGACTGAACCTCTGTGACCCAAGGCTGTGATATATATGCACAAATAAATAAGTAAAATATTCCTCTTTTTAAGACTAATACCATCCATTTCATGAGACTTATCCATTTCCTAGAAATATTATCCAACTTGAAACAAATATTTAACAGTTATTGGGGTGAGGTGGTGGTGAGAAGATTAGTTCATTACTACAGACAGCCAAATCAGTTTTTAGCCTAAATTAAAAAAAAAAAAAAATGAAGTGTAGCTAACTACTTATTGTCTCCCTGATTTTGTGTTTTGTGTTATAATGCCAGGTAACTTATCTCACCATTTTGTTTAATCATCATGTGCACAGACACTTCCAAGGGCCTATGGCATTCTATGTTAGTACATACATTTTGTACATATTCATGGGAAATTTTGCAGCCTGAAGCCAAGAATTTTGGAATTGGAATAACTTTGCCAGAAGTCATTCTGGCAAAGTAATTATGAAACGGGAAAGGTTCTCCTGTCCCCCTTGCCAGGGCATGTGACAGGGGGAGTGGCTTGCTTCTTCAGTGCCCTGCTGCTCAAACCTCTAGGGAAGCATATAGATGGGCAGGTTGTGGGGCTCCAATTCCAAGGCAGTGTCTAGGTCTGAATGTTTACAGCTCCTGAAGCCCCAGTGGGTGTATGTTACTGTGTGCCCTTTTAGTTTATCCATCTGTAGGCGGCTTGTGTTAGCTCGATTAGATCCTGTTATCACAAGGACAGTGGGATTTCTGTGTCCTGGGGTTTCTTGCTTTCGTGCACCAGAAGAATCAGATCACACTAGGCTTGGAGAATGAGTGCAAAGTTTTATTGAGTAGAAGTAGCTCTCAGTGGATGGGGGAGCCAGAAGGGAGATGATTTTTCCTGGAGTCCCACCACTCTGCAGCCTGGGCACTCCTCCAACTGCCCCGGCCAAACTCTGCTTCATCCTACCAGTTGATGGCCTGCCCGGATGCCAGCTTCTGTCGATGTGCTCTACCGCCAGCGTGCTCCTCTGGACGTTCTCTCAGCGTCCAGCCACCTGTATCTTCTTCCATGATCTGCTCCTCTCCATATCCAGCAGCTTGTGTCTCTGCCTTGCTAGGGTCTTGGGTTTTTATAAGCCTAGGATGTGGGTGTGGCAGGCCAGGGTGGTCTTGGAAAATGCCACATTTGGACAGGAAAACAGAAATGGCTGTCCTCACATAGGCCCGTGGTGGTAGAGCCCTAGCCAGGGACTATGCCTTCCTCTACCCAGCACTTTCCTTGCCCCATTCTGTATCATTTAAAAGGACCACATTCTTCCCTTCCCAGCACTTCCTTATCAATTACATTTAAAAGAACACCCTTCTGAAAGAACTCTTCATTAAATATTAAATAATAGACAGAAGATAATATGTGGTCAGGGTGGGGGTTGGGGAGTGGTAGCAAAAACACAGTCTCAGGATAGGATATAGTAATTTGGATCCATCGGTTAGAAATTCCTAAAGCAATGAGCAACTACTTAGAGGCAGAGTTTCTTCTTTTTTCTCCTCCTCTTCCTCCTTTCCCTTTTCCTCTTCCTCCTCTTTCTTATCTCGCTTTCTTTCTCAGCAAATAAAGTCAGCATACTGAGTTGCTGAGCAGACCTGACCGTAGGCAGAATCATAAAGTAGGGAAGATTATGTGTATCATTTCTACTAAATACTTTAGCTTTAATGTGCTATCCATCCATCTCAGTATCCATTATCCCCTTGCTCCACATTGTACCCTGGACTTAATTCTGCCATTTGTTTCCATTTTTGAAAAACGACTGTTATAATAACTATCAGTTCTTCAAGACCACTGTAATTCATGATATTAACTCGTATAAAAATTTTATAAAGTCATCTCTACTAGTGGCACATTAATTTTTAGATAATATATTACAAACAATAAATGAAAGGAATAAATTTCTAAAACCAAACTGAAGGAAGCATTGGTGCAGACTGGGACAGAAAAGTTGGGAAAAATTTATTGTCAAAGTTGTTTATTATGGACACTATACATACCACTCCCCTCAATCACACAGAAATGTTATCTACTCAGAACTTGATTCCTGAAAATAATGTAGCTGAAACCTGCACAATTGTCCCATAGAACTGATGTTTATTGTTTCCTTCGAATAAACATGTAAATTTACCTTCCCAGTCTCAAAACTTGAGAAAGTCATATTTGTCTTATTTGAGTTCCTTTCTCAGGAAACCAATACTCAGTCCTCCCAGATAGTATCAAGGGACTGAAACTCACTAGGTCACTGCATCTGGACAATGAAATACCAGACCTCTCACCCATCATGATTGCCTCACTGACCACCTCCTTCCTATCAATGAACTCCTCTCCTCCTTTACCCTAATTCATGCTCTCTCATATACATGGTTACATTTCTTCCATGCTATATAAAACTCATATTTTACGTGGTTTTGAGACTAAAATTAGACTATGATTATACCAAAATTTGGGGAGATAGACTTGAGACTTATTGTATGAGTCAATTTTCATGCTGCTGATAAAGTTATACCTGAGCCTGGGTAATTTATAAAGTAAAAGAGATTTAATGGACTCACAGTTCCATATGGCTGGGGAGGCCTCACAATCATGGCAGAGGTGAAAGGCATGTCTTATATGGTGGCAGGCATGAGAGCCAAGTGAAAGGGGAAACCCCTTATAAAACCATCAGATCTCATGAGACTTACTATGATGAGAACAGCATGGAGGAAACTGCCCCCATGATTCAATTACCTCCCATCAGGTTCCTTCACAACACATGGGAATTATGAGAGCTACAATTTAAGATAAGATTTAGGTGGGGAAACAGCCAAACCATATAATTCCACCCCTGATCCTTCCCAAATCTCATGTCTTCACATTTCAAAACTAATAATGCCTTCTCAACAGTCTCCCAAAGTCTTAATTCATTTCAGCATTAACTCAAAAGTCCACAGTCCAAAGTCTTATCTGAGTCAAGACAAGTCCCTTCTGCCTATGAACCTGTCAAATTAAAAGCAAGTTAGTTACTTCCTAGATACCATGGGGGTACAGGCATTGAGTAAATACAGCCATTCCAAATGGGTGAAATTGGTGAAAACAAAGGGGCTACAGGCCTCACTCAAGTCCGAAATCTAGCGAAGCAGTCAAATCTTAAAGTTCTGGAATGATCTCCTTTGACTCCACGTCTCACATCCAAGGTGTACTGATGGAGGTGGGATCTCTTGGCCTTGAGCAGCTCCACCCCTGTGGCTTTGCAGGGTACAGCTTCCCACCTGGCTGTTTTCATGAGCTGGTTTTGAGTGTTTGCAGCTTTGCTAGGTGTACAGTACAAGCTGTAGGTGGATCTACCATTCTGGGGTCTGGAGGATGGTGGCCCTCTTCTCATAGTTCCACTAGGCAGTGTCCCTGTGGGGACTCTGTGTGGGGCTCCAACCCCACATTTCCCTTCCACATTGCCCTAGCAGAGGTTCTCCAAGAGGGCTACACACCTACAGCTAGCCATCCAGGCATTTCCATACATCCTCTGAAATCCAGGCGGAGGTTCCCAAACCCCAGTCCCCGACTTCTGTGCACCTGCAGGTTCAACACCACGTGGAAGCTGCTAAGGCTTGGGGCTTGCACCCTCTGAAGCCAGAGCCCAAGCTACATCTTGGCCCCTTTTAGCCATAGCTGGAGTGGCTAGGACACAGGGAATCAATTCCCCAGGATGCACACAGCAGGAGGGCCCTGGATCCAGCCCAGAAAACCATTTTATCCATGAAACAATTTTTCCCTCCTAGGCCTCCATTCCTGTGATGGGAAGGGCTGCCATGAAGGTCTCTGACATGCCCTGGAGACATTTTCTCCATTGTCATGGTGATTAACATTGACAGATTCATTACATATGCAAATTTCTGCAGCCTGATTGAATTTTTCCCCAGAAAATGAGTTTTTCTTTTCTATTGCATCGTCAGGCTGCAAATTTTCCAAACTTTTTTGCTCTGCTTCTTCTTTAATGCTTTGCCACTTAGAAATTTCTTCTGCCAGATACCCCAAATCATCTCTCTCAAGTTCAAAGTTCCCTGTTTCTCTAGGGCAGGGGCAAAAATCCACCAGTCTCTTTGTATTGCATGAGTGACCTTTACTCCAGTTCCCAACAAGTTCCTTATCTTCATCTGAGATAACCTCAGCCTAGATCTTACTGTGTATATCACTATCAGAATTCTGATCAAAGCCATTCAACAAGTCTCTAGGAAGTTTCAAACTTTCCCACATCCTCCTATCTTCTTCTGAGCCCTCCAAACTGTTCCAACTTCTGCCCGTTACTCAGTTCCAAAGTTGCTTCCACATTTTCAGGTGTCTTCACAGCAGTGCCCTGCTACCTGTTATTAGCTCAGTTTCACAGTGCTAATAGACAAACTGGGTAATTTGTAAAGAAAAAGATGTTTAATGGACTCACAGTTCCATGTGGCTGTGGGGGTGGGCGGGGCTCACAATCATAGCAGAAGGTGAAGCTACATCTTACATGGTAGCAGACAAGAAAGAATGAGAACCAAGCAAAAGGGGAAACCCCTTATAAAACCATTAGATCTTGTGAGACTTACCCACCACCATGAGAACAGTATGAGGGAAACTGCCCCCATGATTCAATTATCTTTCGCCAGGTTCCTCCCACAACATTTGGGAATTATTGGAGCTACAATTCAAAATGAGATTTGGGTGGTGACATAGCCAAACCGTATCACTTATCTACGATTCTACTTAGCTGCAGCACCTGAATAAATCCTTCTTCCCTGGAAATACTCATTGTCCCAGTGATTAGCTTTCTGTTTGGCAAGCAACAGGACCTAGAGCTAATCCCTGGCATTTTGGTAACAGCTAGTAGAGAGAATTGTTGTGAAAATGATCATTCTGGTCTATTCACACAAAATAGCATTAAAAGACAAGGACATTTATGCAAAGACATTCTGATCTGAAGAGAGATGTAAAGTAGTGGTATACAGGAATATTTTACTAAGGAGACAGAAGAAGCTCTAATATAATAATGAAATGTCCAGATAAATGATTTGAGATATTCTCATGAGATAAACTCTGCTTTTGAAATAAAAGCTGAACTGAATGGTTTATGATCTTCTGTGCCCTTTGTAAGTCATCCATATGTGATAAATAGTATAACAGTCCAGGGCAAAAACAGCTAATGAAATCTTTTGGAAATGTTTCTTATTTAGTCTACTTCTCTACCTTCAAGAACCTAAATGGAAATTTTCAGTTCTACTACATATATTCTAGATCTGGTGTCTGAAGAAATACGAAAATGGTATATTGTTGGAGACAAAATTTCTTTTAAAACAGAATAAAGAAACCCCAGATGACTGATGGAGAATGCCCAAAGGTACATTCTGGAATAAATTGTATGTTATCGACCAAATAGGTCTACACACACACACACATACACACATATACAGTAATTTCAGGATATCAAGAAAATGGTTAAATGTATGTAAAATAATTGTCCATAAATTAAATATGTATATTTAGTAATTAAATATGCTGATACCAATTACAGGTCTTTTCAGAGACTTTAATAGCGTTTTCTTTTCCCCTCGGGAACTATAAATTATATATATATATTTTTCTGTAAAGGACAAGAAAGCAAATATTTTAGGCTTCCCAGGACATACAATTTGTATTGCAACTGTCAACTGTGCTATTACATTGTGAAAGTAGTCACAGACAATGCATAAATAAATGGGAGTGGCTCTGTTCCAATAAAATTTTACTTACAAAAACAGGCAGTGTACTCAATTTGACCCGCTACTGGAATTTGGTGATGTCTGCTCTAGATTATCTGTCCACATAACATTCTTCATTCTGGAGTGCAAATTTATTTCTTTTAAAGCTGTGGTTCCAGGAATACTGCAGAATGCTGCAGTCAGATTTTTATTTTAACCTCCAAACTCTCTTCAATAAATATCTGAGAACCTTCTCTAGTAATAACCCAGAGAAGTGATTACATATAGGATCTATTCACAATCTTGTATTTATTTTTTTAACATTGCTTTAGTGTCTTATAATTATTTTCCCTTTTTTTCGCCTTACTTGCAAATTTGCATTGTAAAGGCTGCTATCTTTTATGATGAAATTTCTAGTCAGGCAATTTTCAGTCTCTACACTTAATCCAAAGTTGAACAACCATGGTTATTCTCAATAGTCACTGTACATGTTTATACAAACGCTTGAGTGATTCAGCATGATTTATGTGAATCCATGTGTCTGGTTACCCAGGACAAGTTTCTCTCTGTCTACTTCCTCTATGTTACAGACTCTTCTGTTTGCCATGAGCATTCATCTGAACAAGGTGTTAATCATAGTGTATTTCCATTCTACTTTTAGAGGATAGGAAAACCTTCTTTATGCAGAAGTCAATGGCTCTACCTTTCTTGTGTCTTGCAAATTAATTATTAGAATAAGGCTAGTTTAACTGAAGATTCCCTATGTGTCTGTCCCACAAATGCACTATAATAGTGTTCACTTCTACATCTTAGAGACAGGTAATTATTTTAATATTTTATTTTCCAATACATATCACTAACACTATCCTATTCTTCCAAATGTTTGTATTCAGTATTTGCTTGATTTATGCCTGAGTGTATATCTGCTACTTGGGTTATTTTTGAAGAACTTCTTATTTCTATGACGTGCATTCCTATGGTTACCAAATTCTACAGTCATCAGACTTCCAAAATGACGTCTTCTAGGGAGCAGCACATACTAAAGCATTAATGACATCATATGTATGTGTGTGTGTATATATGTATATATATACATATGTTATTTCAAACAGAAGTTAAGAATTTCAAAGCCAGAATCTAATGAAGTTTAGTCTGGCTGAACATTCTTATAAAATATCTATGTAGAAATACTGCTTATTTGATCTTAATTTTAAAACTTTTACATTTCTAATATTTGCATATATTTTGTAATTAACTGTATAATGGAACATTGGTACAAGTAGGAAATTTAAAAATAAAATGTGTGTGTATGTTTGATATACAGCAAAGTGATACTGATAAAAGTGCATGATTTATTGGTTCCTGCTGGAATGAGTAGATGCAAAATAGGATCTGGTCCAGAAAGGATAAAGAAACCTTCAGGAACCAGTAGATGTTGACAAAAGGCATATCTAGCTGCCCTCATTGCTCTTTTGCATAAGACAGTACCACCAGCACCATGACAGTTTACAAATGCCATGGCAACAACCCAAAAGTTACACCCTTTTTCATGGCAACAACCTAGAAGTTATCACCCCCTTCCAAGAATGTTCTAAATAACCAGCCACACAATTTGCATTAATCTACTCTTTAATTTGCATATAAATGAAAGTGAGTTTAAGTGGATATAAACAAAATTGACAATAGCCAGTGTGTTGTCTACCATGGGCACACTGCCTTTCACTTAGCCCTGTTCCACAAGGAGCAGTATCATTGAGTAAAAGATTCTGTCTAATACCACCAGTTTACCCTTAAATTCTTACCTAGGCAAACCCATGAGCCCTCCTAGGCTAAGCCCCAGTTTTGAAGTGCTAATAATTCAAACCTACAGGTAGAATATATATTCTGGGTTCACTGAGGTGTTGATATGTCCTATCATGCTAACAGTTACCAATATTATGACCTTATATTCTTCATATTTCCAAAATTGATAGGGATTACTTAGATATCAAAATTACTTAGAGATCATGTAATATTATATATAATAGACACACGTTTGCAGTAAATATACCATCAATCAAATAACTCAAATAATTATTATTTCTGCTTCAGGATTGTGTGATAATTATTGAAGTTTACCCTGAAAACTAATGCATTAATCATTATGAAGAAAAAAAAAACCAAACAAAAAAAACAAACTCAGCCAACACATTGTACCTATGTTATATGAATGATCCCCCAATTCTTTTTTATGTTTCCAGTGTGGCATTTTCTAGATTCTTATCTTAAAACAAATATACAGGATTGGAATGTGTATTAAATAGTAATTTGCAGAAAAATAGGAAAAACTCTGGAAATTCTAAGAGTAATTGATGATATAATCATGAAATTCAACCTGCCTCTCCTAGTTTATTATAACGATGCCTGCAAATCATCAAGGAGTAGATTTGTCTGTATTTCAACTGCTATATGGAATACATGTTTCTTTGTGCCCTGTTTGTTTTATGTAAAATTACAATTACTCCTTTTAATGTAAAAATAACATCATTTAAGGCATAAATAAATACAAAATGTCTGTTCATCTCACTGACACTTTACACCAGCTGTAGGGCTATTTCTCCCATGGCCTAGAATGAAATTTCAGGCAGATCTTATAACATTTATGATTGCTATTAGATAATGAAAAAATCTTTGGCCACACTTAGTCATAAACAGCCTCATTTTTACAATTAAAATTTCCAGTTTCTTATAATTATCAAATTTCCATTGTGTTATTTAATTAGGAGCTGATTCTCTTGCTTGGTCCAGTCCTATATCCTATATCCTATATCCTATAATGCCCACTCTTCAATATTATGTGGTTCTTCATCTTCATCATCTCTACTCTGCCTTAAATTTCTGTTTCTTTCCTCACTCTCCTTCCCAAATGGACAGCCTACAAGATCAAGAATAATTTTGTTAAATGACAGATGTTTTTCCTTTATCATTTCCTCTAGGTATGGCAGATTCTTAATATCAATTATTATTACATGGAGTGCTTTTCTGTGTTTGTGAGAATTACTGAAAATTATTACAACTGAAGCCATTTAAGTTCACCACTCCTGACTTTGCAAATTTCTCCATTCTGGCTTGCAGTGTAAGATGATTTCCTCAGTTTCTTTTTTTTTATATTATACTTTAAGTTCTGGGGTACATGTGCAGATTTTGCAGGATTGTTACACGGGTATACGCATGCCATGGTGGTTTGCTGCCTCCATTCCCCCTTCATCTACATTAGGTATTTCTCCTAATGTTATCCCTCCCACCCCCTGCTATCGCTCCCTTAGCCTCCCCACCCCCCCAACAGACCCCAGTGTGTGACGTTCCCCTCCCTGTGTACATGTTCTTATTGTTCAACACACACTTATGACTAAGAACATGTGGTGTTTGGTTTTCTGTTCTTGTGTCAGTTTGCTGAGAATGATGATTTCCAGATTCATCCATGTCCCTGCAAAGGACATGAACTCATCCTTTTTTAGGGATGCATAGTATTCCATGGTATATATGTGCCACATTTTCTTTATCCAGTCTATTGTTGATGGGCATTAGGGTTGGTTCTATGTCTCTGCTATTGTAAGCAGTGCCACAATCAATATACATATGCATGAATAAATAATGAAATGAAGGCAGAAATAAAGAGGTTCTTCAAAACCACAAAGACACAACATACCAGAATCTCTGGGACACATTTAAAGCAGTGTCTACAGGGAAATTTATAGCACTAAATGCCCACATGAGAAGCCAGGAAAGTTCTAAAATCGATACCCTATCATCAAAATTAAAAGAACTAGAGGAGCAAGATCAAACTAATTCAAAAGCTAGCAGAAGACAAGAAATAACTAAGATCAGAGCAGAACTGAAGGAGATAGAGACCAAAAAAAAAAAAAAAAAACCTTCAAAAAATCAATAAATCGAGGAGCTGGTTTTTTGAAAAGATCAACAAAATATATAGACCAGACTAATAAAAAAGAAAAGAGAGAAGAATCAAACAGATGCAATAAAAAATGACAAAAGGAATATCACCACCAATTCCACAGAAATACACACTACCATCAGAGATTACTACAAACAATTCTATGCACATAAACCAGCAAATCTAGAAGAAATGGATAAATTCCTGGACACTTACATCCTCCCAAAACTAAACCAGGAAGAAGTTGAATTCATGAATAGACTAATAACAAGGTCTGAAGTTGAGGTAGCAATTAATAGCCTACCAACCAAAAAGCCCAGGTCCAGATGGGTTCACAGCTGAATTCTACCAGACAGACAAAGAGAGGAGCTGGTACCATTCCTTATGAAACTATTCCAAACAATACAAAAAGAGGGAATCCTCCTTAACTCATTTTATGAGATCAACATCATCCTGATACCAAAACCTGGCAGAAACACAATTAAAAAATAAAATTTCAGGCCAATATCCATGATGAAGATCGATGCAAAAATCTTCAATAAAATACTGGCAAACCGAATCCAATAGCACATCAACAAGCTTATCCATCACGATCAAGTAGGCTTCGTCCCGGGGATGCAAGGCTGGTTCAACATACATAAATCTATAAATGTAATCCATCACATAAACAGAACCAAAGACAAAAACCATATGATTATCTCAATAGATGCAGAGAAGGCTTTCGACAAAATTCAACAGCCCTTTATGCTAAAAAACTCTCAATAGGTATCAATGGAAGGTATCTCAAAATAATAAAAGCTATCTATGACAAACCCATAGCCAATATCTTACTCAATGGGCAAAAACTGGAAGTATTCCCTTTGAAAACTGGCAGTAGACAAGGGTGCCCTCTCTCACCATTCCTATTCAACATAGTATTGAAAGTTCTAACCAGAGCAATCAGGCAAGGAAAGGAAATAAAGGGTATTCAATTAGGAAAAGTGGAAGTCAAATTGTCTCTATTTGCAGATGACATGATCGTATATTTAGAAGACCCCATCATTTCAGCCCCAAAATCTCCTTAAGATGATAAGCAACTTCAGCAAAGTCTATTTTTAGACTAGGATCATATTCTTCAACTAGGCAAAAATCTTAGGAAGGATCCAATACTTTTAGGAGGAAACCCAGGCAGGCTCCCTTACATAAAATCCACATTTAATACATTTTACATTGTTTTTACATTTAAAAAATTATGTATTTCTATTTCTGATGTGTGTGCAGTTTGACTGCCATGGTCTTCCTGTCTATTTGGTAGAACTTTTTTCAGATGCAAACCTTTCATTTGTCCATCTATAACCCAAATTCTAGGAGGCACAGATTTTATTTTCTAAACAGCTTAGTTAGCATTGTGCCACAATTACTATAAGTCCTTGATTTCAGAGAAAAATCTTTTTGGACCTCTAGTTGATAACACTTCTTAACTTTCTCCCCAAAGGTACTCACTATCCCGAAAGCTGTATTTATATTTTCTAAGTTTTCTATTTTGCTGTATTTGTATAGACCCGTAAATAATATGTCATACATTTTTGTCTTTTGAAGCTTCATATAAGTGATGTAATATTATTGTATCTTTCTGAAGCTTACTTTCTCTTTCTCAACTTTATGTTTTTAAATTTTAGTGTTAATAACACATACACAATTCAGGAGTTGTATAATATTGCAATCTTGACTCTTAATACATGAGTATTTACTCATTTACTTCAACTTCTACTGAGTACTTCATTGAATAAATATATATTATTTTATTTTTCTATATATAGGCAGTATATTGCTTCTAATTTTTCATGGTTATGAACAGTGTTGTTTTAAATAAGTGTGCAAATGTTTCCCCATGTTACATTTTCTAGTTTCTCTAAGATACATTTATGTAAATTGAGTAGTTAATCTTATGGTGTAAACATCCCTAATTATTGTAAGGCTTGCCAAATTGCTCTTTTAAGTGACTGTACCATTTTACACTACCATGGCAGCATATTGGGGGCTTCTGACTACCCAGACTCTTACTGAAACTATCATACAGACTTTGAAATAATTGGCAATCTGATGAGTGTTATATTTTTAACACCATTCCTAAATCATTAGCGAGTTTGTGTGTATGTGTATGTGTTTAATATTTGTGTTTTCTCTTCGTTTTCATGGTTTTCTCTTGGTCTTTTTAATTTACAAGTGGCTCTTATATATTTTGAATACTAATCCTTTGTCACTTTTATGTGTTGCAAGAAAGAGCTCCTGTTATTTGGTTTCTGTGATGTGAGAGTTAATTCCCACAGATCTGGAATTGTTCTCAGTTGTTTTACTAAAATAAGATCAGTACTTGCACTGTACTGATCATAACAAAGGCACAAGCTATAGTGACTATTAGTATTGCTTTGTAACTATGGGGCTAAGGAGTTTTGAGGATGATTTGCATGTCAACATTATTTATTGAAAAAATTGAGGTTGATGATTTGCACATGAATGAATTGGAGGGCTCTGTCATTGTGGCTGGTTATGTTGCAGAAATATGTCTACATGAAACTCAGACTATAAAAAATCCTGATTGACACTCCATTTTGGGTTCTCTGGTTCTGTAATTTTATGTGCACACAGAGGTGGTTACTGACATGAGAAAAAAGAGTTTGCTCCTGGTCTGAGAATAAAGGTGCATCTTCGTATGGTCTTTGCAAAAAGATAGTAGGAGCTTATGCCTAGCTTCTCTGAACCCTTACTGTGAAAGTGCCTTTGGCTGTGATCCATATCCTGCTAAATGCTGTTGCCTTATTATAGCCCTTTAACGCAGTGAACTGTAGATTTGTAAGCCTTGTCATAGTTGGTCCTGTGAGCCTTCTTTAACAATTGAACCCTGTTTCATGCCATCCTTACTGCAGTTTGTCATTTAATCCTATTTACAGTGGAATTACTGATTTTTGTAACAAAATAAGGCAATGTTTGTTATTGAAAAATGTTCTATTATAGATCATTGGGATTGTGCTTGTACTATTAATATACCTATTTGCTATTTAGGATTAATGTTTATTTGGAAATAATGAACTTCTCAGGATTCATACAGTTCAAAAAATACTAAATACAGTATCCGATTTTTTAAAAATTATTTTCATGATACAGAGTCTCACTCTGTCATCCAGGCTGGAGTGAAGTGGCACAATCATAACTTGCTGCAGCATTGAACTCCTGGGTTCAAGCAATCTTCCCACTTAGGCCTCCCAAAGTGCTGGGATTATAGGCATGAGCCAATACAACTGGCAAGATTTTAAATTCATTCATAACTGCCATAATTCAATAGTTCTAAGGAACAGGATGTCCACTATTCAAGTAATAGTAATGAGCAGTTTACATGGACTGTATACAGATGGCAAACAAATGCTCATGGTGGAAAAAAATCTTTTCAATTTAACAAAATATTCTGGTTTAAAATAAATATTTTCATACAACATTTTATTTTGTAGTATATAAGATTGCTATGCATGTGGGAAGTAAAAGAACAGAGTCAATTACCTAGAAAAATCAAAAATATACTTTTTACTGTAAATAAAAGACAATAATTTATATGTGTTGTATATGCATATAAAAATGCCAACCATTTGTGTAAAATATGCAAATAATTAAGCTATAACTGAAAAGATTACTTGCATATTTGGGAGTATGTATACAACATGTCCCCATACATAGGATGTACTTATTTATAAATTCATATTTATCTAATGGTTTAATTACCTTCACTTGGATTGTTCTGATAATGATGATAAAATTTTCAAATTCAAGTGTCCACATTCACTCAGTTATTATTTAATCCATTCATTTGATAACCAGTTATTTTGGATGTTCAATGTGCCAGGCAGTGGACCAAAGGCTAAGGATTATGGCATAAATCAGATTTGGAACATGACCTCAAAGAGCTTATAAAATTATGTAATGATAAAATAAACATATGTCAAGAGGAAATAAAGATAGATAACTAGAATGATTCAGTGCAAGGAGAACTTGCTTAAGCAGGAGAAATTGAAAAGACTTCATGAAATAAGTGGCAACGTAAACTTAACAGCTAAGACGATTTGAAAATGCAGTTTGGGCAAAGGATGTCTAGAAGAGAATACTAGATGAGTGAAATGATGAGTGCAGAGAAAGCATAAGCTATGGATTCCTAATAAAAATAATTTAATTTGGGTGGATTAGAGTACACAAGAATCACATTAATAAAAACTTGACTGAAAACGTGTGATTGAACCAGATCAAAGTGGACCTTACATGTGAACCTATGGAATATGGACTAAATAGTAGCATAGGAATAGACTTTGATAATCTCTAAGCAGTGAAAAAAGTCTACAGTTTCTTGCATTTAAGAAAGATTGGAAGGTCTTTATCCTGGAACATCTGAGTTTAAGTCAAACTACACAAAATATTCTAGGGCTATGTTGTCCAATATAGTAGCTAGTGGCCATATGTATCCATTCAAATTTAAATTAACGTTAATTAAAATTAAATAAACTAAAGGTAAATTCATCAACTGCACTAATCACATTACAAGTGTTCAATAACTCCCCTAAAGGCTACTGTATTGGACAACAGAGATATAGAATATGTCTATCACTGCAGAAAGTCTATTGGCTATTGTTGTCTAGAGAAATAGATCTTACCTTTTTTTTTTCATTAGAGAGTCAGGGTCTTGCTCTGTCACCCAGGCTGAAGTGCAGTGGTGTGACTATAGCTCACTGTAACCTCAAACGCCTGGATGAAAGCAGTCCTCTTGCCTCACCCTCCTGAGTAGCTGGGACTGCAGGCATATTCCACCATGCCCAGCTAATTTTAAAATATTTTTATTTATTAAATTGTTGTTGTAGAGACAGGGTCTTGTTATGTTGTCTAGGCTAGTCTCAAACTCCTGGCCTCAAGTAATCTTCCTACTTTGACCTGAAAGCACTGAGATTACAGCTATGAGCCCCAACACCTGGCCCATGTCTTCTTTATTTTATTTGTGGTTATAGCAATAACTATTGGAGGGGAGAGAGGAGATTTATGAGATACCTTAGACGGATTTTTGAAACTTAGTAGTGTCCTAACTGGGTAGGTATAAAAAAGAGCTGGGAATTAGAAATCGGCCATTGGAATGAGTCTAGGATACTAACATTTACTTATTATCTGAATTTACTTGGAAAACAAAATAAGGATATTCCATAAAAATATTCAAGTGAGAGGCTTAAGGTATACAAAGAGAGATGGTTTTTTAAAAATCACCAATAATAAGTTAGGAAAGTGAGAGGAGCCCAAAAATGAGATGTGGAAAGAAGAGTTGAACAAAGAAATGGAGAAATATGAGAAAAACTCAGTAAATGATAGAATCTAAGGAAGAAAATTATTTTAAGAACAGAATAACTGTGTTCAACGTCAAAATTCATTTTGATAAACACTGGAGTATTCCTGTCATAACATTAAAATGGCTGAGGGCAACATTATTTAAAATATAGCATTATTTAAAATATACTTAATAGCTTTTTAAATCTCCTTTAGATTAATAGGAGAAAATAAATTCTTCTGAAATTAATGTTACATTCATAAGTTAGTTAATGGATGGTTTGCCTTCTATAACATGATTTCATAATATCGATGTGTGCACAATTGTTAGCAAATTAATGACAGCCAAGTTCTTCCAGCCATTCTATCTTGTTTTCCTCACTGTCCATTCGAATGTTTCTAAACATACTTTTAAGCCTACTGCAGTAATTACTGAAAGAATGAAATATATACTCACAATTAATCTATACATTGTCTCACTAGAGAAAAGTCAGCAAAATTATTTTTTCAATCTTTCTTCAGAAGGAATGACCAAAGATAGTATTTAGCATTTAGAAGGTGCCTCTTCATTTTCAAAGCTCTCTGAAATTACATAATATGTATTCTAAATGTGCTGGTCATCAAATTGTTTAGTCTACTGTACAATAGCATGAACTTGCCTAAAAATTCCATTAACAAATATCTCTAGAGTGCATTTGACCTTGGCATATTAAATTGAAAATATGCTGACAGGCTCAAATGGCCTAGGAATAAGCACTTTAAAACAACGAATAGGATTATAATTACGGATGGTTAGTGCACTGCCACTGCTTATATGTTTAGCATTTTAAAATGTTTTAGAAGAAAATGTAATAAATAAAAATGTCCTTTATGTAGAGGTTCACGTTTATTTCAGTAAAAAGCATATTTAATTTAACTTAGTCTTGAATGCTCAGTCTGGTGAAACAACCAATTTTTGAAGAAGAATTGGTCATGTTATAATATATGATTCATCTTTCTAATTTTATTGAAAATTTAAACATAAGTACATTTTATTTAGTATGTTTTAAAATTTAAACCTAAGTACATTTTCTTTACTATGTTTTAAAATCCTCTTTAATTTAAACAAAATATTCGTATTGTTATTTAAGTTATGGAAAACTAAAAGTAATTTCAAAATGTTATTTTGTATTAATCAAATCATGCATACATATATATAAACATTTTTCAGATTTTCAAGACATAATGTAAAATATTGGAAACACATACAGATTGTAGTGGTTATCTCGCTGGCTTTATTTTTTCTCATATAACATACCTGATCCAAATTGTTTATAACAGCTATGTAGAACTTTTAAAATGAGAAATAATGCATTTATTGAAACTACAATAAACCTCTTCTTATTTATACTCTTAGACCCAGAATAAGAATCCTGCTTGAACCGCTAAAGAAGTAGTGGCTGTGAAGGGAATTCTGAGTAGAAATCCTCTGAAATATTACTGTTTTGAAATTCAGAGAGGAGAGGTTATCATTTAACACACATATGTGTTAGCTAACGAGTTTTATCTCTTGCTGTCCCTTAAGAAATTATCTGATTACAAAAGCTATACTGTTGATTAATAATCACTAGTTATCATGTATTGAGAATTTATGACAGATCAAAACACCTTTATCAACATTATCACACTTAATGATCTAAAACAACCCTATAAGATCATTATTCTTATCTCTATTTCATATATTTGGACACTGCTAAGGTCATATGGACACTGCTAAGGTCACTTGTCCAGCGTAACACAGTTGGTAAGTAAATAGATCCAGCACTTCAACTGAGGTTTGTCTGATACAAATTCTGAGCTCTTAACGGCTATTTTAAAAAAATACAGTTTCTTTAGAGAATATAAAATAAAGCAAAGTTTAAAACAAAAAAAACAGTGTATACAATATAGAATGAATAAGGAGGGAAAAATATTTCTCAAATCCTACAACTCAGAAAAATCTTTTGGGGAATATCCCTACCAGTTTATGTCATTTGATAATGATATATAATTTTATAGACTTGGGGTCATATAATATATAGAGTTGTATATTCAGGTCATTTTGTGAGTATTTGCCCCATATCATTAGAAATTTTCTTGCTGCTTTCTAGTATTTTAAATCATTGCATGATGAAAAATATATACATTTTTTAAAATTCTCCTAGTGCTTACTTTAAGCTTGCTAACTCTTTTATTTAATCTACAATATTTTTCTCAATTATTTTTGCATCACTTATTAGTATTCTCTGTTCCTCAAACATACCTGGCGTGGTTCTTCCCCCATACATGCACACTTACTGTTTTCTCTGTCTTGATTGTTCTGACCCCAGACACCTGCAGAGCTCACCCCCTTACCTCCTTCAGGTCTTCAATCAAATGTCACCTCGGTAGGGACTTACCTAGTCAGTCTACTTAAAATTGCTATCAAGTAGCCCCCAAATTGTCACTTCCATCACCTCTATTTGTTTTTATTTGTATTATTGCCATCTAAAATACAATGTATTTATCTATTTATCTTGGCTGTTGGTCTTCATCTACAAGTATGAAAGCTGCATAGGAGGGCAAATATATTTTTCCTGATTTTGTCACTGCTGTATCTCTAGTATCTAGAACAGTGTCTGATGTATAGCAGATGTTCCATAAATATTTGTTGAATGAATACATGAATAGTTAACAATAAGATGATCACAGTGTGTTCCTGTGTTCCTCCTCCTTACCAGTGAAATAACTGAGTTGAGCAATGAAAGTAAGTAATGCATGTTCTCATGCAACTTACGTTTCTATTAATTAGTGGATTCACAAAGAAATAACAACCTCAGGTTGCCAAATAAAGGCAAAATATTGCTGCAGCCTAAATTTTGGTGGACTCATGAAGTGGTGTATTTGATACAATGATAGAGGCAAGAGGCAGAGAAATTCTAGGCAGATAAGCTCAGATTCCCAACAAAACCCCACCCTCAAGCCCGAAACCACGGCCCAAAATGAGAACTTACATCCTAGTTTTGCCACTTTGAATATTGCCTTTTCCAAAACCACTCATGGCCTGCCTGGCTCCTCCCGTCCTTTGCCTATAAAAACCCCAGTACTCAGCTGGCAGAGAGGAGAAGCAGCTGGACATTGGAGACTACAGTTGGACATGGGAGAGAAGTGGCTTGACTTCAGAGGGACAGCTTGACAGTGTAACTTTGGAGAAGAATCTAGCTGGAGGTGTCTGGACTTCCGGGGAAGATTACCTTCCTGCCCCATGTCCTTTGTAGCACCCCTTCCCACCAAGAGACACCTCCATTGGCAATACAATTCCCCACATTTACCATCCTTCAATTTGTTCATGTGACCTCATTTCTCCTGGACACCAGACAAGAGCTCAGGTGCCATGAATGCAGATGCAAAAGGCTGTCACATTGACCCTTTGCTATCACTGGCAGAAGACAGCCACCTCACACAAAAAGGCAGAGGGTCCAGGTCCACTGAGCTGTTAACACTTAAGCCTTCTGCAGACAGCAGAGCTAAAAGAGCACTGTAACACTCCTTCTGAGGCTTCAGGGGTCATGGGCATGTGTGCCCCAGATGCTGCACGAGGCCGGCATGAGGTTGGCTTCTGCTGGTGCTCAAAAGCACTTATACTGGCTCCTGCACCCACTCACCTGTGCACCGGCTCCCATGAGGAGTGGAACACAATGGGTTTGAGTGAGTGTATTTTGCTCCTGCTGGTGCAGGAGTAGCCTGCTGACTCCAGCACTCATGTCTGTGCCTCATTTACTCACATGCTCCCTCCCATGAGGAGTTGAGAGCTGTGAGCTGAGTAAATGCGGCAACCCCTTCATGAATCCCATGAAGGGGTCAGGGAAATATCCTTCTTCATACAATGTCTTTTTTAGACTCTCTGGTAATATTTCAAATTTTTTACACAGTGAGAAGAAGCTTGACTCAAGTCAGTTTAGAGACTCAGAGGGCCCTGATTGATGGGAAGGTTATATGTCACATTCAAAGATGTCGCTAGAATGCAGCCAGAAATGATTACAGTGACACCTCTGTAGGTGAAATTCAGATAAGTGAACCTTATCCTAGAGGAAATGACAACCATTTAATAGCATGTATGGGTCCCATTGAAAAGAAGATACCCTAAACTTTTGGGCATCATTAGATACTAGCTACAAATTGTCTTTAATACCTGGGAATTTGGACTCCCACTTTGATCTACTAGTCAAGTGGCAGCTTAGGGAATTCAGATATACAATGAGGCCTGGACTAATTCCATCAATAATGGTGTCACAGAGACCACAGACTTATCCTGCGGTTATCTCCTTAGTTACTGAGTTCACACTGGCAATAGATTTATGAAACAACTAGCAGTAACTCCACATTGGTTCCTGAATCCACGGAGTGAGAGCAGTTAAGGAAAGAAGGAGCTGGGCAAGGTGGCTCATGCCTATAATACTAGCACTTTAGGAGGCCAAGGTGAGAGGATCACTTGAAGCTAGGAGTTCAAGACCAGCCTGGGCAACAAAGGGAGTCCCGTCTCTACAAAAAATTTTAAAAGTTAGTTGGGTGTGGTGGTATGCACCCATAGTTGCATACTTGGGAGGCTGAGGCAGAAGGATCACTTGAACCCAGGAGTTTGAGGCTGCAGTAAGCTATGATGGCACCACTGCACTGCATCTTGGATAACAAAGCAAGACCTTGTCTCAAAAAAGTGAGGAGGCAATTTGAAAAATGGGAACGTGCTCTTCCAAAATAGTAAGACAAAATACTACCATATCATTAGAGGATTTCAGAGCTTAGTACTACCTAAAAATCTTAAAAGGTAGATTCCTGGTCAAGACAGCCAAATAGGAACAGCTTCAGTCTGCAGCTCCCAGCGAGAACAATGCAGAAGGCAGGTGGGTGATTTCTGCGTGTCCAACTGAGGTACGTGGTCCACCTCATTGGGACTGGTTAGACAGTGGTTGCAGCCAATGGAGTGCAAGCAGAAGCAGGGTGGGGTGTCATCTCACCTGGGAAGCACAAGAGGTTGGGGAACTCCCTTCCCTAGCCAATGGAAGCCTTGAGGGACTATGCCATGAGGAACCGTACACTCTGGCCCAAATAATATACTTTTCCTATGCTATCTGTAAACTGCAGAGCAGGAGATTCCCTTGGGTGCCTACACCAGCAGGGCCCAATGTTTCAAGCACAAAACTGGGTGGACGTTTGGGTAGACACTGAGCTAGCTGCAGGAGGTTTTTTATTTTGTTTTTGTTTTTGTTTTTCATACCCCAGCGGCACCTGGAATGCCAGTGAGACAGCAACATTCACTCCTCTGGAAAGGGGGCTGAAGCCAGGGAGCTGGTGATACCCAGGCAAACAGGGCCTGGAGTGGACCTCCAGCAACTCCAGCAGACACGCAGCAGAGGGGCCTGACTGTTAGAAGGAAAACTAACAAACAGAAAGCAATAGCATCAACATCAACAAAAAGTACGTCCACACATAAACCACATCTGAAGGTCACCAACATCAAAGACCAAAGGCAGATAAATCCATGAAGATGTGGAAAAACCAGCGCAAAAAGGCTGAAAATGCCAAAAACCAGAACGCCTCTTCTCCTCCAAAGGATCACAACTCCTAACCAAGAAGGGAACAAAACTGGACAGAGAATGAGTTTGACAAATTGCCAGAAGTAGGCTTCAGATGGTGGATAATAACAAACTCCTCCAAGATAAAGGAGCATGTTCTAACCCAACCTCAGGGAAGCTAAGAACCTTAATAAAAGGTTACAGGGATTGCTAACTAGAATAATCTGTTTAGAGAAGAATACAAATGACTTAATGAAACTGAAAAAACAGCAGGAGAACTTCGTGAAGCATACACAAGTATCAATAGCTGAATTGATCAAGCAGAAGAAAGAATATCAGAGATTGAAGATCAACTTAATAAAATAAAGTGTGAAGACAAGATTAGAGAAAAAAGAATGGAAAGGAACAAGCAAAACCTCCAAGAAATACGGGACTATGTAAAAGGACCAAACGTGCAGTTGATTGGTGTACCTGAAAGTGACAGGAAGAATGGAACAAAGCTGGAAAACACTCTTCAGGATATTATCCAGGAGAACTCTCCCAACCTAGCAAGACAGGCCAACATTCAAATTTAGGAAATACAAAGAACACTACAAAGATACTCCTTGAGAAGAGCAACTCAAAGACACACAATCATCAGATTCACCAAGGTTGAAATGACGGAAAAAATGTTAATAGCAATCAGAGAGAAAGATCAGGTTACCCACAAAGGGAAGCCCAACAGACTAACAGCAGATCTCTCTGCAGAAACTCTACAAGCCAGAAGAGAGTGGGGGCCAATATTTAACATTCTTAAAGAATAGAATTTTCAACCTAGAATTTCAAACTAAGCTTCATAAGTGAAGGAGAAATGAAATCCATTAGAGACAAGAAATGCTGAGAGATTTTAACACCACCAGGCCTGCCTTACAAGAGCTCCTGAAGGAAGCATTAAATATGAAAAGGAAAAACCAGTACCAGCCACTGCGAAAACATACCAAATTGTAAACAGCAACACTATGAAGAAACTGCGTCAACGAATGGGAAAAATAACCAGCAAGCATCATAATGACAGGATTAAATTCACACATAACAATATTAACCTTCAATGTAAACAGGCTAAATGACCCAATTAAAAGACACAGACTCACAAAGTGGATAAAGAGTCAAGACCTATTGGTGTGTTGTATTCAGGAGATCCATCTCACATGCAAAGACAAACATAGGTTCAAAATAAAAGGATGGAGGAATATTTACCAAGGAATGGAACGAAAAAAAAAAAGCAGTGGTTGCAATCCCAGTCTCTAATAAAACAGACTTTAAACCAACAAAGATCAAAAAGGACAAAGAAGGTCATTACATAATGGTAAAAAGATCAAACAAGAAGAGCTAACTATCCTAAATATATATGCACCCAATACAGGAGCACCCAGATTCACAGCAAGTTCTTAGAGACCTACAAAGACACCTAGGCTCCCACACAATAATAGTGGGAGACTTTAACACCCCACTGTCAATATTAGACGGATCAACGAGACAGAAAATTAACATGGATATTCAAGACATCTTCAGAACTCTCCACCCCAAATCCACAGAATATACATTCTTCTCAGCATCACATTGCACTTACTCTAAAATTGACCACATAATTGGAAGTAAAACACTCCCAAGCAAATGCAAAAAAATGGAAATCATAACAACCAGTCTCTCAGACCACAGTGCAATCAAATTAGAACTCAGGATTAAGAAACTCACTCAAAACCACACAACTACCTGGAAATTGAACAACCTGCTCTTGAGTTGGGTGAATAACAAAACTAAGGAAGAAATAAAGAAGTTCTTTAAAACCAGTGAGAACAAAGACACAATGCACCAGAATCTCTGGAACACAGCTAAAGCAATGTTTAGAGGGAAATTTATAGCACTAAATGCCCATGGGAGAAACTGGACAAGATATAAAATATATCCACCACGATCAAGTCAGCTTCATCCCTGGGATGCAAGGCTGGCTAAACATACACAAAGCAATAAATATAATCCATCACATAACCAGAAGAAATAACAAAAAAATACATGTATGTTTATTGCAGCACTATTCACAATAGCAAAGACTTGGAACCAACCCAAATGCCCATCAATGATAGACTGGATAAAGAAAATGTGGCACATATACACCATGGAATACTATGCAACTATAAAAAAGGATGAGCTTATGTCCTTTGCAGGGACGTGAATGAAGCTGGAAACTATCATTCTCAGCACACTAACACCAGAACAGAAAAGCAAACAAACAGTGCATGTTCTCACTCATAAGCGGCAGTTAAACAATGAGAACACATGGACACAGGGAGGAAGCATCACACACCGGGGCCTGCTGTGGGGTCGGGGGTGGGTTAGAGGAGGAATAGTCTTAGGAGAAATACCTAATGTAGGTGATGGGTTGATGGGCTCAGCAAACCACCATGGCACATGTATACCTATGTAACAAACCTGCACGTTCTGCACATATATCCAAAAACTTAAAGTATAAAGAATAATAATAGTAAAATAACAAAATAAATAAAAATTAAAAATAAATTCAAAAAATATTAAAAGTTACAGTGTCAGTGCTTCTCATCTAACTCACATATTGAGCAGTGCAGAAGACACATGAGTCTTAAGAAATGACTGTATATTACTGTAAATTTAATCATAGGGTGATGCCAGCTGTTGTTCCAATTAAGGTATTTTTTACTAGAACATATTGCCATTGATACTGACAACTGGTACAGAGTTACTAATCTAGCAAGCACTTTCTTTTCAGTGCAAATTTGTAAATAAATTCCGAAGTTGTTTGCTTTTTTGGGCAAGAGAAGCAGTACGTATTCTGTCTTATATAAGTATCATAAAAACCCTTATGCACTTGCTTGAAACATAATGCACAAAGTCTGTAATTTTATTCATGTCCCTCAAATCATCATTCCAGTTTATTATATTGATTATGCGAATTGAACCTGGGTGACCAGGAAGTAGCCAGCACCCTGGATGCCAAAATAAGGACATATGATCCTCGGAAAGTTCATGGGTCACACCACTAAATTTACTAGATTTCCAGTAATCTAGGGCACATTGAAATATCACCTCTAAAGTAAGAAAAAGGTTTCTACAACTTGAATGTTCCCCAGTGAAGAATGAAACACAATTGCTAGACCTTTGAAACAATACATACTACATTTGGGAGTGCTTTTCTGATCAATTTGGGTAACTCAGGAGCTAGCTACTTTTGAATGGCACCTAGAATAAGAGAGGGTTCTATAACAAGTTCAGGCATGTCAATGATACTTAAAGTAACTGTGGCATATAGACAAGCCACAGTAAAAGAATCAGAGCAGTGACCGTGACCCCTAGGGTTTTGGAGAAGAGCCATCTATATTTTGCCAGAAGCTATCCCCTATTTGAAAATGAGAGCCTGGTCTCCTCTAGATCCAGATAGAGAATGAATGCCTGAGTATACACAATCAAGTGACCATGCAACCTCAGCTTCCCATTGTAGATGAAGTGCTATCTAACTCATATACACATGATTTGAATTTATAGAACAGTGTTCCATTTCCTTTACTGAAAATGAAATATCAGATACTATGCTAAGCAGCTTTAATTACACAACTACACTGCATGAGCATATGGTCAGGCTCTTGGTACATCTAGTTCTACTACTTAGCTACCTTTCCCTCAAATCTCACCTATGGCTTCAAAGGAAGTACTACTCCAGGACAAGTTAAAAGAGTCAGAGAAAGCATGGGGCTGATTTGTGGATAAATCTGCATGTGCATGATTAAACCAATTAGAAGCAGTGTTACTGAATTACAGCCTCACAAGGGGTAGCCCTGATAGACCATGGTAAAGAAAATTCTTCTCAATGGACAGATTCTTGAGGAGCTCATTTTGTCCTTTTTATAGAGAGAAAGTCTGTGATACAGGTTCCACAGTGACTCATGGGCAGTTTTGGTCATATTATTGAAGTTTTGCTATTAGCTGCTTTTGTTCCCTAAAGCTCCACAGCTCCTCCTGGGCATCTACTCCTCCATGGCCCCAAGTCTCACTGGGATCTAGCAGCACCTTTTCCTCTTCTTATCTCCAAGGATTACAATAAAATCTTTTTTGAGTTAGTGTTCTATTTTCTGAGAGGCCCCTGAACAATGCAGGTGTAATAAGAGTTAACTAAAATTGTCCCTTAATTTATATAAAAAATAGTCTAGACATTTTAATTGAAACAGTTCTTAAGAGAGAATTGTTGCTGTAGCAGACTCTAATTTTTTTTTTCTTTTTTTTTCTTAGATGGAGTCTTGCTCTGTTACCCAGGCTGGAGTACAGTGGTGTGATCTCAGCTCACTGCAATTTCCATCTCCCAGGTTCAAGCTATTCTCCTGCCTCAGCCTCCTGAGTAGCTGGGATTACAGGCATGTGCCACCATGCCTGGATAATTTTTGTAGTTTTAGTAGAGATGGAGTTTCACCGTGTTGGCCAGGCTGGTCTTGAACTCCTGACCTCAGGTGATCCGCCTGCCTCAGCTTCCCAAAGTGCTGGTATTATAGGCGTGGCAACTGTTTCCTGTTTCCAAGTATACACAATTTGTTTATGGATAAGAATGGTAATGGATGACATAAAAAAGAATGAAATCATGTCTTTTGTAATAACAGGAATGGAACTGGAGGACATTATTTTAAGTGAAATAACTCAGAAAGTCAAATACTGCATGTTTTCATTTATAAGCAGGAATGAAACAATGTGTACATATGAACATAGAATGTGGAATAACAGAAATTGGAGACTCAAAAAGTGGGAGGGTAGGAGGTGGGCAAAGGATTGGAAATTACTTAATGGGTACAATGTACACTGTTCAAGTGATAGTTACAGTAAAAGTCCAGACTTCATCACTATATAATATATCCATTTGACAAAATGGATATATTGAATATATGCACTTGTAACCCTGAAATCCATATTTTTTTTTAATTTAACCTTTTGAAAAAGAATGGTAAAGTCTACAAGTAGAGAAGGTTCTTAGTACATACCATTGCCCTTATGCCCAGCAAGGGAATTTTTTTTTAGTTCACTTCTTTCCGTAAGTGTGCCTGAGAGAGTGGTACATGAGTGTGGACTTGTAGGAATAGGGAAATCACTATCATAGTTACATAATTACAGACTCCAGCTTGCCAGCATCAGCTTTCTCTGGCAAAAACAACCTGAAAAATAAAGTCAGATTTTCTTTTATTTAGTTAACTTTAGGTGCTCTATTAGGTGGTAATAACTGAAAGAAATTTTATGGCACATATCACTTGAGTCTTAACAAAGATTTTTGATTTCTTTTCTCAGAATCTTCACAGTAAGCATGGAGGAGCATCCCATTTTCCTTGGTCTTTGTTACTGAGCAGGGGTAAACTCATGCTTTGATCAATACTAACTCAGGACTTGATAAAACTGCATATACTACAACCTGAAAAAGGTGCCACATATGTATTTGAATTATTTTTTAAGATTCTTAGAACTGAGTTCATTAATTTGTTCACCAATAAATTATTAAGCACCTATTAAGTGTCGGGCATTCCTTTCATCACTGGGGGTCCAGCAACAACAAATGGTGATTAAATTGTAAGAAGGCTACCCAGAAAATAAAACAAATAAGTCATATTCCATATGTTGATAAGTACGTGGAGTAAAGTGAGGCAAAGGAGATTAATAGGGGATTTTGAGGGGTGAGATAAGGATTTCATTATTAATAAGTTGGTCAAAGAAGGTCTTACTGAGAAGCTCTTATTTGAATTAAAACCTGAAATAGGAGAGGGAGAGAACCAAGTGAATGTCTTTAGAAGAGTATTTCAGGGAAGTATTATACAAAGGAGGTGAAGGTGCCATTGAAGGCTGTGAGAGCACTACGGACACATTTGATTTACTCAAACTTTTAGCTCAGGGCAGGGTTTCTCAACTTCCTCACTACTGACATATTGGGCTAGATAATTCTTTGTTGTTGGGGCTGTCCTGTGTGTTATAGGATGTTAACAGCATCCTGGACTCTACCTGCTAGAAGCCAGTAGCACCCTCACAGCTAGTTTAGACAACTAAAATGTCTTCTGATATTGCCAAATGTCTCTTGGGGAGGAAAATTGTCCTGGTTGAGAACCACTGGATTTGAGTCAACATAAATAACAATGACAAAATATTTTTTTTCAACTGTATAACCATCATCTGCATGGCCTGTAAAGAATAAATTCTTTAATTCTATTCTTTCTCACTGCAAGATCAGTTTGGACTTGAGTCTAGTGGGAAGAACTTCATGACAGATGGTTTCAGTGGTCCCAAGATAATATTTTTGTAATCATTCTGTGTGCAGTCTGCTAGATGTTTTCTCTAGCTTTGACCAGAATTCTGAGTTCAGCAGTGGCCATTACAGTGCATTATGCTAGACTTTTTAAATGTGTATTTATTCAGGAGTAGGTGCTTTTGTAGGTCCTGGAAGCTGTGACAGAAAAGGTTAGGAGCAGAGCCAGAACTTTCCACTCCACAAGTCAATGAAGTAACCTTCTAACACCTTGTAAAGCTCAGAGACAAAAGCTGAATGGACAAGCTGAATACTTAAAGCAGCAGTACCTTTCACAAAGATGATTTTTAACACTCTAGGTGATAGACCACAATAAAGCTTAGAGGCTAACAGATACGTCGACTTTTATAGATAACACAGCAAATTGTTCCCTGGCTACTAATAACCACAACGAAGATACAAGATATATATGCCTACACATACAAATGTTTACGGTATCCATTAAAATTCTGATTCATTTTGCATATATATAGACAAAAGATAACAGAATTTTGGTATTCTTATGTGAAACACATCCATTTGAAAGTCATATTCGATACATTTGAAAAAAAAATCCCAGGTCACATTGAATTTGGCCATTTAGTACATTATTGCTCTCCAGAATGGTTGTATCACTAAAACATGATACCGCCACTTTCTCCCCCAACTGCCAAATCCGGCATTATCCAGCTTTCCAAAAGTTGCCAATCTAATATTATTACAAGTTACTATTAATTTGTTGTTGTTTTAATTAACATTTTTGTGATTAGCTGTAACTTTGAGCAGCTCTATAAATGCTACATTCACTTTCTAAATTTCCTGTTCTGTAACTTGCTCACTTATATATTAGAGATTATGTGTTTTTCTTGTTGATTTGTAGCAGTTTCTTATATAACTTAGACACTAATTACTTGTCTATCTTAGACATCACAAATATCATCTCTGCAGTCATTCCTCAAAAACTGTGTCCATGGTTACTGTCACTGAACAGAAATCTTTACCTGTGATGTCATAAATATTGAAAATTTTACTTTTTCTATGCATCTTATTCTGTAAACATGCGATAATCATCTAAGTGCTGAACTCTAAAGAAGAGATTCTCAAATAACTTAGTCTCACTCCTCACATAGGGGTTACCAGTTTAGGAGAAAGAAGCATAATCATAATTGTAATTAAAGAAAAATGGAATTTAAGAAATGTCAAAACACTGAAATGAGAACTTAAGAATTTGAAAACCATGTATTAATGAGGACCAGTTTTGCTGAAATCGTAAGTTTAGGGGAAAAAAACCCAGTTTCTTCTATTTCTTTGAGAAAAGGAATCAGTCTTTTCACCCTTCTCTTGGCTATGCCCTTGAATTTCCTAGGTGTTTTCCTAGTGGAAATGGCAACTCCTTAATGTTTATTAATAAGTGGATTTATTGAGACAGACATTGTCTCAGAAGCTAGTTATGTAGATAGAACTAAGAGTCATATCCTGTGTTAAGAAGGCTACAGAAAATAAAATCTAGATATTCTTAATTCACATCAGCATATGGGCATCCTGAACCATCTTTTATTCAAACAATTTAACTCTGAAATTCAGTGGTTCTGCTTTCTGGATTGCATTCTGCATATTTTAGCATCACCACTTATGACAATTGTTCATTTAAGTTCTATTTATTATGCTTGCTTCATTTAATGTAGCTGAGTCCCACAGGGAGATGGTGCAGATATATTTAGGGAGTTGAGAAAAGGCAGATAATAAACATAATAATAAACTGAATGAGTCGATAAAGACTTTGAAGCAGAGTATTAATGCAATCAGATTTTCATTTTAAATTGACTACTGAAACTATAGTATGAGGGATGTATTGCGCTTATTTGGTTGTTGGGGTAGTAGATAAGATCAATGTAGGACAGCAGACTTGAATGTGCCTTAGAAATGCAAATAAAAGGCAAAGGTGGCCTTTATTGTGGAAATATTAGCATGATGGAGCAAAGTGCATAGAGACTATTGATTAGAAGGAAGAGTTCACATGAATTTTAAAGATCCATTAATTATCTGTCTAGTGTTGGGGTGGGCCATCACTGATGTCTTTCCATTTCTAGCTTACCTATATCAAGTATTATCCCATGTATTAGTCTGCTCAGGCTGCCATAACAAAATACCACAGACTGGGTGGTTTAAACAACAGAAATGTATTTCTTCACAGTTCTGGAGCCTAGAAATCCAAAATCAAGGTGCTGGCAGGGTTGGTTGCTGGTGAAGCCTCTGGTCCTGGTTTGTAAAAAGCCACCTCCTGTGTCCTCATTTAGTCTTTCTTTTGTGCACACATGGAGAGAAAGAGAAACCCCTGGTGTCTCTTCTTACATGGCCACCAGTCCTATGGGATTAGGGGCCCCACCATTATGACCTCATTTAACCTTATTGACCCCCTTAAAGGTCTTATCGCTAAATACAGTCACACTGAGGATTAGGGTTTCAATATATGAATTTTGGGGGGACATAAGCTAGTCTATAACTTCCTGGGTTCAGCAGGCTTCTATAACTAAATAAAATGAAAGTTCAAAAGTGTGGGATATTGCAAACATTTTCTTTCAGCTTGTGAGACATTCTTTTATTTTCTTGATGGTGTCATTGAGACAAACAGTTTTAATTTTATGAAGTCCAATTCATCCATTTTATCCATTTCTTTCCTCTTTTTTTTTTTTTTTTTTTTTTTTTTTGTTTGAGGTAGAGTCTCACTCTGTCACCCAGGCTGGAGCGCAGTGGCATGATCGCAGCTCATTGGAACCTCTGCCTCCCAGGTTCAAGTGATTCTCCTGCCTCAGCCTCCCCGAGTAGCAGGGACTACAGGTGCATGCCACCACACCTGGCTAATTTCTTTCTTTCTTTCTTTTTTTTTTTTTTGTATTTTTAGTAGTGACAGGGTTTCACTGTGTTAGCCAGGATGGTCTCAATCTCCTGACCTCATGATACACACACCTGAGCTTCCCAAAGTGCTGGGATTACAGGGGTGAGCCACCATGCCCAGCCCCATTTCCTTTTATCACTTGTGCATTTGGTTTCACAATAAAAGAAAATTTAGCACTGTAAATACAATTATGTATTGCTTAATGATGGGGACACATTCTGGGAAATGCATCATTAGGTGGTTTCATCCTTGTTGCATCATAGAGTGTACACAAACTTCACAAACATAGATGATATATATGTATGTGTGTGTGTGTGTGTGTGTGTGTGTGTATAACTTATATATTCTTATATATTTTTTTCATAAGGAAAGCCAAATGCCCCAGCACCATTGCTGAATATCAATCATTTCCCCTACTTGATCTGTACTGCCAATATCAAGTGTCATATATTAGGTTTCTATATATGTTCCATTATAATCTTCTGGGACCACCCTTGTACATGTGGTTTATCATTGGCTGAAACATCATTTCTTTGTGTATGACTACAGTAGGTTATGACTGATATAAAGTCAGAAAACCACCTGGGTAATTCATGTAAGTGTTACTTATATTAAGGATCCTATCAGCTGAGATTATGTTGAGCTATATAAAGTAGAAAACTGCAATAACAGTAGATTAAAAGATTTTTTTTAGAAATCTGGTGGGTTTAGAAGATTTCCAAAAATGCCAAAAGCACTCTTAAATCAACTCAGATAATGGATTTGTTGCTTGGTTGTGAGAAGAGCCCTTGCCTGCATTTTCAAGATAGTCATCTACAACCCAAAACAAAGACCTGTTTAGTCACCAAGCCCATGACACCAGAAAGTTTTGGACTCTCTTGCTTTGACTTCAACATAGCATTTAGAAGAATGACATCAGATATACCACTGATCAGGACAGTAACAACGGAACAACCTGCTAGAATAATGCAAAGCAGGAGACTTAGGAAACATTTCAACACATTTATAGAAAAAAGGATTCCAAATATATAAAAATAGGTTATATATCAACAAAGCCCATAACAATAAATCCACCAGGCATGTTTTTGATCAGCTTTCTTTATGTAGCTAAAGCAGAATTACTGATGGGATTATCCTCACTTGAAAACACGAATGTGTTTTTTTAATATATCCCTGCTGGGAAAATTAAGCAGTAATCATGTGACTCTAAAGGAAATACTGGAATTTCCTCAAATCCAAGGAGCATCAAGGAACTGAACTGCTAAAAGAAAGCAAGGTAGTAGATTTAGAAGAGATATTTCTACTATGTTGATAGAGTTACCATTCAAAATATTTTTTAAAAATAAAGATTGACGACATATCGATGAATCAGGTATCTGAATATGGCACTCTTATACAGTCACAGTGGAGGTAGTGATGAAATTATCTTCACATAAACCTCATCAGTTAAGACTGCTGGAAGGGCAAATCCCCAAAAGGAAGTGCACTGCAAATTAACAAAACAATGCCAGTGGTTCTAAACAGTTAAAACTAATGAAGTCCACTAGAGTCCATGCTTAAAGCAGCTTCCTAAAAACCAAAGTGCTGAAACTGAATTTTCGAAACAAGTAATGAACTGAAAGACCAATTTGCAAAATCTTACTTTGTAAAATTATCAAGTTCTATAAAACCAAACCAGTGACCAAATATAAAGGCATAACAAAATGGCTATGAGAACAAGGTTCATGTCCAATATTAGTATCTGAAAATGAAAAACATTTTCTGAATATTAAATATACTTAAAAATATTTTTCCATGATAAAAAATATAGGATATATATGTATGTATTTGTCTGTTTCTTTTCAAATTATATTTCTGGTATATTTTCTTTGTGAAATATTTTAGATTACAAATATAATTTTAACCTATCTTTTTAACACATTTTATAAGTTTGTATATGCATTATTAATATATATTGACTTTCAGAAACTAATCATATGATTAAGACTTATCCTTGAAAGACAGATTATCTTCTGCAATATTTTGCAACTTTCTGAAAATTGCTGCCAATATATTTCCAAGACTTTTTTCTAAACAATCAAAATTATAGCATTTCCTAATGACTGGAGAGTTAAAATTAATTATTGAGTTTTTATATGATTTTGGTTGTATGATGAATTTATTAATTTAATAGTAATTCTAATTTCATGTAAGAATACATGTACTTTTGAAGAGGGAGACCTGGGCATCTCAGATCAACTTCCTTTTTTTTTCATTCCTAAGACTGTAAACTTCCCCTTTTCATTCCTAAGAAGGTAAACTGAAAACCCTTTTCATATGTAATTCCTGAGGCTGTAAACTGAAACCCTTTTCATATGTAATTCCTAAGACTGTAAACAGAGACCCTTTTCATATGTTAAGCTATAAACCTAAGATTCTTCCAGGTGTAACATCTAAAGTATAAGCCTATACAAAGAAGAAGCCTTCCTTTGTTAGGGGAGGTTGGATATTAGGCAAATATGCCACCTGGCTGCCAGCCGAATAAACTCCTTCCTCCAATATTCGGTGTCCGAGAGATCTGTTTCCCGCAGCCGCTCCTGCTACACTTTAACTATTTCTCCTTTAAAAGTCTGCTTCCTTTCAATGTTTTCACTTCAAATTGAATTACTCAAATTTTAAACTATGTAAAATAACTGATTTTCAAGTGAAAGTACCCAAAGGAAGGCAGAATTTAATTAACTTAATTTAAATATAAAATAAAATAGAATACATATAGTGAGTTTCTGGCTATTCTTTCTTTCCTGACTCCAGAAACTGAAAGCATGTCATCAAGAATCTCTATGTACACATTTTTTTAAAAGAATCTTGAAGCACTCATTTAAATGTGTGGGTTTCTACCCAAAGGAAAATAAATTATTATATCAAAAGTATACCTGCACTCATTATGTTTATTACATCACTATTCACCATAGCAAAGACATGATCTCACCTAAATGTCCATCAATGGATGACGGTATAAAGAAAATGTAGCATATATGCACAATAGAAGAGTATTCAGCCATAAAAAATGAAATCAGATGTTTTGCAGTAACATGAATGGACTGCAGGGTGTTATCTCAAGTAAAATAACTCAGAAACAGAAAGCCATTATTCCGCAGAAAGTGTGGAATAATAGACACTGGAGCCTTGGAAGGGTGGGAAGGTGGGAAGTATGTGAAAGTTGAGAAGTTATTTAAGGGGTACAGTGTACACTATTCAGTGATGGTTACACTAAAAGCCTAGACTTTACTACTGTGCAATATATCCATGTATCAAAGCTGTACTTATACCCCCTAAATTTATACAAATAAAAATAAATAAGGAAATTTGTTGGTTTAATTCTCAGATAACCTGCCTTGGGAGAGCCCTAGATGCTCACTCAGTGGTTCTCAAAATGTGTTCCGCAAACCAGCAGCATCAACATCACCTATGCACTACTCAGAAATGCAAATTCCCAGGCCTTAGTCCAGAGATATTGAATTAATAAATCTGGGCGTAGAGGAGGGTTTCAACAACCTCTATTTCAACAAGTTTTGTAGGTGATTATGATGCATACTAACATTTGAAAACTACCAAAGTTGTATGTAAGATAGCACTTACAGTGTGTTTTTGATATAAGAAAATTCTCTCTTCACCAATGAAGTTTCTGAAACTCCAGCGCAGTGACTTAAACCCATCATTTTATAAGCAGTGAGTGTGCATGCAGAACTCCCACATGCAAGACTTCCTTCAACTCACTCTATGTTTGTGACCTCATTGTCACAAACATGAAACAGGTCAGAGTTGGTCAAAGACTGTACCATTCAAAAGTTGAACACTGACCCTTCACTGGCTCCTAAAAGAAAGGCCCTGAGAGTCTTTGCAATGTTTCTGATTGGAAAGTCTTCATATATCTGAGGCTTTGGATACATTAGATGGTTCACATTAACAATGAGAATTATGGTGCATCTATTTTTCTATGAATGAAGCAGTGGTCAGATTATGTCAGTTAGACATCAAGATGGTCAAAAGCTAAGGATAATCATGTGGACCTTCAATACTTACATGATCAGTGCTCAGGAGAGCTCACCTAGTTGGCAACACTTGGCACAGGTGGTCACACACCTGGCTGGGAGAATTAAGAACAGTACATGTGACTCCACTGGAAGAGGATGACTGGAAGCTTGACCCTGAAGTTTCTTGCACTCAGCCCTGTGCTCTGTTTCCCCTGGCTAATTTTCATCTCTGTTCTTCTACTGTAATATACTGTAAGGATCATTAGAAAGGCCTTTTTGTGTTATGTGGAGGGCTTCTAACTATCCATGGAACCTGATGCTGGCCTTGAAGTGCCCCAGCAGGCCCATGGATAAATGGTATGCCCTGTTTTACCTAACTCCAATAACATGGGAATTACTGAGTGCGTGTGGAGGAGTTCTCACTTAAAAACCAGAAAGTCATCTTCCATACTTAAATAAATCTGCTGTGATATTCTTGAGCTCATGCTCCTTCTACAACCTGCCATCAGAGAATAAAACTTTGTCTCCACACAGCAGAACAGCGGCAAGGAATTTACCTTAAGCAATAAAGCAAAGCAGCAGGGTTAGAAGGGATTTTTCAACTATATTAAGAGTGTGGATTCCCTACTTCAGAAATACAGAGTTTTATATCTCAAAGAAGCCAATATCAAATGGTATCAATATAGCTAGATTTCATGGGAGCAGGTTGTAGGCCACTGTCACCTGGCTGGAAGAAAGCAGACAGCTATCTAGTCTTTTCTCCTTTTACCACCTCAACTTGTTTGCATCACTCAGTTGAGCGATGCACCAATATTTGCAGAACCAATTTTTTTCTAGGGTCTCTGTAAGATCGTCAAACACCTCACCTTAGAATATAGGAGTTCTTGGCATTTATGGAGTTGGTCTTTTCAGTTTCTAACTGAACTCTCATGTGAGAGAAAATGCTGCTTTCAACATCTAGCTCAATGCAGGTTTTGAAGGACATGTCTGACCCACAGCACCCTCACTCACAGCACCATAATTGAAGGCACTATGGGTGCATGGTACATCTCCCTGAGAGGTGCAAAGACAGGCCTGGAATAACTAGAAAGCAGTAGTGGGTGCACTCTGCTCTGGGTTCCAATTTACCCTCAAGAAGAGGTTCAACTGCCCGAAAGGACATGAGGCTGGCTCTTCCATCTGGCTTGAACCTCTAATTCATCCTACTTCAGAGTACAGGTTTTGGAGTCCATCTTTTATCAGTGGCAGTCTAAGCTCTGTCTCCAGTTATCCCAGGGGCCTTGGAAAGTTATTTTATTTTCTCATAATTTCCTTTTTCTAGTAGATAGGAAATATTCAATAAATTCACTTGAAGTGAAGCTGAAATGAGGTGAAAAATAAAAAGCATTAGTACAAATCCTGCTACTCAAGCTATTTAGCTCACATTGTTAGCTATTGTAAGCAAAGGTCAGACTCAGTCTAAAGTATTCAAAGGAAATACAGTGGGCTAGAACAATGGTTCAGAAACTGTCATCCCTAAGCAGCAGCAGAGATGTCGCCTAGAATCTCGGTAGAAATGCAATGTTTCTGGTGCCCACTCACAGAAAGGAACTTTTAAGGTCACAGTTACATGAAAAGCTATCCCTTAAAAAAAAAAATAAATAAACCTTTCATGATTCTGACTTGTTAAAATCAGAGCAGCTTCGAACTGGCATATTCAAACTTTGCTCACAGTAGAGTTGTTTTTCCCTAAAGGTAGTCTCTGAACAGCATCACCTGTGCAATTGTTAAAGATGAGAATTCTCATCCCTTCTTTTGCAGACCTACAGAACCCTAAACTGGAGGATGGAGTGGTACCAATGAATTTGGATTTAGCAAGCTCTTTCCAAGGATCCCAGTGTCTGCCCAAGTTTGAGAACGGTCATCCTTGAACCAAAGGTTTTCCATATTTGCTTAAAAATGTAGTCCCCAGTGATTCATCAAAAACAACTACAACAAACTTTTACTGTTAGAAGTTCTAAATAATATGAGGTGAGGTGCCACCAGGAAAACAGGTCTTTTCCAGCTCCCTAATGATTCTAAGGTATAGTAAGTTTGAGAAACACTGCTCTAAGCCCAGCTTACACAAATTTTCCAAACACACTGGAAAACAATCTTCTCTCTCCAGAAATCTCAGGAAAAGAACTCCTGCTGACCTCACAAGGATAATATGTCACTCCAACTACAAAAACTTTCCCCACGAGCTAGAGGATTGATTGATGGGGCCCAGGTGTTCTCATTCCTGGCATATGAGGAGTGCTCAGCTCCTATTCAACACTTGGAATAAAATTTGGGGTGAGAATTTCCTAAAAGGGCAACTGGAAATTTGGAAATTGGACAGTGTTCAGTGCAACAAACACCCATTAACAAATTAACTGAGAAAAATATTATTGCCATGTTTTTTGCTAGTATTATCCACTTTGACAATTTCAGGGATTATTACAGTTGCATTCATCTTTATTCTTATTTGTGAAAAAAACATAGATTTCTTTTTAGGAAGTTCCCTTTTTTTCTGAATTATAGATAAACAGCTATATTTTAATAGTCACATTTTTGCAATTTCTTACCTATTCTGGCTTCAATATCTGTTAAATCAATAAAAATGCTTACTCTGTAGACTCTCATGTAAATTTCTTGTATGCACAGAAGGACTGACTCTTTTTATCACTGAAGTTTCCAATCAAAATTTATCATATCAAATGCTAAAAAGATTTCCCTGTCATTAAAGAATCAATTTGGGTCCCGTGCCTACAGAATCAATTAGGATCCTGTGCCTCTGCAATATTATCTAGCACCTCACATTAGAATATGGCATTAAATCTATGGCATTTATAATTTGGTCTTTGGAGTCTGTGGCTGAAATCTCATGTGAAAGAACATGTTACCTTCAACATACAATTCCATGCAGGTTTTCAGAGGTATATCTCATCCATTTCCCCTTCATTCTCTACACCTTAAATTATAGGCACTATGGGTGCATGGAACTTTCTCCCTGTGCAGTGAGGAGACAGGCCTGAAGGAACCACCAAGCAGTAGTAGCCTCATGCTGCTGTGGGCTCTGATTGACCCTGAAGAAGAGGTTCACCTGCCCAGTAGAACATGGCACTGGCACCTCCATCTAGCTTGAAATTTTCAACTCATCCATTTGAAGAACACTGGGTTTGGGTTCAGCTCTTCTGTGTTCAAATCTGAGCTCATTCTCCTATAGGCTCTGAGGCCTGTGAAAAGTCATCTTATTCTAATTATCATTTTACTTTTCAGTAGAAGAGAGATAATTTGAATCATATCAGTGAAACTGAAAAAAGAGATGGTAAATAAAAAGATGTAATACAACTCTTGCTACTCAATCTATCTATCCCTCATTGTTAGCTATTGTAAGCAGACTCAGTCTGAAGTGCTCAATGGAAAGAAAGTGGTCTAGAGCATTGATTCACAGTATGGTATTCCCAAGTAGCAGCGGGGTTATTGCCTGGGATCTTGATAGAAATGCAACTTCTTTGGTGCCCACTAATCCAGTGGAACTTTTATGGTCTCAGTTATTTTACAAGCTACTCCAACAACAACAACAACGAAAACAAACAACAACAACAAAAAAACTAAATTAAAAAAAAAGAAAACCCTAAATCAAACTAAAACCTTTCATGGTTCTTACTTATTGTAATTGGAGCAGGCTCTTAGTCCCTCCTTGGAAGACCTACACAATCCAAAACTGGAAGGTGGAGTAGGACCTACCAATCAGGATTTAACAAATCCTGAATGGATTCTAATGCCTCCAAAGTGTGAGGATGATAATCCTTGAATACATGGTTTTTTATACTTTCCCAATCCTGGAGTGCCAGATTATTCATCAAAAATAACTAAAACAAGGTTTTACACTGAGATTCTGATAATTTGAGGCAACCTATCAAATACCGGATAACAAGTGTTTTCAAGGTCCCTTAGCAATTCTCATGTGCAGTGTTTGAGAAACATTGCTCTAGATCCAGCTTGTCCAAATTTATAAAATCTAGTGCAAAGCGACCTTCTCTTCCCACAAATCTCAGAAGACCTTCTGCTGACCTAAAATGGTTAATATGCCATCAATTAGAGGACTAATTGATGTAACCCAGGCATTCTCATCCCTGGCATGACAGGATGCTCAATTTCAATTTAAATACTTGGAATGAAATTTGGGGTAAGAGATTCCTAAAAGGGGAATATAAAAATTGGGAATTAGACAGTGCTCAAGGCAAACAACACACATTCAATTCATTAACTGTTTATGAAGAATTTTGATTGCCATATTTCTGTTTGTATTATCTAGTTTGGCACTTTTTGATTTGTATATTCCGGAAATATCGTGATTGCATACATCCTTCCTTCAAGTTGTGAAGTAAAATCAGAAGTTTATTTTGTAGGAAACTCTCTTTAACTTTTTTTCTGAATTATGCTTAAAGAGTTGCACTAGACTTGTCACATTTTACAATTTCTTAATAGTTTGGTTTGAATAACTAATCAATACAAATGTTCATTCTACATGCTCTCATGTAAATTTCTTATATGCATAGAACGATTGATTCTTTTTTTCACTTGTTTCCAATAAAAAATTAATCACATCAAATATGTAAAGGATTTCTCTATCATTCAAGTTGATTCAAGTACACAAGTTAAGAAACAATGCATGTTAGCTCTTCTTGTTGCATTGATCCTTTTACCATTATGTAATGCCCTTCTTTGTTTCTTTGGATCTGTGTTGGTTTAAAGTCCATTTTATCAGAGACTAGAATTGCTACCGCTGCTTTTTTTTTGCTCACCATTTGCTTGGTAAATCTTCTTCTATCCCTTTATTTTGAGTCTATGTGAGTATTTGCACATGAGATGGGTCTCCTTAATACAGCGCACTGATGGGTCTTGACTTTTTATTTAGTTTGCCAGTCTGTCTCTTTTGATTGGGGCATTTAGGCCATTTACATTCAACATTAATATTGTTGTATTTGAATTTGATCCTGTCATTTTGTTACTGGCTGGTTGTTTTGCCTGTTAGTTGACACGGTTTCTTCATTGCATCATTGTTCTTTACCATTTGCTACGTTTTTTCAGTGGCTAGTACTGGTTGTTCCTTTCCATGTTTAGTACTTCCTTCAGGAGCTCTTGTAAGGCAGGTCTTCTAGTGATGAAATCTCACAGCAATTGCTGTCTGTAAAGGATTTTATTTCACCTTCACTTATGAAGCTTAGTAACTATCCTAAATATATATATATATATACACCAAATAAAGGAGCACCTAGATATGTAAAGCAAGTTCTTACTGACCTACAAAGAGACGTAGACTCCTGCACAATAATAGTGGGAGACTTTAACACTCCACTGACAATATTGGACAGATCAATGAGACAGAAAGTCAACAAGGATATTCAGGACTTGAATGCAGATCTGGACCAAGGGGACCTAATTGATAGCTACAGAAATCCCCACCCCAAATCCACAGAATTCACATTCTTCTTAGCACTGCATCAAACTCTAAAATTGACCACATAATTGGAAGTAAATCACTCCTCAGCAAATGCAAAAGCATGAAAATCATAACAAACAGTCTCTCAGACCACAGTGCTATCAAATTAGAACTCAGGATTAAGAAACTCATGCAAAACCACACAACTGCATGGAAACTGAACAACCTGCTCCTGAATGACTACTGGCTAAACAATGAAATGAAGGCAGAAATAAGGATGTTCTTCAAAACAAATGAGAACGAAGACACAATGCACCAGAATCTATGGGACACATTTAAAGCAGTGTCTAGAAGGAAATTTATAGCAATAAATGACCACATAAGAAAAAGGAAAGATCTAAAATCAATACCGTATCATCAAAACTGAAAGAGCTAGAGGAGCAAGATCAAAAAAAACCCAAAAGTTAGCAAGAGACAAAAAATAACTAAGATCAGAGCAGAACTGAAGGAGATAGAGACACGAAAATCCCTTCAAAAAATCAATAAACCCAGAAGCTGGTGCTTTTAAAAGATCAACAAAATAGACAGGCGACTAGCTATCTTAATAAAAGAGAGAGAATTGAATAGATGCAATAAAAAATGATAAAGGGGAGATCACCACGGATTCCTCAGAAAAACAAACTACCATCAGAGATTACTAGAAACAGCTCTATGCACATAAACCAGTAAATCTGGAATAAATGGATAAATTTCTGGACACTTGCACACTCCCAAGACTAAGCCAGGAAGAAGTTGAAACCCTGAATAGGCCAATAACAAGGTCTGAAGTCAAGGCAGCAATTAATAGCCTACCAACCAAAGAAAGTCCAGGTCTAGACAGATTCACAGCCGAATTCTACCAGACATACAAAGAGGAGCTGGTACAATTCCTGTGGAAACTATTCCAAACAATACAAAAAGAGGGAATTCTCCCTAACCCTTTCTATGAGACCAACATCATCCTGATACCAAAACCTAGCAGAGACACAACTGAAAAAGAAAACTACTGGCCAATATCCATGATGAACATTGATGCAAAAGTCTTCAATAAAATACTGACAAACCAAATCCAACAGCACATCAAAAAACTTATCCACCACAATCAAGTAGGCTTCATCCCAGGGATGCAAAGTTGGTTCAACATACACAAATCTATAAATTTAATCCACCACATAAACAGAACCAAAGACAAAAACCACATGATTATCTCAATAGGTGCAGATAAGGCCTTAGACAAATTTCAGCAGCCCTTTATGCTAAAAACTCTCCATAAACTAGGAATCAATGTAACGTATCTCAAAATAATAAAAGCTATTTATGACAAACCCACAGCCAATATCATACTGAATGGGCAAAAACTAGAAGCATTCCCTTTAAAAACTGGCACTAGACAAGGATGTCCTCTCTCACCACTTCTATTGAATATAGTATTGGAAGTTCTAGCCAGAGCAATGAGGCAAGAAAAAGAAATAAAGGGTATTCAATTAGGAAAGGAGGAAGTCAAATTGTCTCTATTTGCAGATGACATGATCGTATATTTAGAAGACACCATCAAACCAGCCCAAAACTTCCTTAAGCTGATAAGCAACTTCAGCGAAGTCTCAGATTACAAAATCAGTGTGCAGAAATCACAAGTATACCTATACACCAACAACAGACACACAGAGAGCCAAATCATGAGTGAACTCCAATTCACAATTGCTACAAAGAGAATAAAATACCTAGGAATACAACTAACAAAGTATGTAAAAGATCTCTTCAAGGAGAACTACAAACCACTGCTCAAAGAAACAAGAGAGGACACAAACAGATGGAAAAACACTCCATGCTCATGGTTAGGAAGAATCAATATTGTGAAAATGGCGATACTGTCCAAAGTAATTCATAGATTCAATGCTATCCCCATCAAGCTACCATTGACCTTCTTCACAGAACTGGAAAAAAGCACTTTAAACTTTATATGGAACCAAAAGAGAGCCCACATAGCCAAGACAATCCTAAGCAAAAAGAACAAAGTTGGAGGCATCATGCTACCTGACTTCAAACTATGCTTCAAGGCTACAGTAATCAAAACAGCATGGTACTGGTACCAAAACAGAGATATAGACCAATGGAACAGAACAGAGGGCTTGGAAACAACGCCACACATCTACAACCATCTGATCTTTGACAAACCGGACAAAAACAAGCAATGGGGAAAGGATTCCCCATTTAATAAACGGTGTTGGGCAAACTGGCTAGCCATATGCAGGAAGCTGAAGCTGGACCCCTTCCTTACACCTTACACAAAAATTAACTCCAGATGGATTAAAGATTTAAACGTAAGAACTAACACCATAAAAACCCTGGAAGAAAACCTTGACAACACCATTCAGGACATAGGCACAGGCAAGGACTTCATGACTAAAATACCAAAAGCAATGGCAACAAAAGCCAAAATAGACAAACAGCATCTAATCAAACTTAAGAGCTTCCGCACGGCAAAAGAAACAATCATTAGAGAGAACTGGCAACAAACAGAATGGGAAAAAAATTTTTGCAATCTACCCATCTCACAAAGGGCTAATATCCAGAATCAACAAAGAACTAAAGCAGATTAACAAGAAAACAACAAATAAGCCTATTCAAAAGCAGGCAAAGGATATGAACAGATACTTTTCAAAACAAGACATATATGTGGCCAACAAACATATGAAAAAATGCTCATCATCATTGGTCATTAGAGAAATGCAAATCAAAACCACATTGAGATACCATCTCACACCAGTTAGAATGGTGATCATTAAAAAATTCTAAAGACAACAGGTACTGGAGAGGATGTGGAGAAAAAGGAACACTTTTACACTGTTGGTGCGATTGTAAATTAGTTCAACCATTATGGAAGACAGTGTGGCAATTCCTCAAGGATCTAGAAATAGAAATTCCATTTGACCCAACA